>NC_086171.1:31829290-32160957 GCF_023053635.1 Elgaria multicarinata webbii | reverse complement strand
GGACCAACACAAATAGTAGTTGGTAACCGGTAGGCTGACCATATGAAAAGGAGGACAAGGCTCCTGTATCTTTAACGGTTGTATTGAAAAGGGAATTTCAGCAGGTGTCATTTGTATTTATGGGGTACCTGGTGAAATTCCCTCTTCATCACAACAGTTAAAGCTGCAGGTGCCCTGCCCTCTTTTAAATCTGGTCACTCTAGTATAGTTCCTGCACCTTTAACTGTGATGATGAAGAGGGAATTTCACCAGGTTCTCCATATATAAAAATGACACCTGCTGAAATTCCTTTTTCTATGCAACTGTTAAAGATACAGGAGCCCTGTCCTCCTTTTCATATGGTCACCCTATCTCTTTCCTATTACTTCTGTATTGCTGTTTTTCTGCTTCTGTTCTTCTTCAGCAACCAAGCTGGAGTGTACACTGCACCCAGTCAGAGCTGTGGAGAGACTCACCTTCATATTTGTTAAGGAAAGAATTTGAGGTTTTAAAAAATCAACTGTAGGAGAAGCTAATACTGACACATTCACCCATCTAGTCCAGGCCTTTGGGTGCTTAGCTCTTGAAAGGCTGGGCTTGGGCTGCTGTGTATTCAACCATGTTAGTGCTAAAGCAGCGCTAAAATTTCCACATATTTATGTCAGACAAACTCCTCACCTTTAACAGCTATATGGTAGGCAGGTACAACATGGTTCTCTCCATGTACATATTAAATTTGGCTATGGCAGATAGATGAGAATTTTGTCTTAGTTCATTTGATACCCATTAGTAATATGTCAACGTATTTTTTTCCTTTTTCTTATTTTTTTCCTTGACTGGTGACACCAAACATCTTTTACCATTCTGTGAGAAGAGTTATGGAGATAGACTACTAAGTAACCCCTGTAAAATATCAAAGTATAATCAAGAAGCAGCATTGATGTGTTCATATATATTACTTAGACCATATTTAACTTAGCATTTTTCATTACACTGTCCCATTAAAGTAATTCTATTTGTGCTTTATTGTAATACAATCTCTTTAAAATGTTCGGAAGAATACAGCCTATAGTTTAGTACAGGCCATTAATTTTCACTTTGGAGTGAATTTCTCTGATCATGCTTGTAAAATTATTAGAATTTTAAAATGTTTGCTGATTTCAGCACATCAGTAAGCAAATGCTCCTCCTCTCAGCAAAATATGTACCTTACAGCAAAACACATAGACACACAACACCCACACACACACACAGAGGAACAAATGACTTCCTCCCGCGCCTCAACATGAATTTTCTGTTTCAGTAATCAAGACCCAAATCGCTAATGCTAACGCATCACTTTTTCTTTTCTTTTCTGTCTTCGTTGTGTCTTCAGCACAAAAGTTGGCATTATTAACATTTTATGTGTGACTGAAGACTGATCTAAAGAATTTCATGGTTGCAATAATGAAACAATTAACTCCCGAGTCGTCGTTTCACAGCTGAAGTTAAATATTCCATGAGGGAACTTTTATTTAAACGAATCAACAGAGGCAACCTGAGTCGTAAATGGATGTGCCATCCTTTCCATGGACTGAACTAGGAATCTGGAAGCCTCTGGCCCTGTGAACGGAATAGGCAGCCTTACTCTCTCTGTGGGGACTGTGGCTCTGTGGTAGCACACCTGCTCTGCATGCAGAAGGTCCCAGGTTCACTTCCCGGTGTGTCCAGGTAAGGCTGGAAAAAATCCTCCCTGAAACCCTGGACAGCTGATGCTGCCAGTCAGTGTCAACAATACTGGGCTAGATGGACCAATGGTCTGACTGAGTATAAGGCGGCTTCCTATGTTCCTAACCTCAGTCCTCCCTTCTGCAGTACGGGAATAATGCTAACCTACATTACAGGGTTGCTGTCATGAGAACAGAAAGATCATGAGTGGCCATCACTGCCGCAAGATGTAGTGATGGCCACCAATTTGGATGGCTTTAAAAGGGGGTTGGATAAATTCCTGGAGGCAAAGACTATCCACAGCTACTAGCCCAGATGGTTGTGTGCTATCTCCAGCTTTCGAGGCAATAAGCCTGTGTGCACCAGTTGCTGGGGAACATGGGTGGGAGGGTGCTGTTGCACCATGTTCTGATTGTTCATCCCTGGCCGATGGCTGGTTGGCCACTGTGTGAACAGAGTGCTGGACTAGATGGACCCTTGGTCTGATCCAGCATGGCACTTTTTATGTTCTTATGTGCATGAAGTGCTCTGAGCACTCTAAAAAGCTATACTGATGAGAAATGTTCTCTCTCACTGGCTCTTTAAGTATAGAAGTTATTTGGTACAACTAAATCACATTGCAGACATTCTGGGGTGGGTGTTTTGTTTTTGTTGTTATTTTATTTTGCACACATTAGGGAGAATTTGAGTTGAAAATGTTAAAGGATTGAACTTCAAAGGCATCATGTAAGGAGATGGGCCATTTGCTTCACTTGTGATGTTGCTCAGGGTTCATGCTTTTGTACTCTAATATATACAAGCGGAGCCCTATACACATAGTTCTGTGTATGTCTTGATTCTGTGGATGCACAGGGGAGCAATGCTCGCTGTCTCCCGGTCGTCGCCCTCTGCCATCGCCTCGCCGTCTCCCGTTCGTCGCCCTCCGCCCCCCCTCACCATCTCCCGGTCGTCGCCCTCTGCCATCCCCTCACCGTCTCCCGTTCGTTGCCCTCCGCCATCCCCTCTCTTGCTGGTCCGGCCTTCCCTCCCCCATCTCCCTCCCCCATCTCCCTCCCCCCGGATCACACACACCCTGGCACGATGGGCACAGCGCTCATATGAGCTCTGTGCCAGGTCCGTGGCTTTTTGCGGCTACTCGCGAGTAAGCGAGTAGCCGCAAAAAGCCACGGACCTTCCTAGACGTTTCGTAGCCCCGGCCTGAGGCCGAGGCTGTGAAAAGGCGCGCCATAAGCAACTTCACTTATGGCGCGTTAGAGAAGGCCTCAGTGCGGCCTGGCACCGGATTCCCCTGTGCATCATCTGCATGAACAGCAGGGAAACCGGCCTACAAAGCGCGCTAAGGCCTCGTCTAGGAAGGCCCCTGGTGAACTCTATAACTAAGATTCATGTGCATGAGTTTGATTTTCCCCCCTCCTCCCTTCCAATCCCTTTACTTTTTGTGTCGTGTCTTTCAGGTTGCAGATCTGCCTTCTGGTTCTGCCTTATTTCTGAACTTTGAAAGCCATTCTCAGGGCTCATCTACACCAAGCAGATATTCCATGATGAAAGTGGTATATAAAATGCATGAGCCACACTACTGCTTTATAGTGGTATTGAAGTGCACTGACAACTGTTGGGGCCCATTGACACATACCATATACTGCTTTCATACCACTTTCATAGTGTTATATCCTGCTTGGTGTAGTTGTGTCATGGGCCCCACCAGTTGTCAGTGCACTTCATCACCACTATAAAGCAGTAGTGTGGCTCCTGCCTTTTATATACCACTTTCATACCACTTTCATAGTAGAATATCCTGCTTGGTGTAGATGAGCCCTCCGAGGTTTTTTTGGTTGAGGAGCAGGGGGGAAATGCTTGGAATGAATGAATGAAAGGTCTAATTTTCATAAAATATACGGGATCACAAAACTCAGTTTTCAGGCTGCACTGTTAGGGTTACCTAGGGATTGGACAAGCAGCGATTTTTGAGCTCACCTAAATCCTCTGAAAGTCACTTTGAAATGGGTTTCGGTTCACTGCCATTTTCATTTTCTACCTTTTTGGGAGGAGGCTCATAAGAATGGGGGGATGCATTTCTCTGCATATTTTTTTTCCAAAGTGTGCAGTTTTGCTCCATAGAACAAAGTGTGAACATGCATGTTTTTAAAAATGCGCATATATATATATATATATATATATATATATATATATATATCATGATCATGAATTTGGGAATTTGCTAACATTAGTATATATATACATATATATATATATATATATATATATATATATATATATATATATATATATATGTGCACTCCTGGTCATACTCATGTTTGGGATAGCGAATAGGATATGATTACAAAGAGATGCAAAGTCTGTGTGCATCCCTAGGGTAACCTCGGGTAACATCCTAAAATTCCACTGGATAGGCCTGCTGGAATAGATCAGTCTTTATAGCTTTCTTAAATGCTAAAAAGACTGTTAAGTTGATGAGTCTCCTCCGGCAGGCCACTCCACAGTCTGGGAGCAGCAGAAGAGAAGGTCCTCTAGGTTAGGGTGACCAACTGTCAGGATTTCCCGGATTTGTCCTGGTTATTGTTCTTTCCATGGTGTCAGGGGGGATTTTCTATAATTTTCAATAATGTCCTGGAATGACACACCTTCCCCTTTAAGGCTGCCATTAGCATGGCAGGAGGGAATGACATGCTTTCTTGAGGCACATCATTCCCCCACCCCAAGCTCCAATTGAGGTCTTAAAGGGGAAAGTGGGTCATTCATGGACATTATAGAAAAGGCCCCAATTGGAGTGGATGGTGGTGGTGCAGAATGAAAACCTTTCCCCTCCTCCACTCCAATCGGGTTCTTTAAGGCGGCGGGGGAATAACGTACTTTTTGCAGGACTCAGAAAGCTGCTTCCCCACACACACACTAGGTGTCCTCTTTTTTGGTTTCCCAAATATGGTCACCCTACTCTAGGTAATACTTGCCAGCCTAATTTTGGCAGTCTGAAGTAGATTCTTCCCAGAGGACCTGAGTGTGTGGGACAGATTGTATGGGAAAAGGAGACCCCACAGCTAGCCTGGACCCAAACCATATAGGGCCTTAAAGGTAATAACCAACACTTTATACTTCGCCCGGAAACTAATTGGCAGCCAGTGAAGAGATTTTAAAACTGGTGTAATGTGGTCCCCCCTAGGTATACCAGTGACCAACCTGGCTGCCATATTTTGAACTAGTTGAAGTTTCTGGACTAGGCACAAAGGTAGCCCTATGTAGAGCACATTGCAGAAGTCCAGCCTTGAAGTTACCAGCACGTGCACTACCATCTTTAGGTCTTCCGACTCTAGGAAGGCGCATAGCTGGCTGGATATGTGGTAGAGCTGTTCACCTAGGGCAGGGATGTGGATGCCCTGGGGTTGAGGTGAAATGAAGGCTAATGACAGCACCATGTACATTGATGGTGCTATATAAATAAATAATAATAATAATAATAATAATAATAATAATAATAATAATAATAATAATAATAATAATGAGACTCAATGGACCCACCTCTAACCTAGGTGAAACAGCCCTGAACAGTGAAGGGAACCTACAGCACATTATGCACTTGTGGAGTGCACTGCAGTGATCCTAGGCATGTACATGGATTGGACTGATATTGGACTGCAACTCCCACCATACCTTACCATTTGCTCTGCTGTTTAAGACTGATGGGTTTTGAAGTCAAGCAACATCTCCAGGGCCAGACCTTCCCTGCTTTTGGTGTATTGTAGAACTTCAGCCTCAGTTTCCCTTCTTGTCTAACACTCCAAGTAAAACCTGAATTACACTGCAGTGGGGGGGGGGGGGGAATTGCATTTCCAAAGCTGAATCATTACCAGTTTTTCTCCTTTGCAGGCACAGCTATTCTGTTTCAACTCACTCCCCATCCCAAATATTTACACACACACTGGAGGAAAGCTAAAATCCCTCAGCATGGGATTCACTGGACTCACGAAGATGTCGTGCAAATGCCCCACCATTCTGAGCAACACTTTGCAGTTAAATAATCCACCTTTTCTATTGGATTTTTCCCCCAGATCCCCTTTTAGCTCTAGGCTACCTTCATAATCCTTTAAAGACAACGCAGATGATTACACGAAAACGAGCTCCCTCGCAGCATCACCCTTCGTGCAAGCGAGTGCAGACTAAACGCTGAAACATTGATGGATGCTGTGCAGATTCATTGCGCCCATTTTAATTTCATTACTGGCACTGGGTTGGGGTTAGGGGGGAGCCTTGAAAGCAGTCATGCCAGTCAGCATTGTGGCTAGTAGCAGCCTTCGATGGAGTCATAAAACATAAGTACTTGTGAGGTGCTTTCTCCCCAGGAACACCACTTTTATTTACGGTTTCAGCACAATGCAGCCGCACGGTATATAGAAGGGTGGGTAGCAATAAAATACTGTCATTTACTGGGCACTTGACACCGTACGAATGGCAGGGAATTTCATCAGAATCCTTAGGCCTGGGCTTGAACAAAGAGTTATAATCACCCATAAACTAGTGGCTGTCGAATCTTGAGTGTCCCCTTGACAGTTTCTCAGAGTTTGGAAGGGAAAAACCAGCAATAGGCTGGTGGAGGAGAGAAAACGATAAACAAAAAACAGACCTCCCCACACAGAAAAAAAAGAGGAGCGCTTCACCCAAATCTTCACGAGGAGTGAATACAGACAGTCATTTCCTAAGTGGTAATTGAATTTGAATTTTCTTTATTGTTCAAAGCCATAGACCACCATAATGCCATATGGACAGAGACAATAAAATACAATTAAAAAATACAGGCCAAGTTTTAAAAAGCAATACACAGACAATAATTAAAATCACGCATTAAAATCACACTCGTCTTCTAGAGGCAATTAATTAACCCAGAGGTGCAGCTAGGGTTTGACTTTGGGGATCATGTCCAAGGCCCTGAAGCTAGGAATGTCAGAGAAACCCACACCAGATCCAAATGAGTTCGGATTTCTTTGAATCCAAGCTACAGATTCCATCATGGTCTTTTCCCCTAACCCCCACCCCATTCATGGGGGTTCTGCAGAGTCATGGACCACTTCCCCTTTACTTGCTGGGAATTATATGCAAATTTAGTTATACAACAATATCCTCCGGCCCCTCCCAAAAAATAAAACCAATGGCCCAAACACTTCTTTCTGTAGGCAAAAACATGAAAATACAGATTTAGGGGAGATATTGTTTTTGTTTTGTTTTTGTTTATTGTTTCTTTTTTGCTTCTAAGGAGAGCTTCGCAAATTCACATTCATTAATGTGTATTTCTGTTAATATGCAATGGTTGATGCAAATTAACACATCTGCACACTTGCAGATGTGCACATTAACGTACTTATGGATTAGCACAAGTAGAATGGAAGTCTCCAACACAAACTCTGATGCAGTCAATGAACAGGCGATGGAACTAAGGATGACTGACAATCCACAAAACACAGATGACTACCCTGTTGAGTCCTGGACTGGACTCTGTTTTTCCTTTTCCATATTTCTGGATGATTCTGCAAATCCTGGATAAAGTGTGAAGTCAGCAAAAGACAATCACTGAAAGGTCAACTTTGCAGATGGGCTTGATTGAATAATTGGACTATGACATAGTGTTAATTTTTCTATTAGTGCCAATTATTGATTGCATCATTTGTACTGTGAAGTGTATATAACGAGTGTTTGGAACCACTGTAACCAGATTAAATCATCACTCTCGTTGCTGTGAAACCTGTTGTAAGCTGTATATCATGTGACCATGGGTGAGTATTGAATTGTACATTGTTTTGCCATAACTAATTATTTTCTGTCAGTAAAGAATTTATTTTTGTACCCTACAAACAAAAATCTCTGCCTTATATTTTTTAGTCTTTGCTGTGTTCATAGTCAAGAGCCGCTGTATACTCTGCTATCACTGTGAGTCTGTATTTTACAGCACGCTTAAGTTCAGTGATTACCCCGACATACCCAGAGAGTGGCAGGTTATAAGGGCAGCAGAAGCAAACACCCCTTTATTCCTGTAGTTATGATGATGCTATGATTTCACAAGCTGAATATGAGCCAACAGTGTGATGTGGCTGCAAAAAAAGGAAATGCTATTTTGGGCTGCATTAATAGAAGTGTAACTTCAAATCGCACGAGGAACTGGATCCCCTGTATTCGGCACTGGTTAGGCCTCATCTTGAATACTGTGTCCAGTTCTGGACATCACACTTCAAGAAGGATGCAGACAAGCTGGAGCGTGTTCAGAGGAGGGCAACCAGGATGATCAGGGGTCTGGAAACAAAGCCCTATGAAGAGAGACTGAAAGAACTGGGCATGTTTAGCCCTGAGAAGAGAAGACTGAAGGGAGACATGTTAGCACTCCTCAAGTACTTGAAAGGTTGTCACACAGAGGAGGACCAGCATCTCTTCTCAATTATCCAAGAGTGCAGGTCATTATTTATTTTATTTATCACATTTTTATACCGCCCAATAGCCAAAGCTCATGGAATAATGGGCTGAAGTTATAGGAAGCCAGATTCCCGCAGGACATCAGGAAAAACTTCCTGCTGTAAGAGCAATACAACAATGGAACCAGTTACTTAGGGAAGTCGTGGGCTCTCCCACACTAGAGGCATTCAAGAGGCAGCTGGACATCCATCTGTCAGGGATGTTTTAATGTGGATTCCTGCACTAAGCAGGGGATTGGACTCGATGCCCTTATAGGCCCTTCCAACTCTGCTATTCTATGATATAATTAAGTTGAAAATGCAAAAGTGCACATGCTCAGATTATGATTGTTATGATAGTTACGATTATTATTAACAAGGGTGACAGACTGTTGTTGTTGTTGTTCTAATATATCTCTAAAGGAGCTATCCAAAGTTGTGGATCCATTTTGGGGATAAGGTTCAGCACTTTGGCTTGCTCTTTTAGAGTTCTGGCTGGTTCTTACTGAACCCATAAATGGATTTACAGCCCCACCGAATCCGCAGCCACCAGCCTCCACTGCTTCAATCTACGGTAAGACCTGCTGCATGTGGTGGCCCACCTGTTCATCCTTCTGAGTGGAGCCCTAGACCTCTGCCCCACAGTCCTGCCCTCATGGTGCCACTGATCACGGCAACGGCATCTCTAGAAAATTGAATACAGTGAAGTATTGTGCAAAATGGGACAACATCCTCTCTTCGAAACCCCTGAAATTGAATTGGGGGCACTTTCATTTCGGAATGCGAGAGATAAGCTTTGAACTGCTGATTCAAACACTTTCCTGACTGCCAGAATGAACACTGCCAACGCAACATTGCAAACATCCAGGCAGTTTGGTAAAGCTAGAAGTAGTTCTGATTTATTACCGTGGGTATTTTTTTGTTCATTGTACTGTTTAAGCTTACAGCTACAATTTTTAGTGCATTGCTTACAATCTAATAACATAAAATACAATTGAAATTGATTTTTGTGTTTAAAAAAAATATCTGCAAAGCCATCGAACGACTGGAAATGCACTGAGTAAGGTTATATAGCATTTCTTCGGTAATGAAATATTTTAGCATTGTACAAGGTGGCTTCACGGGAGCTAATTTTTCTCACGATCAATCAGGGTAAAAATAATAGCCAAGGCACAACTAAAAGGCTCCTGGAAATATTTATGAAGGATATTACAGAAGTGAGAAGAACAGCAAAACAAAAACAAAAAAAAGAGGAACATTTTGATGTGCTAGCCTGTTTTATTCAATGGATTGCTGTACTTGCCTGTGATATAGGAAATGGGATGCATTTTTAGATTGTAAGATGAAGGAGGAACTGTATTCAGTTTCGTGTTTGATTCAGCTCCCAGAATATTGTTGATAGGGCTGATGGGGGGTTAAATGACAACTATAATTTAATTCCATTTCTTTCCCACCACTTCCAAACAGCTTGCATAGGCAAAAATACCCTCCTGCATATCCCAATAACTGATGAAATGAATGCAGTTTGGATAAGGGACAGAGCCTTTTCAGTGACTGCACCCAGATTTGGAACTCCCTCCCAAGGGAAGCCTCCTTGCTACCTCTCTAATGGCCTCTCACTGCATTGTGAAGACAATCCTTTTTTCAGTTAAGTGTGTTGGTTAAATGTCTAACATTTGTCCAAAGGTTTTTTTATTTGTCTCCTTGGGGGCCTTTTAATGACTCTTTTAACCTTTGCTGCTTTTAGGCTTTCTTTGGGCGTTCCTAGACGAGGCCTTAGCACGCCTTGAGAGCCGGTTTCCCTGCTGTGCTTCCACATGACGCACAGGGGAATCCAGCTCCAGGCCGCACTGAAGCCTCCTCTAACGCGCCATAAGCGAAGTTGCTTATGGCGTGCCTTTTCCGCAGCTCCAGCCTGAGGCCGGAGCTGCGGAACGTCTAGAGACTTCCGTGGCTTTTTGCGGCTACTCGATTACTCGTGAGTAGCCGCAAAAAGCCGCGGACTGGCCACAGCGCTGAGCGCTGTACCCATCGGCCGGGGGGGGGGAGAAGGGAGCACAGACGACACAGAACACACACACACACACGGAGGGAGAAGAAGCACAGACGACACAGAACATACACACACACACACAAACACACACACACACACACACACATGGAGGGAGAAGGAGGAGAGAAGACACACGGGACACGGAGGGAGAGAAAGATCAGGAAGAGATCAGGAGCGGATGAGGGGGGGTTAACTAAAAAAAAACCCTTACCTTCTCTGCAGTCTTCGGGCCACACGTGGCCCCTTTAAACTTAAAAAAAAATGGAGGATGCTGCAGAGATCCCGACGTCCCTGCGCGTCCCGCGTCAGGAAGCCCGGGCAGCGCGCGCTAACATCAGCCCGCCGTCGCCCCGCTTCCCTGCCAGCTTATCCCGGCAGGTCTAGCAAAGCCCTTTGTGTGTGTGTTTTTATGGTAGCCCTTTTTTGACATCGGGAAAAGAAAGGAGATAGTCTCTGTGGTCTATAGGAGCAAAACCATTAGGGGCCTCATAGGTCAAAAGCAGCATGTTGACATGAGCCAAAGGATAACAATAGCCAATGTAATAAGTTACCAGATGTTTGAGAACGTGTGACCACTTCAGCTCTGCCTCCTGAACCTCTTCATTGGCATGGGCTGGAGAGGTCCCATTAAACACCTGAGAGGGAGGTGATGCTGATGGATTGGGGTCTGCGATACTCTGCCTGAGAGATAGCACCCTCAGCTCAATTTCCCTAGGAAAAACAGGAAGGAAAAAGCTCACTTAAAGCACAGTTACGGGCTGCTGTGACTTCAGAAGCCAGTAGGCCCAATTCTTTCCCTCTCCCCTCTATCTACTTGCACGTTTGAAAACACTGAGTTTGAAATAGCAAGCTCAGCCACACTGCAGCTTTCAAACAGTCCACCATTTGAAGGACATCTGACCCACCAAATTATTGTTACTATCTTATTAAAGATACTATTAAATAATCTGTGAACGGGGCGTAATGCTGGTTGTCGTGGCAGCAGTGTAAACTCCTGAGATACACGCTGTTGTAGTAAATACTGTCAAAATATGGCCATGTATATGTTTCATTGCTCTTCCTGAGGTCAGGCATGCTGACTCCACAGCTGCCTTGGATGGGTGATCCAAAGTGAAAAGGGACTCCATGCTTAACTTTTATTACCAAGAATACAAAATAAAACCAAATCGACTAGAAATTATTTTTCTCCTCTTTTATTGCAAAAGCTATCTCAGCAGTATATTATTTTGTTCTCCGTTGCTAATGGTTACAGATGAGCACTCGATCAAATCTTGTCTGGGATAAATTAGTCTTAAGATGGTAGGTCACATCTAGGTTGTGAGAGAGTATCTTTTGCGAACAAAGGATCTTGATTTTTCATTCTTGTCAAGTATACAGGTGACTGATGTCTTTTCATTTCAAACGTTTGCCAAATTCAGGGTTAAGCAAGCAGATTTTCAAGGGTTCAAGAGACCATCGCCAACCATGAGGTGACCTTCACAGGTCCTAGCAAATAGAGTTTGCTATATACACCAAGGAAATTATTTCAAGAAAACTGTGTCAAAAATATATTGCTAAGGAGCAAGAATACGTGCAAAGCTAACCCTTAAATCATGCTTGCACGGCTGATGATTCCCTCCCCCAGCTGAATATGGTGACCCACCAGGGGCTTGATAAACCTCTCGTGCTGTTGCCTTGTGGCTACAAACATGTGGGAGAAGGCAACCAACTGGTAAATCATAATGCATGGCTCATGATTGACTCAGCAGATCACAAGTTCTGATTGCTCTGACCTTAACTATAGATCTGAGGACAGAAAAATGAGACCATAATAATTATTAATACATTTAAGATTCAAGTTGGCTCCGAAATTCCTCTGTATTGAGTGCCCTTCCCTCTTATTCAAGACCATAGCGTAATTGATGGATCCTTCCCATTGAACCAGACAATTGAACCTGTGTTCCAGTGAGTGTGGAGAAAGGCTCTGATTCCTATCAAGGTAGACCTCTTCACACTTCCTCTTCCTCTTCTACGTCCAATGCTTACCCCCTTTCAATTATGGCAGTCCTAGATGCTGCATTATTTCCATGCTACTTTTGCCCACTTCTGTTTCTCATGGACTGTGATATGCCATGCCTAATGTCATCTTATCAAGTATTCCAACAATTTGTTGAGAAGTACTTGGACCATATTCTGGTGTACATCATAGTATACCACATTGTGGGGGGATGTTTGCACTTTACGGCACTGCTGACCGTGCATTATGCAGGCTGATATGTAGTGGCTAAGAGACTAAGCTGCAAATCAAGACATCCCAGGTTCTAACCTCATCTCTGCCATGTAGTTGCTCAGTGGCCTTAGGCTAGTTACAACCTCTTAGCCTCAGCCCCTCAACTACAATCTGGGAACAATAATACTAAGCTGCCTCAAAGGGTTATTGCAAGGATTTCATCAAGATAATGTGTGTGAAGTGCTATATAAATTATTTTCCACAACTACTATTCCCATCTCAAAGTACCTGAGATAAATCAATGTTATCTTTTCGGCGCCAGGTCAAGACTTTTCTCTTCTCCCTGGCATTTTAACAGCATTTAACAACGTTAAGTTTGTTTTTAATGGACCCCAGAATTGTTGTTTTTAAATGGATACTGTTGTTTTTATACTGTTTTTATGTTTTTTTTTAATTTTTGTATACTTTTAATGTTTACCATTTTTAATTGTTATAAACTGTCCAGAAAGCTTCGGCTGTGGGGCAGTATATAAATGTAATAAAATAAAATAAAATAAATAAATAATAAATAAATGACATCTTCACCATTTCAGGGAGAAATTCCACCAGGGCTTTAGTGACTTCTAACTTGTCATTAACAACATCAGTCTTCAACAGCCCATATATTGTTAATTAACTCTCATAGCTGAACTGTGCAGTAGCCAAAAGCCTGCTGACATTACATCAGAAGCATGCTGATTTGCCTTATGTCTCTATTCATCACCCACATATCCCATGTGGACCATTACCTGCAATCAGGTCCAACAACAGAGATATATCTGATCCCATCATAAGATACCAGAAATGTTTAGAACAAGCATTCTTGGACCTGAGCAGACCATCCAATTCTAGCATTTTCCTAAGTGCTAGGAACTGATTAGGCCTCATCTTGAGTATTGCATCCAGTTTGGGGCACCACACTTTAAGAAGGATGCAGACAAGCTGGAGAGGATTCAGAGGAGAGCAACAAGGATGATCGGGGGTCTAGAAACAAAGCCCTATGAGGAGAGACTGAAAGAACTGGGCATGCTTAGTCTGGAGAAGAGAAGATCACACTCTACAAATACTTGAAAGGTTGTCACACAGAGGAGGGCCAGGATCTCTTCTTGATCATCCCACATTGCGGGACATGGACTAATGGGCTCAAGATACAGGAAGCCAGATTCCAGCTGGACATCAGGAAAAAAATTCCTCAATGTTAGAGCAGTATAACAATGGAACCAATTACCTAGGGAGGTTGTGGGCTCTCCCACACTAGAGGCCTTCAAGAGGCAGCTGGACAGCCATCTGTTAGGAATGCTTTAAGGTGGACTCCTGCATTGATCAGGGGATTGGATTCATTTTTGCCATTCAGTCCTTAGTGCTGGATCAGGTAAAGTTGAATGGGAGGAGCCAAGCTCAGGTCTATGGACTTTATTAAATGTATGTTTCACTTCCCATTGGGCAGCCCTGCATTTTACAATGAAAACGTTACAGCTGGCAAATATAAATGAGGATTCAAGAACTCCTTGTCTGCACAATCACTCTGATCTGAAGTTGCTAGTTGCATAGTTATTGCAACCGTGCCATGGGGCCTATTTCAGCACAGGTTAAAAATGTATTGAATGGCCTTTAAAAACAAAAGCAAAAAGCTACAGTGAAACTTGGCAGATAACTTGACTGTGTTTTTTAGGAAATCATTTGAGGTAGTAAAACTGCACGAAACCATAAAACAGGCCATGACTTGCTCTCAGTAAAGTCAGTGAAGCAAGCGGTCATAGCTCTATCAAAGTCAAATCAAGACCTTTTTTGTTCTGACTCAATCAAAAGCTATGCTACTTTAAGCAAGTGGAAGATCTGCCTTGTGGAAAGAAGAGCAGCTTCAGCCTTTCCTTAGCACAAGACTGGAAGCGTCAGCCCTGTTCAGACCCTTATCCAGGCAGTGGTGCAATTTGAACGGTGGAAGCACACCACATCCATGCCAATTGCATCATTGCCTGGATAAGTGCCCAAACCAACGTTCCAAGTGAGCTGGCAAAATTCTCATCAGCACTGCTTTGCTCCTGCAGTTATACATGGTTCCACTCTGGTGGCACGTCCAGATTCTTTAGATCTTGTTCATATATTGAGGTCCCCTTCCATCACTGTCACATACATATACAGCCGTGGAGGAAGGAGGCAGGAAAAGAAATGGAAGGAAATGTGCCAGCTCCAGAAACATAGCAATCATTTGCCATCCACTGTTCTGGTCCACCAGGGAACATAGGATTGTGGAATCATACTGAAAGAATCCCAAAGGTCCCTGAGCCCAGGATTCTTACCATCCAGACAAAACAGGACTGTCCACATATCAGCCATCTTCCCCACTGTCCACAGATCAGCCATCTAACCCAATCCAGACCACCATACATTAGGAGCTGCAGAGGGATCCATGACAAGGTACCTCCAGTGCAGATCATTGTGGATGATGATCATGGAAAAGAGTCAAAGCACATACTATAGGAGCAGGTAGAAGTGTCCCGACTTAAAACATGACGAGGTCAAAGAAATCCATAAGCCATAAAGAGTTAGGCCGTAGGGTCTAGAGTTTGTCCTGGGGTCAAACCTGTTCATCTAAGGCCATAGCTAGACCTAAGGTTTATCCCTGGATTGTCCAGGGGTCAAACCTGCTCATCTAGGTGACACACAGGGCATCCAGTGCTCAGGCAGGGGCGAACTCTGGATGATCCCAGGATAAAGCTTAGCTCTAGCTACGGACTTAGGCCACAGCTACACCTAAGGTTTATCCTGGGATCATCCAGGGCTCGCCCCTGCCTGAGCACTGGTTCCCCTGTGTGTCACCTAGGTGAACAGGTTTGACCCCTGGATGATCCAGGGATAAACCTTAGGTCTAGCTATGGCCTTAGTCTCTCTATTAATGGAAATAGCACAACTTTCTCCGCTGTGGCACCCCGGTTGTGGAATGAGCTCCCCAGAGAGGTCTACCTGGCGCCTACTGTACTCCTTTCATCGCCAGCTGAAGACCTTTTTATTCTCTCAGTATTTTCACACTTAATTTTAACTTAAATTTAAATTTTACTGTTTTAACTCTGTATTTAAATTTTATATCAATTTTGCTGCGTGGTTTTTATTCTGGTTGTGCTTTTTATATTGTACTGTGTATTTGTGCTTTTAACCTGTTGGTTGTCTTACTATGGTTTTAATTTTTGTGAACCACCCAGAGAGCTTCGGCTATTGGGCGGTATAGAAATGTAATAAATAAATAAATAAATAAATAAATAAATATGGAGGTAGCAAAAGGGTGGGAAACGAAGTCAGGATATATGGCCCAAGGAGGGCATAGCAGGATTTGGCAAAAGTCACTAGCTGAGGAGCTCACTCAGCACAGACGATGGAGTAAGGGAATGACCATGCAAGGCAGTTTCATGAAGATATGGTTTCCATCCTTTACCTTTCTTTAACAAAAAAAACCGAAATGACTTCAGACCTCCAGTCACACAGAGACAATTTTGGAGGCAGGTAATGTCTTAAGCTTTGAATACATACCTTCTGCAACTGTTTCTATCTAGCGTATCTTTTAAACTGAATGTGGACTCTTACGCAGTACGATAAGCTCTTGTTCTCCATCATTAAGAGTTTTTTTAATGGAAAGAATAAACAAATAAAAAAATCGCTGTCAAATGTGAGGATGATGCAGATGATACAGAGGCTAAAATTTGTGTCAGTGAGAGGGCTGGAGCTTGTGAATTGCATGAAGAGCCTCCTATCTATTCCTCTTCTGCCCCATTATTTCAAGCATGGATACAGCTCTGCTTTCAGCAGTTAATGAAGATGTAACAAGATCAGTTGTTAAAAGTAGGAAGAAAACATCTATATATGGACAGGAGAACTTTGGTTAAACATCCAGCTTCAGAACTCACGTGGTGAAGCATTACGTTGTGACATGCAAAGCGTAGAGTAGGGGGGCCCTTCCCTTTTTGAACCCATGGGCATATTTGGGCATTTGAGAAACTGCTGTGGGCACCACCACAAAATGACTCCCTTGGAGGATTGGATAGTCACATGATGGCTGCCATTAATGGCTAGTCAAAAGTAGGGTTTGGAGAGAGCTGCTAGGGCCCATTCCATGAGCTCGCTGAGCCAGGACACACCAGAAAGTGTGCTTTGACATCCTCCCACCACCAATTGGGGCCTTAAAGGCCCCAATTGGTGCAGAGGGGGTGGGGGAGGAAGAAACACACCATTTCACCAATGCTGGAGAAATTCCAAATTTTCTTCCTTTCCCCACACACCAATGAGGACAAGTTAAGGTCCAGTTAAGGCCCCTATCAGGGTGTGGGGAGAAAATGATGCAATTTCCTCAAAGCTGGGGAGGCTGTGGCCACCGTTGATGCAGTGGGGGGAAAGGAGCAAAGGGCTGCCATTCATGCAGTGGGAGGAAAGAGGCCAAGGACCGTCGCTACCTCGAAGTCAGGGCGGGCACGCCCCCGAGCACTGTCAAAGGCTTGGGAAAAATAATAATAATAATAATAATAATAATAATAATAATAATAATAATAATTTATTTATTTATATAGCACCATCAATGTACATGGTGCTGTACAGAGTAAAACAATAAATAGCAAGACCCTGCTGCATAGGCTTACATTCTAATAAAATAATAATAAAACAATAAGGAGGGGAAGAGAATGCACCAAACAGGCACAGGGTAGAGTAAAACTAACAGTATAAAAGTCAGAACAAAATCAAGTTTTAAAAGCTTTAGGAAAAAGAAAAGTTTTTAGCTGAGCTTTAAAAGCTGCGATTGAACTTGTAGTTCTCAAATGTTCTGGAAGAGCGTTCCAGGCGTAAGGGGCAGCAGAAGAAAATGGACGAAGCCGAGCAAGGGAAGGAGAGACCCTTGGGCTGGCGAGAAACATGGCATCAGAGGAGCGAAGAGCATGAGCGGGGCAATAGTGTGAGATGAGAGAGGAGAGATAGGAAGGAGCTAGACAGTGAAAAGCTTTGTAGGTCAACAGGAGAAGTTTATATTGGATTCTGAGGTGAATTGGAAGCCAATGAAGAGATTTCAGAAGTGGAGTAACATGGTCAGAGCGGCGAGCCAAGAAGATGATCTTAGCAGCAGAGTGGTGAACAGAAACCAACTTGTGCACGGGCCCTTCCTAGCACCAGGCAGGTCTGCCTGGGCCTGTGAGGGCTGGACATGAGGGTGTCCACTGTCCTCATGGGCCCAGGCAGATATCTGCAACAATGCTAGTCAAAAAGTAAGCTAAAGAGGGGGAGAATGAAGAGGCTAGAGGGAGGGAGGGGCAAAGAGCAAGGGATAGAGGGGAGGGAACAAGCAAGGCCAGAGGCTAGAAACAAAGAGAAAGAAGGCTGCCCTAACATTTTCCAAGGTTTTTCTTAAAACATTTTTTTTAATGGGACAAGGAGTGCTGAGCTCACTTTGCTGTCCAGGTGCTGTTAAGGGGAGCTTCAAGTCCTGGCTCTTTCTTCTGATGGTTCTTTATCTTTAAACTAGCATTGAGCCAGAAAACCCTTCAAATAGAGGACTGTCCTCTGTAAAAGAAGACACCTGGCCACGCCAGGTGGGCAGCTTCTTATGTGACTTTATCATGTAAAAATGTGGCATAAGGAAGAAAAAAACTGGAAGCCCTTTTATATCACAGGGAAGATCGGATTTAATCCAAGGTGTGTAATGGCTACATTCCAAGCACAGAAACACATTTTATTGGTTTAGATATTGCTGCAGTGTTGATTTCTAGGTGTTGAGCACAACTGCATAAAAATGATAAAAAGTCTCACAGTCAATGATAGATAAAATTCCCTAACATTGCTGCTGAATGGCAGGCAGAAGATGTTAATTTATTTTTGCCCTGAACAAGACATTTAAAATATTTTCAAGGGCATCATGTCTGCAGGCTTTAAAGATCAACTAATTATCAAATCAATGATCATTTGGGGAAAAGTAATGAAGTATGGAAAATAACCACTTCAAATTATATAAATCATTACTGTGAAGTATTTAAAACTGGAAAGTCATTAGGAAGGAGATTTAATATGTGGGTATTAAATGCCTTTAAAGTTTTATTTTATTTTTTTTAAATGGCAAATAGTATTTTAATTCGTTATAATTTCTCTGAACAGGAGTAACTTGCCCTTTAAACTTTTTTTTTAACAGTTTGTCTGTCTTTTGCTTGCTTTCATGAGGACACATTTCTTATATTGGAATTATTACCTTGCCCCTCACAAAGTACACATTATTTTACCTGACCCAATTTAAGGGTATGAGTTAGTTAAAGTTACAGACTGACCAATGGAGGCTGGTGGCTCTGACGTTAGTGGGGTGGTGAATCCACTCCAGATTTCAGTCAGAGCCAGGGCACATCTAAACGGGCACTTTAAATCAGCTTACTTCCTCATTTTCTCATTGTTCAACACATGACGCAGCTGCAAAGTCACTGCAGTGCCGATGTATACCCTGAAAAATGTGCATATTTGTACCTTCAATTATGCAATGACTTTTCCAAAACCTTCGTGTTTACCCTGCTTTATCCCTTATGCGTTGCTGGTGTGTGTGTGTAAATTCGGCTTTTGTGGCCGTAGCTTTGAAGGAAGGACAAAGTGATGTCACATCTTGCCCATTTCCAGTCAAACCTCTCACTTTCCATACCTCTCTCATACCTGCTCGTTTCTGCAAGCGAGATTGTAGTTACAGGCACCAATTTCAATGGAAATAAAAGGGGGTTAGGTTGGCAGAGCAGTCCACTTTTGTATTGTATGGGTAGACTGGACTTCACTTCACATAAAGTCCATTTAAAGAGAGAGCACTTAAGGGGGTAGACTGGGCACTCGATTGTATACACGATGCTGCACAGATCAGTAGACTGGGCCACAAATCAGTAGACCGAGACACCCTTTCACAGAGGAAATGTAGGAGTAGACTGGACATTCAATTGTATACATGATGCAGATCGATAGACTGGGCCGTAGATTGGTAGACCGGACCTCCGTTTCAGAGAAGACTTGAAGGGAAATGACTCAGTAGATGGGAGCGATCACCATTTTGGGTACCAAGGTGTGCACATCCTACAGGTACTTACCTGCACTGATGCAAAGGATCGTGCGACCATGGTTGAGATTTGGCCATCGGGGGCATACCTTCCCCAACATCTTGGGTGGAACTTTAACATCACCATTTCATTTTATCTTCCTTAGTTCTTTAATATAAGTAAATCTCGGTATGTAGATTTTGAATTATATGTTTAGCTATCTGGGCATGCAGACTTCTGTACCCTTGTGTGTGCATATATGCAGAGGTGCACATAAAGAATGATACTTTTTTTAAAAAAGGTTCCAAACAACCTCGCTCCGCAAGGGCTCATATGACAGGATTCCCCCCTTTAAATTGAAGGGATAACGCACTGTAGCTGCTGCAGTAAGAAGATGTGGGAGGGGGATCGAATCACAGAAAATGCAGGTTAAAAAATAATGAGGCGCAATCCCAGTGTCTTATAGATGACCACCAGGTCAAAACTCTAAAGGAGCTATCCAAGGCAACCTCACTGTGTGCACACACAAAATAAATCACACTTGTCTCAACTTTGTGGTCCAGAAAGGAGTTTGCCCACCACCAGGTCTTTTTGGTGAGACAGAGTAGAGCACCATTTGGGTATATAAGGCCCCAGGGATGCTCTACAATCCTGTACATGCCTACTCAGAAGTAAACCCCATTTGAGTTCAAAAGGACTTATTCCCAAGTAAGATCATACAGCATTGCAGCCTTATTTCCTGAAATGTAGCAGCTGCCCAATCTTAGGGGGGAAATACATTTGTGATGCAACATCAGATGTTATGTATGGCGATTTCCCCCCTGTCTGTATCTGAATCATACTGTACAAAGCAGACCTGGGCTTTGGCAAGAAATGAACAGCCTCCATCCGAAAAGATTAACTAGTGGGGAGGGGGCTGATTAACTCTTTCCCTTTGGGTAATATCCTATCGTAAATACACCACGGCCACCTTGGATAGCGCCTGGTTCCTTTTACTAAATGGTTCCTTTTACTAATATAGGCATTGGTATTAGAAAAGTGTGTGCACAAGAATGATTCTATTGGTGGAAGAAACTAGGGATGTGCTCCGATCTCTTCGGTTCAGAGAAGCAGGAGCGAGGCGGCTTAATTCGCCTCCGGAAAAGGCGGAGGCGAAGAGAGTCAGGGGGCTGCAGATCGAGGCGAAGAGGATTGCCTCAATCCGGAGCTTCACCTGAAGGTAAGGGGGGGAGGGGGACTAATCTGGCGCTGCTGGCGCCGCCATCCATGCGGTGGCGGAAGCACCAGGTAAGGGACCAGGGAGGAGGGACGCTTACCTTCCTCCATTGCGGGCTTCAATTGAGGCCCCGGTTGAAGCCGGAAGTGAGGCCTCTTCCGGCTTCAACCGGGACCTCAATTGAAGCCCACGACGGAGGAAGATAAGGGGGCAGGGCCTGGCCTACCTGGCGCCGCCGGCGCCACCATCCATGCAGCAGTAGCGGCGGCGGCACCAGGTAAGGGAGCAGGGAGGAGGGACGCTTACCTTTTCCGTCGCGAGCTTCAATTGAGGCCCCGGTTGAAGCCAGAAGTGAAGGCCGAGGCCTCTTCCAGCTTCAACCGGGGCCTCAATTGAATCCCGCGATGGAGGAAGGTAAGGGGGTGGGGTGGATGGGTGGTTTCTCTTGCGCTGCCGCTGCCGTCCATATAGTGACGGCGGCGAAGCCAGTTCTCGCTCCACAGAGCGGAGCGGGAGACAGGTGGAGCGGCGCGAAGAGGATCGGGCCCGATCCGGATTTTCCGGATTGGGCCACGAAGCGGATTGGGGGGTCCGTGCACACCCCTAGAAGAAACATACAAAAAAGAAGAAGAAAGCATGAGGCAAGGAAAATGGCTTGCAAAAAATGCAAAAGTCCATACATAATGGCATGTATTTGAAGAAATGCCTATAAAAATGCATATAAATTTCCATCCAATCTTTTCTTAATATTAAATAAGTCACAAAGAGATCCAGAAACAAGTGAAAAGGAGCAGAAAGTCAGAAAATGTAAAGGTGAGGAAATTGAAATCAACCAATTTGCACCTCCCTTTATGCTCTCTCATAAAATGCTGTTAGCATGACTATGAACATGACTTGGGACCACCATACCTGACGGAACACCTCTCCCGACATGAACCTACCCAGCTTGGAGGATGGCAACAAGGGAGAGGGCCTTTTCAGTGGTGGCCCCCAATTATGGAATGATCTCCCCGATGAGGCTCGCCTGGTGCCAACATTGTTCTCTTTTTGGCACCAGGTCAAGACTTTTCTCTTCTCCCAGGCATTTAACAGCATTTAACAACATATGCTAAATTTGTTTGTTTTTTAATGAACCCCATAACTGTTGTTGTTTAAATGGGTACTGTTGTTTTATACTGTTGTTTTTATATTTTTGACGGTTTTAAATTTTGTATACTTTTTTAATGTTCACTGATTTTAACTTTTGTAAACCGCCCAGAGAGCTTCAGCTGTGGGGCGGTATATAAATTTAATAAATAAAATAAATTTAATTAATTAATAAATAAATAAATAAATAAATATGAACAGTCTTATCTCTGGAATCAAGAAAGAAAACATTAAAAGAACACATCCTTGTTTGTTTGTTTGTTTTAGAGTACAGGAGGGGGGAATCCTCTTATACCTGCTCGAGTATGTTCACCCAACGGACATTTTATCTCACTGCTGAACTATAAATATTTCATTGACTTCTGCTACAGTTAAAAATTACTTTCTTCTCTCAGGTAGGAAAATAGAAAGATCTGATTATGTAACTTTTGAAAGCACTGCTACCAAGGTGCTACATGTCCAAAGTCTTTTTCAAGGAACAAGTATAAATGTGTATGTGTTTTAAGAATGGTGCATTATTTTACAGTCAGTACTTGAGATGTTTATTATAAAGTATTAATTTCAATAAATGAGTTCATTAGTTTTATACAGGTATTACAAAGAAGAGCAAATTATTTTAGAGAGGTAATGTAGCAGTAAAGTAGCCTTAGTTTTATGATTATTTGACATGTTCTTATTTTATTCCTTGTCTCAAGAACCTTCATGTTAAATATGTCCTATTTTTTTTTCATGCATTCACCAGAAGAGGCTGGTGACTCTGATGTCAATCCCATTGACTTTTCTTGTTAAAAAAAAAGTGCTTAAAAATAACTAAACATTATTCTTTTCAAAAAGAAATACAATTCCGCCAACTACAAGATAAAAGGAACTTGAAGTCATCAAGATTTTAATTCTAATATTTTCAGAAATTGTGGGGAAAGAATGTCAACAACATGAGGATCCATGTCACTGCTTTCACTCCCTCAATCTTCTACCAATCTTGCAGAATGATTTTCAGTTACATAAAACAGGGATCTCTTTCTGGCACACATAAATTTCAGGAAGATTGGTGAAAGCTTTGAAATTTTATGCAGGTTAGAATGACCAACCCCCATTACCTCTTTATAATGGCTAGAATGCTTTTTCTGCTGATCAACCCTATCACATTAATTAATTAATTAATTAATTCTACTCTGGCCAAGGTAGATTAAAACCAGAATCCAAATTAAAAACAAATAAGTGAAGCCACCCTCCTATCACAAATACATTTTACAAAATGCTCCACAAATGAAAAGAAGATAGATGCAGCACTTGGTGAAATTCCCTCTTCATCCCAACAGGAGAAGCTGCAGGAGCCCTGCCTACCATAACCAGATAGAAAAGAGGGCAGGGCTCCTACACCTTTAACTGTTGTGATGAAGGGGGAATTTCACTAGGTGCCGCATGCCTACAAATGACACCTGCTGAAATTCCCTTTTCCACACAAATATTAAAGATACAGGAGCCCTGTCCTCCTTTTCATATAGTCACCCTACCCTAGCCAGCATAGCCAATGGTGAGGGATCATGGCAGTTGTAGGCCAAAAGATATGGAGGGTCACACATTAGAATGAAGAGAAAAACATTTAAGACAAGGTGTTCACATACTGCTACCTGGCCTATGTTCCAAGAAACTGATTTGTAAAAGCAATGCGTTAGGAAAACTTTTATGTAAGACTACACATACAGTATCACATCACTACAATTCCTCTACAATGAGGAAAATGAAGATGATAAAAAGGAAGACTCAGAAGAAGAAGCTGCTGCTGGTAGGGATCACTTATTAAATAAGACTGATTAGACAAAGTTTTATGTACTATTATTAATATTCATTGAATCTTGATTCCCCTCCTTTTTTCTGAGCTCTTCTTTGGAAAATGAGAGCTTTCTTCACAATACAATTAACTTTCTTTGGACTTCGCCACACAGAGGCTTTTCAACCTGCAATTATTACTGGAGCTTCTGCTTCTGGATTCTTTGCAGGATTAAGAGTGGCCCTTTACATGCACTTCCCACCCTGCCTCTTGTTTCTCTTTTAGCTATATGTGGCTATATTTCTATGTTTCATTATACAGCCACAAGATGGCACCGTTGTTGTAGCAGTGTTTCCTCTTTACATGGGAGAAATGCAAATTGATTGAAAATGGATCTTTTTGTTACCACATTATTTCCATTTCAAATTAAGACATGGAAATGCTTGGAAAGCACGACAGAGGTGGCAGAGGTTGACAATGTCATGTAAAGGACCCGCAAACATCTGGGAGTTACCAACTCAACTGCAGGATACAATCCCATCTAGAGAAGCCCTGTGTTTTAACTATAATGTGAGTAGTTTCTTCTGTTTTCAATTTTAACTGTTTTAACTTTTTGCCTACTTCTCACAAACTGGTAAAAAACCAACCCTAAGACAGCTGGATCCCCTAGAGTTCAGCATCTTGTAGCACCGTTTGTACAGAAAATTTAAACCATTTAAAAGTAATTCAGTTAGTAACAATGTGATTAGTGTCTGAATAAACATGACATTTAAGTTTAGTTTAATATACAAACATGATCATTTTTATGAGCAAGCCAAGTTATACATAATGTTTTCATGTTTTTAAAGTAATACAGTGGCTTTAGATCTATAAACAGTGCTAAAATATTGAATATTTTCCATTTTTTTGAGATTTCCATTTTTCTTCCAGAAACAAAATGGGGGAAAAACTTCCTCCCCCCTCCCCTGGGCTTCAATATTTCTGGAAATTGTATGCCAACCAACATAGATCAGCTGCCAATTTGGGAATTTAGGGATGGAAAGGCGGCTCAGACGCAGGACCAGGACAACATAGAGTGTTTTTGCTGGTCCCAATCCGCCCAATCTGGATTTGGGACTGAAAGACCCAGGAAAAGTGTGGGTTCATGGAGAGTAAGTTGTAAGCAAGCACAATTTATTACATTGTACAACATCGTTACTGATCACAAGGCACATCAGATAAGTCATCAGCCTTATCTTCCAGTTAATGGCTTTGTGGACTTTGGTCTTTTAAACTGGCAGATTTGTTGATAATTGAATTTCCTTGGTTGTTGAAAAGCAAATGTATCCCCAAAGTGTGTGTGTGTGTGTGTGTGTGTGTGTCTATATATCTATATATCTATCTGTCTCTGTCTCCGTCTCCCTCTCTCTCTGTGCAATCAGAGGTACAGTGCCTCTGAACATTGAGGTTCTATCTCTAATACGAACATAAGAAGACCCATGCTGGATCAGACCAAGGGTCCAGCATTCTGTTCATACATGGCTAACCAGTTACCCATGGGAAACTCAGAAGCAGGATATGTGCCACAGCATCCTCCTGCCCATGTTCCCCAGTAACTGGGGCAAATAGGCATGCTGCCTTTGATACTGGACATAGCCATCATGACTTGTAGCCCTCGGTACTCTTATTCTCCATGAATTTTCACAATCCCCTTTTAAAGCAATCTAAATTCATGACCAGCACAACACTTGTGTTACCTATGCACTATGAGAAGAAGTTCTTCCTTTTACCTGTCCTGAATCTCCCACCATGGTATAAACCTGGGTTCAAGTATTATGAGAAAGGGAGAAAAATGTCTCCCTATCAACTTTCTCTAGAACATGCATAATTTTAAACATGATTACCATTCAGTAGAGGCCGGAGGGGCAGTCTGAACGTTGGGACGGAAGGCTAGTCAGTAGTAGAGTGACCAGATGAAAAGGAGGACAGGGCTCCTGTATCTTTAACAGTTGCATAGAAAAGGGAATTTCAGCAGGTGTCATTTGTATGCGAGCAGCACCTGGTGAAAGTCCCTCTTCAGCACAACAGTGAAAGCTGCAGGAGCCCTGCTCTTATTTGTAGAGTGATCAAATGCAGAAGAAGGCAGGATTCCTGCAACTTTAACTGTTGTGATGAAGACAGAATTTCACCAAGCACGGCATGCATACAGTTAAATATGCTGGAGCCCTATCCTCTTTTTCATATGGTCAACCTACCTATGTACATCAGTTGCTGGGGAACATTGGTGGGAGGGTGCTGTGGCACCCATGTCCTGCTTGTGGGTTCATGATCAGCAGCTGGTTGGCCACTGTGTGAACAGAATGCTGAAGTAGATGGACCCTTGGTCCGATACAGCAGGGCTCTTCTGATGTTCTCATGCCTTGTAAAACAACCAACGATTTGCCCATCTAGCCCAGTATCATGTATTCTGATGAGCAATAGCTCTCCAGGGTATTAGCTATGTTACTCTGGAGAAGCCAGGAATTGAATCTGGGAGCAACCTCTGCATGCAAAGTGTGTGCTCTACCACTAAGCTGTGGTCCTGTCCCATAGAGCAGAGGGGAACCCCTTTTACCCCTGAGTGCTCACTTATATTGTGATCAAGCTCCCGGGGGACACATTCCAGTGGTGGGTGAGGCTAAAGGCAAAAGGAGCAGGGCTGAAATACCGGCATATTTATTCATAGATCTTTTATTGTGAGCAACTAAGCCTTTAGGGAGGCCTTTCAACCTTTAGAATGGGGGTGGAGGCGTGTTTTAAAGCCACTAAACCACCAACCCATCAGCTGTTGGGAGAAAATGGATGGGGACAGGGACCCTGCTGATTGGTTGGTAGTTTACCAATCAATTGGTGGAGAGCAGCCTTGTGGGGAATATTTGGCTTGCAGGCCAGAGGTTCCACACCCTGCCCTAAAGAAGTGCTCTACCACTGAGCTAACCTGGGGCTAACTTCACAAGGGGAGGAGCCCCTTGAGGCTGAGCCATTACGATGAGTCCCATAGCCCTAAGTCTGAGGTGTGCGATTCCTCACGCTTGTTTCACCCAGGCTCCACTTTAACGGATGCTGAATTTTCTTCACTGCCTTCTGGGCCTGGAGATGCCAGAGACATTGCAAGAAGACGGAGACAGCATTGGAAGTGGGGGGGAGGGAGAGAGGGGGAGCTTATCTTCCTGTACAGTAAATCTTCTCTATTTTCTCTTATTACGTGTGCAGCCCAATCCTATCCAAGGCTTTAGCTCCTGCTCTACTGACATTGACCTTCAATGCTCTGCTATTTTCCTAAGTGTGAAATTTGCCATATCAGCCAGAGGCATGCGAAATAAAGTGCTTGTCATTCAAGGCTGTCAGCCGCTCACGTGATGTCTATATATGGGTTAATAAAACTGTCTATCTTGAACTTTGCTTTTCTTTGGTAGGGAAATGGACTTTTAAAAGGGGGCGGGAGGTTGGTAGAAAGAGCTCTTTCCCCTCTCTAGCATTACCTTTTAAAAGTCTAGGCAGTTGGGTCCTGAAGTATGCCAAAATGGGACTAGGGATACTGGAGAAATTTAAGACGGACTAAAAGGAGTTTGGATTTCTAAGGATCTGCAGAATCCACTGTCGACTGGCCTCCCCAGTCTGCATGGAGTCCATGGACTTCCGGATAGATTTTTTTTTTACTTTCAAAAAAATTATAGAAATTCATTCCCAGGAAGATATGCACATTTCTGCTGAGACATCTGCCATGCTAAAAATAGAAGTCAAAATGGAATGGGACACAATACACTAAACCTTACAAACTAACAAAAGTTATGTAAATGGTTGTGAACTTTCTTACAGAATGATTTGCGTGTTTTCCCGAATACCAGAAAAAAAAATGAATCCATTTGTGAATGCGTGCCAGAACGAACAACACTGCACAATCCATGAAACACAATCCCTACATCCCTGCATGGGACACGTACTGGCAAAGCCACTGGGTCAGGGTGATCTCAGCATCTGTGCCTCAATTACCATCTCAGCAGTGAGCCAAGAGCCAATTTTTGATGGTGCCAGTCAACATGGGCCCATACAGACACCTTGCCAGTGATCATTCATGAGCTTTGGGACTGAACTACCTTTGCCACAGGGAGAACCTGACTAGATAACCCATGTACACACAGGCCGGCCCAGAAGACAAATGCGTCACCAAAACAGAGGGCACAAGAGGACACAGATTTGCACAAAATTTCCATGTAATAATTTTACATATAGATAACACTATTTGAAATCGTTACTACCATTTCTAAAATATTTTTTAAAAAATTAGGACTGTACAAGCTTCAGCTTCGGATTTCCAAAGCTTCAGTGACCACTAGTGCCCTAGGCTGAAGTGGGGAAAGAGCCTACAACTCCCAGCATGCATTGATGGGGAGGGATGAACTTATTGGGGTCCAGGAACAGTGGACACTCGTGGCTTCACCGCTGCCTGCACGAAGCATCCACCTGCTTCGCCTGATCACCATCCACTTCTTGCTGCTGGTAAAGGCTGGGCTCTCTAAAGCAGGTGGCTCTCAAGGGAAGCAGGTGGAATGTGCAGCAACCCATCCTGAGACTTGTGTGGCCTGCATCGTATGGGTGGGCAGGCAATCATGTGGGCGGCAGCAAGGAGGCCACAAGTGCCCACCATTCCTGTACCCCAGTAAGTCCGTCCCTCCCCAGCAATGCATGCTGGGAGTTGTAAGCTCTTTCCCCACTTTGATCTAGGGCTATGCATGAAATGGCAGATTCATCGTAAAATGGCTGCCAAAGCTTCAGAAATCCAAAGACCCTGGACTTAATGGTCTTACTGGGCTTCAGATAGCAATGTGTATTCCTTCAATTAACTCAAAGTGTGTTAAGCCAGCCGTGCCGCATTTTGGGCCCTCCAACTAAGGGGTACCCTAAGCAGCTGCCCTCAAGTGCTGCTACAATTGCACCATTGAGCCAGACTTTGTCATTCTTGGAACATAGAATCATAGAATCATAGAATAGCAGAGCTGGAAGGGGCCTACAAGGCCATCGAGCCCAACCCCCTGCTCAATGCAGGAATCCACCCTAAAGCATCCCTGACAGATGGTTGTCCAGCTGCCTCTTGAAGGCCTCTAGTGTGGGAGAGGCCACAACAGTAAGTCTGGATCCAACCCATAATAAACTAAGAGCCACCAAATCATGGAAGTGGCATAAAACAGTCAGTGCGGTTAAAGTGGTACCGCTAAAGCTCCACACATATTTGATTGATGGCTTAATAAACAAAATTTTCAATACAAATGGCAGGAGGGCCACCTTAAGGGCCATTTTTTATCTGTCCATGGCCGGCGTCAAAGGTAGACATGGTTGGACACCTGCCAAGGACCCACAACCCAGCAGGGCCCCACTGACAAGAGCCCCCTGGAGCTGCTCCTCCTCTCTATGATTGCATCCTGCTTGTTCTTCAGCCCCTTGCACTGGCCCAAACAATGGCAGTGGTGAGAAGGAGGAATAATAGATGTTGCTGTCTACTTGCTCTCTGGCTGTCAAGCAAGCCAGTAGTAGCAATCATGAGAAAGATGAGGAGAAGCAAGAGCAGCCAGTGGTACCAATGGCAGTGACAAGGGAGACTCAGGGCATGCCCAAGAGAGGGGAGGGGGAGGATCTCACAAGATGGTGATCGCGAGATCCTCCCCCTCAGTCCAAATGTGGCACGCAGCATCTCGGGAGGAAGGAAGACGTCGCACCCGCCATTTTTAATTTTTTTTTAATTGAAGATGAGCACACGAGCACCCCAACGAAAACGTATTTTTTTAAAAAAAAATCCCACTGCCCCCCTCCCACCCCCAAAGGGCATGAGCTCCCATGCCTGGTTCCTGGCTGCTCATATTTACTTGCAAGGAGCTGGGATGGCTGCCCACACATCCCACAGTCTCAGGACGATCGTGAGATTGCGGGAAAAACCAGGGTAAAAGCCGTCCCAGTTATCCCGGGGAAACAGAGGGATCATCCTTCCCTGCCCCGAGATTCCCTGTGTGTCATGTGGATGCACAGGGATGAACCTGGGGCAATTCCCGGGATAAGGCATGGTGTAGACATGCCACCAGTCAGCAAAGGGGGCCATTGAGGGCGTGTTGCCAAGGGTCCCCAAAAACCAAGAGCTGATACTGTGTCCGTGAATGGTTGGGCAATATTTTGATTTCATCCAAAGAGCTCTCTAATTGAAGCAAAATGCTGATGTGAAAACTGTTGTTTATATGCTCCTTAAACAATTAAACCGAAATGCGGCACTCCAAACAAATGAACTGTCCGTGTCTCATTATCATAACCTGGAGCTATCATTATGAAACTCCTCCCCCCCCCTCTCCGTTCCAAGCCGAGCTGAATTTCTTTTGTGGCAAAAAAATAATAAAAAATGTTCCACTTCCTACTTTTCAAAAGCCCATCGTGGTATTTTCAATATCACTTACATTTAATATTTGTTTGTTTGACAAGGATTCGTATGAAACATATTCTCCTTGCAAAGAATGAGAAAGTGGTGTCAGCACTTGCAATTTGGAGAGGCAGATGCAAAAATATGTATTTCCAATTGCAATGTACAAGGAAGTAGAAGTTCACACAATGCATAGCAAGTTCTCTTTCTGTGGAACATGACGGGGTTGTCCTGGTAATTTCTCTAACTATTAATTATCATGATAATTGCTCACCTGCAGAAATCACTAGGTGACAGACAACCCATAGTTATTTTGTACGGTGAAGACAGGGAAGCATGAAAGGATTAATTATAGCATATTATGTATGCAGTGACATCTTTGTCTACTGGCGGGGGGGGGGGCGGGTGATCATGGTTGAGGTTGCTGCTTTTCCTTCTTCTTTCATATATATATATATATATATATATATATATATGTGTGTGTGTGTGTGTGTGTGTGTGTGTGTGTGTGTGTGTGTGTGTGTGATTTATTTGATGTATGTGCACTCCCAGATCAGATAGGAAAAAGGAAATTAGGATTCAATCCTCAGGCCTCGTGTTAAAGGTAGGCGAAAATACAGTTTAGTGATCCCCTGTCACCATTTAAATCAGTGGAGGCTGGTGGCTCCGATGTCAGTGTGGTGGTAACTCCACTCCGGGCTTCAATCAGAACTCTAAAAGAGCTATCCAAGTTTTTAGGAGAGCTTTGGATAGCTTTATTAGAGTTCTAACGGAAAGCAGAGTAGATTCGCCACCAAACTGACTTTGGAGCCACCAGCCTCCATTGATTTATTTACTGTCACACTTAAAATTAGGGTGGTTAAAGCGTGGCAGTAAGGTGGATTACATTCCACCCTTGAATAGGAATTGGAATTGGAATTAGTGACTGTGAATGCGGAAGCAAGTGTGGTGGTGTATTGATAGTGATATAGGCATTAGCCCTGGATATAGGGTACACCAATATGGGTGAGAGGCATCATACAAGATATAATCAATATATGGCATTTTGCAACGGAGGTATAAGCCTTTTGCACACAAAAGTATTTAGCTGAAATCCATCAAAAACCTCTTGATGAAGCCGGTCTTTTAGATGCTGTGCTGCAGATAATTCATCATCATCATCATCATCATCATCATCATCATCATCATCATCATTATTTTTAAAAAGTGTCACTGCTTATGTGAAAAATTCATGCTAGCTAGACAGTATTTAATAAGTAGATCAATAATGTTCATTTCAGGGAGAGAGAGAAATATGTTGTATACCGCCTCGATCCGGAGGGAGAGGTGGGTATCAAATTATTATTATTATTATTATTATTATTATTATTATTATTATTATTATTATTAGGCCATGGAAGTCAGTCCTACTCCCAACGTCCATGACCTTACCATGTTGAGCCATGTTTCCGTCACGTGAATACGTCAGATTTTTCGAAGCCAACAAGGAAAGATAAACTGAATGGAAAATATTAGGGATGTGCTCCGCTCCGATTAGGAGCGTAGAAGCAGTAGCGGATTGGCCTGCTCCGCCTTACCCAGAGGCGGAGTAGGAGCGGACCGCGGACCCCCTAGAAGCAAGGCGAAGAGAAGCGCCCATTTTTCGGAGCTCCGAGTTCAGGCGGAGCGCTCCGGTCGCCATCTTGAAAACATTTCGCCATAGGATTGCATTGTGGCAAATAATCGCGCATAACTACATTGTTTTTGAAGCTATCATTCTGAAAATTCTTGTGCACAGAGAGTCGTGGATGGGGGTCATTTTGAGACCACTCTCACCTCTCTGCATCGTACGGGTCACGGGCTATATTTTTGTGAAAATCGGGTCAACCGCGCGGCTCAAACTGCGTTTTTGGCTTTTCGCCCATAGGATTGCATTGAGGGAAAGAATCGGGGATAACTGGGGGGGGGGTTTAAGCTATCATTCTGAAAATTCTTGTGCACAGAGAGTCGTGGATGGGGGTCATTTTGAGACCACTCTCAACTTTCTGCATCGTACGGGTCGCGGGCTATATTTTTGTGAAAATCGGGTCAACCGCGCGGCTCAAACTGTGTTTTCGGCTTTTCGCCCATAGGATTGCATTGAGGGAAAGAATCGGGGATAACTGGGGGGGGTTTAAGCTATCATTCTGAAAATTCTTGTGCACAGAGAGTCGTGGATGGGGGTCATTTTGAGACCACTCTCAACTTCCTGCATCGTACGGGTCGCGGGCTATATTTTTGTGAAAATCGGGTCAACCGCGCGGCTCAAACTGTGTTTTCGGCTTTTCGCCCATAGGATTGCATTGAGGGAAAGAATCGGGGATAACTGGGGGGGGGTTAAGCTATCATTCTGAAAATTCTTGTGCACAGAGAGTCGTGGATGGGGGTCATTTTGAGACCACTCTCAACTTCCTGCATCGTACGGGTCGCGGGCTAGAATTTTTTAAAAAATCGGCGGGAAAAATACCTTTTTCAAAGGGCTGAGGGGCAGAGTCAGCTCCCGGTCATGATGATCCCAAAGTTGGAGGAGGGCATAGGCAAAACAGGTAACTTGGGATTCTGGGAAACTTCTCTTTCTTCATCTGAACGGGCTTTTCCCCGTGTTTTTTAACACACCTTGCAGGGATGTTGTGTGTGGGGTGCCCGATTTTCAAAAATTCGCCAAAAATCAGGGGATGATGGGATTGCTTTGAAACTTGGCGTGCGTGTGTATATCCCCATGAGGTGTCATGGTGCCAAACATGAGGTTTCTAACTTGAACAGAAAAAAAGTTGTATACTTTTTTAGCTTTCAATGCAAGCCTATGGGGGGGGAAACGGAGCTCCGGATCCGGATCCGGAGCTCCGGGCGGAGCGGAGCGGAAGTGGGCGGAGCGGGGGCGGGGCGGAGCGGCCCGATCCGAAAAATGGCGGATCTGCAAGTGAAGCGGAGCGGGGGGTCCGTGCACACCCCTAGAAAATATGTGACATAAGTGAAGATTTTACAAGTCATCCCATGCTCTTTTGTTATGCACTCCAGCACACTTTATGTAAGACATTAGATGAGAATGCAGCAGCATGATGGTGCACACTGACCAACTGCTCCCACTAGAAGTGGGAGTGGGTAAACAACCCATGGCCATTCCATCTGTGGGTTGTTTAACAAGATGTGCAAACCAGGAACTCTGGCTTCCAACTCTTTCTGGGTTCCAACTCCGGCTTGCCTCTCCCCCGACAAGTCAGAGTTCTTGGTTCATACATCACGCTAAGCAACCCAGGGATGGAGCATCCATGGGTTGTTTAGCAATCAGACACTGCACACCAATACATTTGCTCATTCTCAACAACCCAGGTTTAAAATTAATAATAAATAAACTGGGTCATTGGGACATGCAAACCGAGCTCAAGATTGGCAGCTTTTGGGCACTGCACATGTGCTAACATTAAGAGCCAGTAAAGAACTTTTGGAAATAGATATGCTCTAAAAGCTAACTTAGAAAGTACATAAAAAAGACCAAGCTGATTTCAAATCAAGCAGAGGAGAGATCCGTCCATCACTATTCTCAATGCTTCTAAGTCACACCATTGTATTTTAATCACATCCTATATGGGTGGAGGGGTGTGGCTCAGATTTTGGTGGGGTTGTCCATCCATTCTGGGGTTCTCAGTCAGAGCTAGCCAGAACTCCAAAAGAGCTACCCATGGTGGATCTGACGTTCAGCACCTTGGAGACCTTATTTACAGTTCTCACTGGTTCTGATGAAACCCAGGATGGATTCACAGCCTCACCAACATTTCAGCCACCAGCTTCCACTGTCCTATACATGAATATTACCGTGAATCTAAATAAAACCACAGAAACTTTAAATCTTGAAAACAGAACTTAGACTTTGTCAGTAGACTGGCTGCCCCTTTAAACTGATTGTGAGGAGAAACCGCAAAAGAAAAGTTCAGTGGCCTGAACGTTCAAGGAGCATAATCATTTATTGATTGCACCATTTTTCTAAGAGATATAATCAATGTATGGCATTTTGCAAAGGAGGTACAAGCCTTTTGTACACAAAAGTATTTAGCTGAAATCCATCAAAAACCTCTTGATGAAGCCGGTCTTTTAGATGCTGTGCTGCAGATAAATCATCATCATCATTATTATTTTTAAAAAGTGTCACTGCTTATGTGAAAAATTCATGCTAGGTAGACAGTATTTAATAAGTAGATCAATAACGTTCATTTCAGGGAGAAAAAAAATTAGGTTTGGAAAATAGCAAAGAGACAATAATAAAAGAACATCAAACGCTCGATCACAGAAGTGATGACCCATTAGGGAGAATGCAATTCTAGGTGGCATTTCGTGCTGGAGTACATTAGGAAGCTTACATCATAAAACACTGGGCAAAGGCAAATTCACTCCGCAATTTGTCACATGATTAAAATGCAAGGACAGAGAAATGCTGCTGCAATTCAACATGGCGTTTACTATGCAGCACTGTTGAATTTAAAGCAGAGGGAAGGCCTAAGGATCATATCCCCTGCCAGTAAGACTGATTATCACTAGATGTGCACCACAGGGGATAACCTTGCTGTTGTATGTCAGATGGCCTGAAGGCAAAGCCATCCAGTTCATCTGGACACCTAAGAACATAAGAAGAGCCATGCAGGACCAGACCAAGGGCTCATCTACACCAAGCAAGATATTCCACTATGAAAGCGGTACAAAAGTGGTATATAAATGGGAGGAGCCACACTACAGCTTTATAGTGGTACTGAAGTGCACTGTAGGAACTACACTACTGCTTTATAGTGATGCTGAAGTACACTGACAACTGTTGGGGCTCATGACACATCTACACCAAGCATGATATAGCACTATGAAAGTGGAATGAAAGTGGTATATGGTATGTGTCAATGGGCCCCAGCAGTTGTCAGTGCACTTCAATACCACTATAAAGCAGTCGTGTGGCTCCTGCCTTTTATATACAACTTTCATACCACTTTCATAGTGGAATATCCTGCTTGGTGAAGATGAGCCCAAAGAGTCCATCTACTCCAGTATTCTGTTCACAAAGTGGCCAATCAGCTGTCGATAGGGAATACACAAGCAGCTTTTTCCTAAAGCTTTTAAAACTTGATGTTGTGCAGACTTTATACTGTTAGTTTTACCCTACCCTGTGCCTGTTTACCCTACCCTGTGCCTGTTTGCTTTCTCTTCCCCTCCTTATTGTTTCATTATGATTTTATTAGAATGTAAGCCTATGCGGCAGGGTCTTGCTATTTACTGTTTTACTCTGTACAGCACCATGTACATTGATGGGGCTATATAAATAAATAAATAATAATAATAATAATAATAATAATAATAATAATAATAATAGGACACAAGTGCAACAGCGCCCTCCCAACCATGCTCCCCAGCAACTGGTGTTCATAGGCTTACTGCCTCTGATATTGGAGATAGCCCCTCCCTTTGTGTAGTATTTAGGGTGGCCACTTGTTAATAGCCGAAAAACAGGACATTCACCACCAAAAAGAGAGGACCAAAGAAGACCCTGATCTGCATAAAATTTGCATGTGCTAATGTGTATGTACAGATGCAAATTTAGACATTATTATTATAATTTAAATTGAAATGCAGCATATTTCACCCCCCCCCCCGTGTGGATGATTGTGCCTGCTCAGTCTGTTGTCCAGGTAGGCATGTGCAAATTAGGAACACCAGAGTTGGCCAAAGTGTTCCAGTTTCCATCTCCATCCTTGTTCCTACTTTACTTGGCTTTTATATATATATTTGCTTGAAAATCCCTGCATATTTCCATACGTGTTTTGCCAAATGTACCCATCAATTCCATACAGCTTTGAAATGTACACATTCTTCTCCCATTGATTTAAGCACATTTGCGCACAATCTTCAAAAGCACACATTCCTGCATGCACATTTTTCAAATGGATGCATGCTGCTGAAAACATTTGTTTGTTTGTTTGTTTTAGGTCTACGAACCACATTACAAGCTCAGAAATGTACAGACTTCAAGTACAGATTGTGTCCGAGTCAAGGGTTTGAAGAGCTCTGCCGTGGACCGCCCCACGAGCTCACGGGGCCTGCTCATGTTGCCCACTTCAAGGACATTTGCCGCACAAGCCTTTGCCAAGCACTCTGGAAGCTGCATGTGCTAATGGGGTGGCCGGGGGAATTGTGCACTTTCCGGAGGCCCCAGAGAATATGCTTCACCATCCCCCTTGCACCAATCAAGGCCTTAAAGGCCCTCTTAAGGCAAAGATGTCTTATGTTAAGAGGGCCTTTAAGGCCCAGATTGGCTTAGGGGGAGGGGAAAACACCCAATTTCCCCAAGGCTGTAGGAATCATGTGTTTCTCCTTTGCCCCAATGTTGGGTGCCTTGAAGATTCTGTTAAGGCCCCCATCAGCATTGGGGGGGGGGATAACCATGTAATTTCCCCAAGGCTGGGGAAATCATGTGTTTCTCCTCCCCACCACCAATGGGGGCTTGAATGCTTTGTTACTAGAGCCTTTAAGGCCCCCACAGCAGGACGGGGGAGAAACACATAATTTCCCCAAGGCTGGGGAAATTGAATATTTTCTCCTTCCACTCTAAACAGCACTCAGGTATGGGTCTCTCCTAGCACCAGGCGGGTCTGCCTGGGCCCATGAGGGCTGGATGTGGGGGCATCCACTGCCATTGCAGACCCAAGTGGATATTCAATACAATGCTATCCAAGTCTGTGTTCTGTCTGGAACGTGTGACCTGGATAAATCCTGATCAAACCCAAACTACAATGAAGTCCTCATACATTCCTATGTCGAGGTGCTCACAGGTAGGGTGATCATATTTGGGAAACCAAAAAAGAGGACACCTAGTGTGTGTGTGGGGAAGCAGCTTTCTGAGTCCTGCAGAAAGTCCATTATTCCCCCGCCACCTTAAAGAACCCGATTGGAGTGGAGGAGGGGAAAGGATTTCATTCTGCACCACCACCATCCACTCCAATTGGGGCCTTTTCTATAATGTCCACGAATGAGCCACTTTCCCCTTTAAGACCTCAATTGGAGCTCGGGGTGGGGGAATGATGTGCCTCAAGAAAGCATGTCATTCCCTCCTGCCATGCTAATGGCAGCCGTAAAGGGGAAGGTGTGTCATTCCAGGACATTATTGAAAATTATAGAAAATCCCCCCTGACACCATGGAAAGAACAAAAACCAGGACAAATCCGGGGAAATCCTGACAGTTGGTCACCCTATCACAGGTGACCTGTATGCCTGCTCAGTCTGCTACCCTGGCGCTATGGATGAGCAACTTCAAGGCCAGGCTCTTCCTTCTGGTGGTTCTTTATCTTTATCCTGGACTTGGATTGGACAGGCCTTCAAACAGAGGATGTCTTCAGAATAGTCCTTTGGCAGACCTTTAAATAGATAACAGGGCAGATCAAAGGAAGGACTTCTTCACACAGCACATAGTTAAACTACGGAATTTGCTAACACCAGATGTAGTGATGACCACAGGGAGGATACTAGTCCTGATGGTTATGTGCTACCTCCTGTGTCAGAAGCAGCACACAGTGTCAGAAGCGGCTTGGGTTGAGTTTTCCAGTTCATGGTTCGCAAACCGGCAGACTCAGAGTTTTTTCCCAACCCAGAAAAAAACTCAGATAAATTTGCAGCGACTTACAGAAACAGCGGCTTTCTTAAAAGTTTCATTCAGGGTGCAATGCAGCCTGCAAGCTTTCAAGGAAAGAGTCTTTGAAAGATGCAGGCAGTCTCCCGGCCACCACACATCGTGGGATGACAAGGACCCCAAGTCCTTCTATAGATATTCAAGGAAGAACACCAGCACAGGAGACTTCATTCTTAAAAAAACAAAACACCCACAGTGGTCACCATATTACTGGTAAGCACAATACTGCCCCCCCTCCCACCCGCTAAATTATAGAAATTGGGAATTGGGTGAAAAGTTGCATGCCTGCAAGATTCTCCTGACCCACAGAAGCTTGGGGGGGGCTGCTTTGCTGAGGAGAAAGTGGGGATGTCCCAAAACAAACTTTTCACTGTGCAGGTTCTCAACTAGGACTGTGCACAGCTCCTTCCTTGCCCCAATTCACCTCAGAGGCCGATTCAGAGCTTCCAAATTGGCCTTGGATTGACTTGGGTGCCTTGGAATCACCCTGGCCCTCTTCAGATTCAGTTCCAAATCTGAACCAGGTTGGCTGTTGCAAGTCCAACTGGGAGTCCATAGGAGTCCACTCCCTTCCCACTTGCCCCCCTCCACTCCCGCTCACCCCCCCAAACCCAACGAACTGCTGGCCCCTGATCTCAAGATTTACCTAAAGCCTCGGCTAATGCTGGGAAGCCTCCCTTCCTCCAAGGAGCCACTATGGCCTGCCATAGATCTACTGTTGTAAACTACAGTGGCCGGAAAGGCCTTTTCCAGCTGCCATAGTTGCTAACAGTAGATCTATGGCAGGGCAGAGAAGCTCTCACGGAGAATGGTGGCTCACTGGCACAAGCTGATGCTTCAGGTAAGTCCCACGGGCAGGCTTGGGGCAGCAGCTGGCCATCTGGCTGAATTCGGCTGCTTTGCATTGAGGCAGCTCAATCTAGCCCCGAACTGGATTCTGGTCAAGGCGGGCTGAATCAGCCTGCTTCAACTCGGATTCAGGGCTCTGAACCGAGGCGAAGCACACCCCTATTGTCAACCATAACTAAGCTCTGTTTTCATGCCCTTTGTCACCATTTTGTGGACATTTTTGCTCGCGTGGCCCTAATCACTTACAAAATTGAAAGGCTCCAGGGCATCCTCCGTCTCAAATGCTCTCCTGGAGGCAGACATTCCTGCCCATCATAATGCTGCAAACTTCACAGGAGACCTCTCCCATTCCATGACTCCATCAAGGTGGCGAGCCTGAGCATGGAGGAGAGAAGGGAACAGCCCCCTCTTCCTTGCAAAGGTTACCTTCTCAGGACTACCTAATGACAGCTTGTACAGCTGATCTAAACTGGCAATTGGTAATTTAAGAAGAAGTAGTAGTAGTAGAAGAAGAAGAAAAACCCACCACCAGATGTATCATTACCCTGTCCAAATGCTATAGAGGCATTCATGACTCATTTCTATGTACAGTAGTCATGGGATGAAGCGGGGAGGTGATGCTAAAGTAGTAGTTAATGCCTGCAATCTAGTCTCTGCAATATTAATTACTGATGATACCTACATGCCACAGTATTCATTTGTTTCTTGCTGTGAGTTCTCTTATCTGTGGTGAAGCCACAGGGGTGAGCAGCAAAGCAAACCCCCAGGCATTCTCTGATCCGGCTTTGTTTGCCTCACTGATAAGTAAGCAGGGTAGGTTGACCCTCCCGTACACTAGCTGCATCTTTTTGAAACGCACTTGCAACATGTTTGTCCACGTTATTTTGTCACTTTCACATTATACTTGTGGATCCAGGTTGGCCAAGGGCCAAACTAGATAAGGCATGGGAGATCCACACCAGCTAGCCTTTCTTTTACATTTCTATTGAAAACAGCTTGTGGGGCTGGGGGATTTGATTGACGCCAGGCTACTGAGTAGTGGGCAGGAGGAGTAAACTCCTTTTACCCATGTTTTTTTTTTCCATCTGATGAAAATCCCCCATACACACAAACTACTGTTTCACTTGCTGCAAATCAAGCAGCTGCTGGGCAAGGAGTTATTTATGTATTTATTTAACTCTTTATCAAAGTTATGTACTGTTCTGTATAAGAAAGCTCAGATTACAAACCAAAAATCATAATACAGTGCAATACAGAAACTCTAATAATTCTCTCCTGAGATTCGTCAGCTTAACAGTCTTTTAGCATTTAAGAAAGCTATAAAGACTGATCTCTTCCAGCAGGCCTATCCAGTGGAATTTTAGGATACTTTAAGGATGTTTTTAAGGATGTTTTAACAATGTATACTATGTTTTTAATCAGTATTTTATGTATTTTATACATACTGTGTTGTTCCCTGCCTCGATCAAAATAGAGGCAGGTAGGAAATAAAATTATTAGTATTAGTATTAGTATTAGTATCTAAACCACCAGTGGGATAAAAACCCTTTCCAAGACTGTTCAAAAGATAAAAGACTCAACTGTCTCATCCAAAGGGACTCAAAGACCTAAGTGAAGTGGGACTTAACCAGTGGGTGAGACTGGATTACTGATGATGCCTGATCTGCATCCAAAGGCAGGGAATTTTATAATGAGGGTGCCACAGCCGAGAAGGCCCTTGCTCAGGTCACCACTTCCTAGGCATTGCTCATAGGTAGGACCACAAGCAGGAGCCCCCTATGAAGATCTTAAAGGCCAGGCTAGAACACATGTACTGGGACATGTGTTCAAAACATTACTTAGGCCCTGAGCTATTTAGGGCCTTATAAGTCAACATCAATATCCTGAAGTAGGTTCAGATGCAAATAAGCAGCCAGTGTAGATCACAGAGAATAGGTGGCATATGACTATGACTCTGGACCCCATTCAGTAATCGAACAGCAGTCTTTGACACCAGCTGAAGCTTCCAAATCATCTCCAAGGGCAGCCCTACATAAGGTGCATTACAGTAGTTCAGATGCGAGGTTACTGTGGCCAGGATGGGATTTACCTAAGACATACAGTGTGTGGGGAAAGGGTTAAACCCTACAGGTAGAGATGGCCCTAACATTAGGTAGAGTGAGGCACATGGGTCATCCAGCTGATTTTGGATGTCATGAAAGGGCAGCAAATGGCTAATTATTTAATTTATTATTACTGTTCTTTTACACTCAGGGGATTTTCTGCCTTTGATGTAAAAGTAACTTGACCAGCCTTAGGTATTATACACCCTGACTTGGAGGGAAGGTGTCATTTGCTGTTCTGCCTCAGGCTGGAAAATCACTTGGGCCAGTCTTGGTCCTGATCCAATTTCCTCTCTGCTTCCACCACCACTTCCAAGAGAAACTGCAGATACAAAAAAGTCAGATTTAGTTTGCACAGTTTTTGTTGCAAAGTGGAAAGTTCTTCCTTCCTTCCTTCCTTCCTTCCTTCCTTCCTTCCTTCCTTCCTTCCTTCCTTCCTTGAGTATTTCCTTGATGAGAAAATCCACTTTTCCACTATAGGAAATAGTATGGAGATAAATTAGTACAAACTCTGTCTTTAACCAATATTACTGTGGCAGACTAGCTCAACTTTTCACATTGTACACTTTTTGATAAAAGTACAAAATGTGCACCAAATGTGATCCTTTTTAGATACTGAGGCATGTGTTATTTCACATGTGTTAGTTTTTCCACATGTGCAGCCAACTGAATATTTTCATATAAAATGACACATTGTGACTCATAATAATTATGCATCTTGTCATAAAAGCACCAATTGTAAACTATCAATTAATATATAGTGATCATTCTCAAACGATGAGTCATTTGAAAGCATGACCATTGTTTGAGATGTGTGTTATACCATCTTCAATCTGTTGCAGATATGCACCCTTTTGCAATATCATATGACACAATATCTGAAAACGATCATTAAGTATCAATCCATACTTGATGTAAATTTTGTACTTTTACCAAAAAGTGTGTGTTTATTATATGTGTCACTGTGCATTAGATCATTCTTGGCCGGTTGTGTGTCGTTAGCAATATGCTTCTCGAAGTTCTCTACATGCCTACTCCTAAGTAAGCCCTAATGAATTCCATGGGACTTTCACCCAGATAAGTGTGCACATGATTGCAGCCTGGTACACATTACCATATAAAATATGGGGGTTGTAGGACTATTAAATCCATACTCTAAAATTACCTAACTGGACCAGTACTTACTATCCCACATGGCCTTTAACTATAGCGTCGCTCCCCCCAATTTAACTGGAAGAATTAATCTTATTCAATTATTAAATATATTTAAAATATATTAAAATATTTGATATTAGCAAACTTGCAAGGATACTCTTCATAGCAGCCGGAGCAATTTTTCTGACATCATCCCTGCAAGAGATTCCATGCAGTATCGGGAAATTGATAAAATGAATTAAAAGAGAGGTTCCACCCCACCATAATATTCCCACCTCCTCCTTCTAGGAGGAGAATATAAAGCTGAACAAATACATTATTACTGTGGTGTCAATTGTAGTGGTTACTTAATATGGCAGCTCTGGGACCTCAAAGATCATGGCAGGTGTATAATGATAATTTAGTTTGAATCTGAAGGGGCCCCACCCTGAGTTCCGCATGTGTTCCTGCCATATCCTTGCGATATGGTGTGGATAAAACTGCAGAACATTTTAATCACAATGGGAGGCACCATTGCAAGTTGAAGAATGATTGCCACATTCTATGGCGGAGGAACCGGCTAGGGAGGAAAGGGGGGTTATCAGGATGATGGGAGTCACACCAGGAGGGACACCAATCCCCCAACCCATTCACCAGCAGGACTGCTCACACAGAGGAAGCCATGGCAGACAGTTTAGGCTAACACCATCTTCACTTTGGGCGTTAGGTCATCCTGAAGAATCAGACCTGTATTAAATAGGAGGTGTGCCGGAGAATGTTTGCTTTGTGTTGCTATTCATTCATTTCTGTTATTAAAACATTCATTCAACTATTCAATTTACCATTCAGTTCATTTATATTTTGTTTGTTTCACGGGCATCGCTAGGCCAGGGCCTCAGGCCCTAATTGTTCTATTTTCCAGGGCTCTGGATCTATATAGGGATGTCTGTCACTGTGAAATAGAGGCCTTTGGGGGCTCGATGGATTCCTGTGGCATCCCTGACTCAGCTTGCATTTGTGAGCCAAGATGAGGGGGTTGTTCCTGAAATCCAGATTTTTCAGGAGGGGAGGGGGCTTGTGTGTAAAAAGCAAATTATGCAAATTATGCAAAATAAGTTAGCAATTTGTGGAAATTATGCCAACAATGGCCAAAATTTGCATGATTTCTGCAAATCATGATCAGAATTTGTGTAATTTCAGCAAATGGAGACTGCAATTTCTGCGAATTGCTTTACACAAATAACAACAACAACTACAATAATAAACAGAATTCTGCGAGGTGGCTCAACTAGATGCACATCAAGATGTGGCGAGTTTGCAGGAAAGCGATCCGAAGGTGGGGGGGGGGAGCTGACTAACGCTCAGCAAGCTTCAGACCCTAATTCCACAGAGCCTTGAGTGTCCATTGGTGTGAAAGAAAGCATTTCCCCCCTCATCTTCATTGCCTCAAAGCAAGAGGTGTTGCAGCTGCAGAGAGAAAGGTTAACTCTTTCCTTCTTACATGAGGCAACACCTCCCTGAAAAATCTTTTCCTGCATGGCTATAAAGCTTGGGCTGTAAAGCTTTTTGCCATTAGTTTGGGATGATCTGGGTCACGGTCCAAATTTAATTGAAGGATTTATTTTATTTGAGATTATTTGGATTAGAAATTAATTGTTCAATTTGAATAAATCCTAGTAATCATTTCTCTATTAGTATTAGTATTAGTATTAGTATTAGTATTAATTCTTACCCACCTCTCCCTCTGGATCAAGGTGGGGAACAACATTAAATACAATATAATACATAAAACTGGTTAAAAGAGCATATAACACCAATACAATGTTAAAATAACAATCACTACAACTTAAAATTCTTAGGTTTAAAATTCATCTGGGTAGGCCTGCTGGAAGAGACTAGTCTTTATGGCTGTCTTAAACTCAGAGTATTAAGGTGACGAATCTCATCCAGCAGGCACTTCCACAGTCTGGGGGTGGCAGAAGAAAAAGTCCTCTGGGTTACAGTTGTCAGCCTAGTTATAAATTAGCATATGCAGATCCATAGTGGAAATGACAAAGACAGTTCTTAAGTTGAGGAGTTAGTGGTACACAATGAATTCCCCCCTCATGTCTAGATATGTGGTTGGGCCTAGTGGTGAGCTCTTCTTCCCAGGGCCAATTATCTGAGACTGTAAAGACAGGAGAGGCTGGTAGATATGACTCTGGTGAGATTTCAAGGTTGGCCATTTGTTGTGAGGATAGCTGGGAACTTTGTATCTATATTGGCTTATGGCCAAACATCCCCAAAGTCACTGGAGTAGAAATTCAGAATAGGAGAGAGGTTACTATTACCCGAATAGTATATATGAATCCATAAGACATTCCATGGTGGGGATCTTGACGCAGCGTGATCTGGAAAGTTGCTGTGTAAGACCAGAGGCTAGTATGGGGTTCATGTCCACCAGTGATTGTGAAGAGGTTCCTGGTGGCAGTAAGACATGAGCCTTCCTTTCTTGTTCTGTAGTTGCTGGCTGCAATCCTTGCATTGCAACATTCTGCTTTAATCTTCTCTTCTGCTAATTCACCCCTGCTTAATAAAATCCTTGGTTTGGAACTCTGATTAAATACCTATATTGTAGCCATAGCTAGACCTAAGGTTTATCCCTGGATCATCCAGGGGTCAAATCTGTTCATCTAGGTGACACAGGGGATCCATTGCTCAGGCAGGGGCGAACCCTGGATGATCCCAGGATAAACCTTAGGTCTAGCTGTGGCCTGTGTTAGCCATGGTTAGCTCTGAATGCTAATTCACATAGGAGAGAGGGGATGGGCTAGTGACATCCTCTAAATTCCTACCAGTGGTTAGGATCTTCAGAATATTAGATCAGCACCAAGTTATTGTAGCCATGCTGTCCCCACCTGATACATAATATTCAGATTTTTAGCAGACGCAAGAGAGAGAAAATGCTTTGTTTTCAGACGAAGCACTGAGATGGATACCTCCAGACATACGTGGGCTGTATTTGTGGTGTTCCTCCCACCATGCATAGTACCTAGCCACCCCCAGTTCCTTTGAACATCAGCAAAATCCATTTGGAAACTCCATGTTTAGGTTCCTCTTTCTGGCTTTCGGGTCACAATCCAGATGCATTAAGTAAATGGAAATGTTGATCTTGTCTTCGGTGAGATCCGTATTATACCTGTTGTGTCCACAGTGCTCTGCCAAACAATGCCAGGCTTAGTTATTAATTTTGCACTAGGTGAAGCAGAGAGATAAATTTGGTTGCCGAAAGTATCACAGAAGGTTATCCTTATTAACCCTTATTTAATCATCCCAGCCAACCAAACAGCCTAGAGCTATAGTTCAATATTTACACCTTGCATGGGGAAAAAAATGGCATTTCATCTAATCAAATTGAACAGAGCAGAACATGCCACATTAAATGTTTGCTCTTCAACTGTGGAGTTCATTCATTCTGTCACTCTAATTCCTGAACTCAATTTGAAAATAGTTTGCATTTGTGCTATCTTGGAACTTGATGTGTTTGCCAACTAAACATGGGTTAAATGACCTTCTCCCTGAATGTGACATTGTCCAAAAAAAAAAAAAAAAAAGTAATAAAGATGATGTTAATGCACCTTAGCAGTATATTTACAAATACAAAAAGATGGGGGCAGAAAATCAAATCATCCCCTGTATTTGAAGTTCAGAAATGAATGTGGATCCCCATCAGAACCAGTTCCAGGTTTTGAGGGCCCTTGGCCAATTCATCCTTAATGGTCCTGCTCCCTGGATGAGTCTCCCTGGATGAGTCAGCCTGTGGTATCTCCTGCTCCTCCTTCTCACCACCCCCATTGTCTGGGCCAAAGTGAGAGGCAGGTAAGCAAGCAGGTTTGTATTGCTTTAATACAATAATATTGTATTAAAGCAATACATTTGAACTAGAATGTCAGCTCGTTAGAGCCTCCAGATACAGTACCAAGCTACACAGATAAGACACTTGCTGTTCTCATGAGATCACTGTAACTGTGCTTTGATCCATCTTTCCCATAACACAAAGGAATGTTGTTGACAGGTCCAGAAGGCAATAACAGTTTGCTGGCTTAGAAGCAGAAGCAGCCATTCACCGAGAAGCCTTTCCAGGCAGCCATGGTTTGCCAGCCCCCAGGCCATACAAGGTTACAGTAGTAAAGAGGAGGAGCAAATCAGCAGGTGCCCAACCATGCTGACCTTTGGTGCCAGCCATGATCTTCATGTAACTAAATGGAGTTTTCCAGCCCTAAATCAGGGGTGATTTCATGTCTTCCCCATTGAGAGAAGGACATGTGTGAACTTCCTAGCTCTGGTCACATGACAGGGACTTGGCCAATGGGATAAGTGGTGTGCTGGACATTTAAGGCAGCAGCATATCATTCATAGCCTCTTTCTTCTACAGCTCGGTAACTTATCCTGCCCCCCTTGTGTTGCAGTAGGGATTAGCTTGTTGCCCATGACGGAGCTGAATAGGATTTTAGGGAGCCCAGAGCAGGGCATGAGAGCAATACCCTCTCCCAGCCTTGTTCAAGTTGACTCTGGTCCTGTGGATCAGAGCATATAGCCATCATTATCTCTGGCCATGGATTTGTATAATTCCCTTTTAAAGCTATGTCGGTGGTCATCACCTTATCTTGAGAAAACAAATTCCATAGTTTAACAATGTGCTTAGTGACAGATAGTATGACCTCTTATAAGTAGGGATCTCCGTAGATGGGAAATCCAGTTATTTTTTGTTCTCGACTGAGTTTGGCGGTGCGTAGTACTCTGTTTGCATTAGTGAGCTGAGCAGCGTGATTTCCCATGCATTTCTCCCCCCCCCCTTGCAGGTTCTGCAATTTGCACAAATTGCTCAGAAATTTCCACAAATTATAGTCAAATTTGCGCAAATTGCAGAACTTGTGGGAAAATGCACAACTTGCCCAGAAAATCTGCAAACTGACCCAACTCGCTGCAGGGGGCTAGACCTAGGAAAACGCATTGAACTCCACACACACACACACAAAAAGATTTCTCCAACAACCCTAGTTATAAGGCAATTTCCTATGACAGAAGAAAAAATGGCTTTCAAAAAGAAATTCAAAGAAGAAGAAATTTCAGAGAAATTCTCATAGGTTTGGTCCAGGGTTCTTGTGCATACCTTACTTATGAGATGGCTGAGGAGTGTGTGTGAATGACCTGGCCTTCATTGTACAGTCATTTCTCTGACAGCCTATAGCACCCCTACCCCACCCACCCACTCCGGCTTCTTGAAGTTCCTGCCTAGGGGAAGACATCATAAACTGATTCCTCCCATTGGGCCTTTTCAGATCAGGAAGTGGAGGCAGCCTGAGAGACTGTAGAACAATGGTGAGATGTGTAATACAAAGGGAAAAAAATACACAGTACTCTCAACCACCTCACAGTGATTAGTTGAGGTCAAAAACACCACCAACACACATTCAGAATAAATTATGCACTGCCCTTGCCTCTGGAAATGAAAGGACGTGTTTCAGAACTTTCACCACATTTTTTTTTCACCATTATTTTTTTGTGGTGGCTGCATTCCCTCCCATCAATTTGCTGGAGTGATTCTAGGTATAACAAAGGCTTTTTAACAATGCCTTTGATGGCTAAATCCAGCAGTCTGCAAACTATCTTGTTTTAATTGGCTTTTACAGTTTTAAAATTCCATACCGGTTTTAACATAGTAATGGTTCGGTTTGTTTTAGAACTGTATATTTATTGTTCTATTTTATATGTATGATTTTATCTGTATGCTGCCTTGAGATCCCTGTGATATAGGGTGGGATATAAATGTTTAAATAAATAAATAAATAAATAAATAAATAAATAAATAAATAAATAAATGGGGCATTGTGCAGGATGCAAAAAGGGAGCCAGGATGCCAGCACAGTTGATGCTGTTGCCACGTGCAGTGGCAGTGCAAAAAAGCAAACAAAACAGAACCCACAAAATCCCTTACGGAGCGGGGAAAGAAAAAGAGGAAGAAAGAAGCTGTTCTACAATCCTTGCCAATGGTGACGCCGACCTGTGAGACATCGTTAGGCAATTTCTTCTCCCCCTGAAAAAAAAATCGGTGAAATTCTCCCTCCAATTTCTGTACACACGAATAGGGTGGAGAATTTTGAAAGGCCACATGTGAACAGCTCCATTAATAAGGAAAATAAGCATTCGTGGGCCTGAAAAACATATATGAAATTCCATTGTTGATTCCATCCACTCTGCGTGCATGTGTGTGCGTTTGTGTGTGCGCGCGTACGTCCTGTTGTTGTTTTTCGCTTCTCCATTTCTAGGATGCCTCCCGACTGAAATCTTTCATTGTTAAACAGATCGGGGCGAGAGGAAGGGTGGACTGAATGCTGACACGGCAAAGACGGGCCCCAGCGTTAGCACGGTGTTAAATGGTTTCTGAGCCAGTAGAGCATAGCCCCGGCGCGATAAAGAAGCACTCCCTGATGGATTGTTAGCGGCGCCCGAACTCTTTACAGGACGATAATATTGACTTCGCATTAGAAAAACATGAATCTTCTAAACAAGAGGAGAAATGCGTCGGAATTGCCTTCTCCGATGCGTCTTGCCGTTAAAAGGCAGCAGGACACAGTCTGTAGAGTTTAATTTTAACTGTAATTACCTTTCCCAGTGATGTGCGGTAAGGTAACAAATGAAGCGCAGGGCTGTAACCCAGAACTCTAAACGGGGAATCAGGAAGGTCAGACCCTTTGCCTAGACAATTTTTATTTTTAAGAAAATCCATTAGTGCCTATCCAGCGACATTAAAGAGCCTTCAGGCTTTCAAAGAAGGAGCTCCTCAGTCCGGAATTGAAATGGGGCTCAGCAGGGTGTTGAACCCAAGGGCCGAAGCTGCTCTGGCTCGGGGTCAAGGGCTGTGGCCAAGCAAAGTTGGCAGGAGGGAGAACTGAAATCTCAGCCCGCCAAATTTCCAAGAGAGGACAAAAGCACTGCCCTGACAGCCTTCGGACCCCACGGAAAGGTCTGCTGTGGCAGGGGCTGAAAGGGGCTGGATTCAAAGGGGAGGAAAATGTGTGTTTGAGCAACTTATTGGGATTTCATGGGAGTTTTACTAAAGGAAAATCTCAAAGGAGTTTTGAAGGTCCCGGCCTGAGAGAAACGTCGGAGGAATTTGGAGAGCAGCAAAAGGAATTCAACTGCTACACTCAACAGGGCCAGTGGCAGGTTTTAGTGGGACCTTGAGGTAGTGCCACTAATGGACCTCATCTAGTGCCAACCTTAGGCTGACCATATGGAAAGGAGGACAGGGCCCCTGTATCTTTAACGGTTGTATTGAAAAGGCAATTTCAGCAGGGTTCATTTGTATGCAGGCAGCACCTGGTGAAATTCCCTCTTCATCACAGCAATTAAAACTGCAGGAGCTGTACTAGCGTAACCAGATACAAAAGAGGACAGGGCTCCCGCGGCTCTAACTGTTGTGATGAACATAAGGACATAAGGAATGCCATGCTGGATCAGACTAAGGGTCCATCTAGTCCAGCACTCTGTTCGCCCAGTGGCCATCCAGCCATCAGCCAGGCACCAACAAAGCAGGACATGGTGCAACAGCACCCTCCCACCCATGTTCCCCAGCAACTGGTGCACACAGGCTTATTGCCTTGAATACAGGAGATAACACACAATTTCACCAGGTGCTGCATGCATGCAAAGGACATCTACTGAAATTCCCTTTTCTATGCAGCTGTTAAAGATACAAGAGCCCTGTCCTCCTTTCCATAGGGTCACCCTAGAACCTGGCTCCCCAGACCCCCACAAACAATGCTGCCTCCCCCACCACCTAGTACTGCCCAGCACTGCAGCATGATGGGTGAACGTGGAGGTGTGTTGGCTCTGAGCTGTGATGGGTGGCCCTCTTTGATCCTCCCGACTTAGATCCCTCTTTCAATGTTCTCTGATACTGCTGTTCCCACAGTGGTCAGAGAATGTCTAAAGGCTTCAGCTCATGTGGGTTAGTCCTAGATCCCCCAAACACAGACTTCCCCAACATGGAGCCTTCGGTATGTGTTGGACTACAACTCCCATCAGCCTCAGCCACTGTTGTAGCCCAACATCTGGAGAACACCAGCATGGAGAAGGCTGCCTGGCACCCATTGTTGTTTCCCAGAACCCAACAGGTAAACACATCCCAGATGAGGCTGAAGGGGGAAGGGGTGAGTGACTGTCAGCAGCAGCTCCGAGAAGGGACTGTAGTGGCAATGGAGCCACCCTTGGCAAGTCCCTGCCCATGCCCACCTCTGATGCCAGCCCAGGGTGAGGGGTGAGACACCTGCTGCCCTCAACCTGATTCCAGAACCCCTTCACAAGCAAACATTCCAGAGCAGGATGGGCCTCAACAGATCACCACCATGGGAATCAACCCTCAACCGAAAGACATTCAGTCCCCTGTATTTCCTCTTTGCTGCCTCTCCCACTTATCCTTTCACAGTTGTTCTGGCCTGAGTACACAGCTCACTGAGTACACTGAGTACACACTCAGTGCAAAGAGGGGACAGCAAGGCAGGGTGGTCACTGCAGCACCCAGGATAGCTCCTAATAGGCAACTTGCTCTAAGAAGGCTCAAGACCAAATAGAAACCTTATATTCTACAGCTGGGTGGGAGTCTGGCTGGAAGTCTAGCACTCCTCTCCAAGAGGTCATGCCGGGCAGCCTTCTCCACACTGGTGTTCTCCAGATGTTGGGCTACAATAGTGGCTGAGGCTGTTGTAGTCCAACACATTTTGATGATCCATGTTGGGGGAGTCTGTGTTTGGGGGATCTAGGATTGACCCCCATGGGCTGAAGGCTTTAGACAGTCTCTGACCACTGTGGGAACAGCAGTATCAGAGAACTTTTAAAGAGGGATCTAAGATCCAGTGGTTGAAAGATACTTGCTGGGTTTGCACAACACGCTAACCCACACTCAGTGCTTGAGTGAGAGTTGTTGTTGAATCATGGGTTATTGTTGAACGATGGGTTAGTGTGTTGTCTAAATGCAGCACACTTTCCAAGGTGGGTTATTGCGTTGTCTGAATGCAGCCAGAGTGACTTGTTAGCCATGCAGTGTGGCTTGTCCACCATCCTGAACAACCATCAACAAACCATGGGTTCTCAAGGTGGCTTGTTCAAGGAAAAATAAGCCATACTACATGATCAAAAAGCCACCCTGCAGAAAATTCCCTAACACACTAATCCACGGTTCAACAAACAACCCAAGGTGCAACAACAACCCACACGCAACCACTGAGAGTGGGTTAGGGTTTTATGTGAACCCAGCTACTTATAGTGAAGAAAATGTGGCAGAATATAAAAAAACAAGATTCAATGAAACCCAATGGGAAAAAGTGGAGTTGGAGAGGTGGAAAAGCGGAAACTTCAGCCATGCCCATCTTACAAGCAGCACACAGTGCTTCACAGACATTAATTAATTAATGCTTCCAACACCCTTGGGAAGTGAGGATGATTAAAACACACCTAGAGACACAGCAAAGTACATACAACAATTGCATAGCTTTATTATTAAATATTGATTTATGTATTGAACTCCGCACTGGGCCAAAAGAAAAAGAAGAAGAATTCCTAGTTCTCACCGTCTCAAGAATACTTTCTATTTGGATGGTAAGTATGCAAGGAGGAGGGCTCGATCCTCAGCTATTCCACTAAGCGCAGGTGACAATTTACAGCAGATGGGCGAGAGACCCATTGTTTAATTATTTTCCAGGTGGCGCGCCCACGCGGCAGCTGCCTGATATTTAAACAGGAGGAGAAAAGAGAATCGTATGTGCAAGGTGGGGAAATTGCCAGCTGTGGGTATTACAAGTAAAAGATCTAAGTGAGAAGAATTATGGGCAATTATTATTCTCACTTATACTTCTGGGAACTCTGGGAGCCAAGCTACATGAACGAGAGAAGAACATGGCACAGCTCTTGCTTGCAGAATTGGTGTCAGATTTGAATGCTCTGTCATTTATTTACTTTTTTAGTTCCCTGAACAGAAATTGGCATGTCAAAGAGAGAGTCTGCAACTTTTATGCATGAAATACTAGTTTTCTACATTCAGGCAGGTTTATAAAACCTGCCTGAATGTAGAAAAGGGACACTCAACTGTGCTATCCCACAATTGCACTTTGAAGTAACGCCATTGAACAAATGCCACATCATGTGATTCTTCTGTTTGTATAGCTCAGGTCCAAAACAGCTGTAGCATTACGGGGGGCCTACGGCTGGAGATGGACAGGAACAGTGTAAACCTGCTGGATTATTCTGGATTGTTCAGTGGCATTTGATACCCTATGGACCACTTGAATGAACTAGGTCTGGGAGACACCATCATGCAATAACTTCCATCCTTCCTGGTGGGTCAGTTCCAGAAAATGCTGCCTAGGAGACTTCTGTTCCAACCCATAGCCTGTGACCTATGGGGTACAACAAAGATCCGTTTCCTCTCATGCTGTTCAGTACCAAAGTAGGGCTACAGACTAACATCATCCAGAGATTTGGTTATGTTGTCATGAATTATGTGGATGATACCCAACTTTTGCTTTCATTCCTATTATCTGATCAGTGCTAAGTTGGTGTTGGTGTTGGTTTTTGACAGGATAACAGTGAACCAACTAAATCTACAAAAGTCAGAGTTACTGTTGTTCAAGGCTTTGACAACCTAGGAGTTGGTGTTCAGCTTTTCTCTGATAGGATTGTATTCTCCCTTTGACAACAGGTTCAAAGCTTTGGTGTGCTCTTTCAACCAGGGCTACTCCTGGTTAGTCAGGTGCCAGCAGTAGCTAGGAGTGGTTTTTACCAACTTTGGTTGATATACTAGCTGCATCCTTGCCTTGAAATGTGAGACCTGGATATGGTCGTCCATGTTGAATTGCTTTAATGAGCTCTACATAGGGCCAGTTTGGTTTATTGGGTTGGATCCAGACTTAGTCATACTTAGGGCAGCCCTATTGATATCAATGCACTTATATTAGTTATGAATAAGTTAAGTCTCATTGATTTCAATGGCTAATGACAAAGGCCCAATCTACACCAAGCAGGATATAGCACTATTAAAGTGGTATGAAAGCAGTAACCTGGTATATGCCAATGGGGCCCAACAGTTGTCAGTGCACTTCAATACCGCTATAAAGCAGTAGTGTGGCTCCTGCCTTTTATATACCTCTTTCATACTGTGTTCATAGTGTAATACCCTGCCTAGTATAGATTACTCCTAAGAATCCAACCACTAGTTTTATTTTAAATTCTTGTACACATATACAAAAAATAATAATAAAATAAAATCATCATCCATCTCCTTTTTGAACTGGATGGAGTTTATTGTTCACAGAATTATTTCAGGGAAATTATTGCAGGAATGTATAGCTCCAGCAGTTAGTAACCTTCTTCTGAACTCATGGTCCAGAGACATTTTACTACTCATAATTTTCTCTTGAAAGTTTTAGGTCACAATCCTATGTCCAGGGAGTAAGCCCCATTGAATGAATCTGCCACTGATTTTTATTATGATGATGATGATGATGATGATGATGATGATGATGAAATATTTCGATTCTTTGAAATCTGGAAGCCAACCTCTTGCATGGGTCTATAAGAGTGCAATCCTATGCATGTTTAGACAGGAAAAAAGTCCTACAATTCCCAGCATGCTGGGAATTATAGGACTATTTTTTTGTCTACACATTCCTAGGATTACACTCTTAGTCATGTGGATCTTCTTGCTGCTTCTTGAGAATGTGTGTGAAAGGCTGATAATGTCAGAATCAACTCTTATGATGTGTTTGGAAGTATCTGGTGTCCTGTTAGGGTTGAGATTAAAAAGCAAAACCTCTTTTTCTTGTGGATAGAATTGACACTGAAGAGAAATATTGAGGGGAAATGCTTCCCGGTGTTTACATCTGTGTTGCACTTTATTGATCAGAGAGGTTGTCCCAAGGGCGAAAGTACAGAATGGAGCTATGAAATTCAATTACCATGGTTAGTACCATTTTTGGACTCTTCAACAACACACAATGCAGAGAGAGGATCTCATTTTCTTCACTGAGCAACACAACAGTCCCTCCCCATCTCTTAATTTAAGAAAAAAAGCAAACAAACCTTCGAATAGTCTGTCCTTCTCTGACCAAAAGAAATCGAACAATGTTTCCGACATCAGGAGAATTCCTCCCCCACCACCTCTTTTCTAGTTCAAAAATTCAAAGTATTCAAGCTAGCCCTTTCATATAGATAAAAATCCATTATTTGATGATAACTTATTGGTTGGTGTGAGGTAAAACCAGGATGTGATTGGAAGCGAAAGCCATCTAGTTTTATTTATCCCTGCTTCTCTGATTTAAAACGAAGTCTGGCTGTGTGCAGATGATAACTGTGAGCAAAGGTTGACATCAATTGGGAACTATAGGATGAGCTGTCTCCATGTGGGGGGGGGAAATATCACCTTTTTTTTTTAAAAAAAAAAAGGTGCTGAGTGACACTGACGAAATAGACAAAGCAGCCTGGATCAATGGCATAAAAAATAGTTGTCACCCAGTGATTAGCAAACTATCACTTATAATAATCTCCTTCAATAAGTTCCTCGGAGGATAACGTTTGATTATTTGAACACACCGGAATGTTAATTATGGCTGGAGCTGCATTTTCAAGACTCATTTGTATTTTTACATTATGTGACATTTGAAAGCTTGAGGTAATTTTCGACACCTTATTAGGTGTTTGAAATTCAATTTGTAGCTGTAGCTTCATACGGCAGCCTTTTTAATTTAGCGCCTCTTTAGTAGAGTGGGCTGGATATGGAATTACCTTTTGGGAACTAGTAGCCACTAGTCTCATGGGATTATGCCTAGCAACCCCCTTTGGAAAAGAGACTATGGATGTTAAAGATATTAATCATAAATTGAGAGATTCTGCTCATTCTCCATCTACAAAAGATTTATGTGAGGGGTTGATGAATTAGGGCATGTCTGTAAGAGTCCTTATCCCGGGGATTGTCCTGGGATCCCCTGTGTATCATGTGGACATGCAGGGAGGGATGATCCCAGGATAAATGGGATGGCTTTTAGCCTGATTTTTCCCACAGTCTCAGGATTGTCCCGAGACCGTGGGAGGTGTGGGCGGCCGTCCCAGCTTCATCTCATTTCCTGACAAGCAAACATGAGGAGGCAGGAACTGGGCATGGAGCACAGAGCTCTTCAGGTGCTCCGTGCCCATCAGGGGTGTGGGGGGAAACGGGATGGGGCGGTTCTTGGCTTTTTCATTGGAGCGCACGTGTGCTTCCCTCTCACACTTAAGAAAATGGTGGCCACAACATCCTTCCGGGATGTTGTGTGGCCATCTGGACACCCAGCGAGGATCGCAGTAGCCGGTAAGTAGGGGTGTGCACGGACCCCCCGCTCCGCTTCACTTCCAGATCCGCGATTTGCAGATCGGGCCGCTCCGCCCCGCCCCCGCTCCGCCTATGTCCACTCTGCTCCGCTCGGAGCTCCAGATCCAGATCGGAGCTACGTTTCCCCCCCCCCCCATAGGCTTGCATTAAGTTAAAAAAAAAAATTACAACTTTTTTTCTGTTAAAGTTAGAAACCTCAAGTTTGGCACCATGACACCTCATGGAGGTATACACACGCATGCCAAGACTTAAGGCAATCCCATCATCCCCTGATTTTTGGGGAATTTATGAAAACCGGGCACCCCATTCACACCCCTTTCCATAGCTCCGTCAATTTGCACGTTAAAAATCTCAAACTCGCCACCATGATAGCTTGTCCAGGGATACATATGCACGCCGAGACTCAAGGCAGTCCCATCATCCCCTGATTTTTGGGGAATTTATGAAAACCGGGCACCCCATTCACATCCCTTTCCATAGCTCCGTCAATTTGCACTTTAGAAACCTCAAACTCGCCACCATGATAGCTTGTCCAGGCATACATACACACGCCAAGACTCAAGGCAGTCCCAGCGGCAGAGCCCAGTAAAGGACCAAGGGAGAGGGGGACCTTACCTGCCTCCGTCCGTGGTCTGTCGCCGTCTTCAATTGAGCCGGTGGTTCCACCAGGAAGTCTGGGCTGCGGCCCAGGCCTCCTGGTGGAACCGCGGGCTCAATTGAAGATGCCGACGGACCGCGGATGGAGGCAGGTAAGGGAGAGGAGGGCGGGGAGGGGGGTTACCAGGCCCTGCCGCCGTCGCCGCATGGGCGACAGCGGCAGGGCCCGGTAAACCCCACTTAAATCCGCCTTCACCTCGATCCTCTTCGCCACGCTCCGCTGGCCCCCCAATCCTCTTCACCTCCGCCTTAAGGGCAGGCGAAGCCCCCCGCTCCGCTCCTGCTTCTCCGGTCCGATTAGAAGTGGAGCACATCCCTACCGGTAAGTCCATGATCCTCCCACTACACCCTTGTGGTGTAGACATGCTCTTAGTTGTAAACTCTGATGGGTAAAATGACAATATAGAACACTGTTTTAAAAAGTTACTTTCCTGAAAGCATTAGCATCTCTCTCTCTCTCTCTCTCTCTCTCTCTCTCTCTCTCTCTCTCTCTCTCTCTCTCTCTCTCCATGCTGTGCCACATTTTTGACCATTCAATTTTTGGCATTTTGTGGGGGATGGGGGGGATGAAAACTTGGGTGAAAGAGGTTGGGAGAGGTGAGAATTTTGGAGAATTTTCTCCTTGGAGAGGAGGACAGGGTTTCCACATACCTTTTTAAATGTTGCCAGTTGTTTTTGTTTTTTAAAAACACCTCCAGCATTTTCAGGACCCCAGGAGTTCTTCCTGAATGCTTATTGGAGAGGGAGAGGTCACGTGGTCCCCAACAGGCAATCACTAAGAACTTCTGGGCTCCTCCAAAAGCCAAGGGAAGGGTGGGTGTTTATTGGGGGGGAAAACCTAAGATGGATTATAATTGAAATTACTGGTTTAAATATGTTGGAAAGTCTGGTCGGACTTACAATAGAGTTGTCTTATATAGAGAAAGTGTGGCATCACAACATTTAGTATTGGAGGCAATAAGGGCAGACTAAAGCCAGTTTAGAAGAAGTTCCAACAAACTTACTTTATGCTTTTATACACATCTTCAGAGATAGCTATCTAGTACTGTTTAACGACAAGCACCCCCTAATGCTCAGTTGTTCCCTTTCATTACCCTTTCTATTGTAATGTAATCTGACTTTTCTCTTTATTTGTTTGACATAGTTTAGGGCCTTGGCTCGGCATGTCTTAATCCGGCCCTTATTTTGGACTATATAAACTGGGGGATTGTCAAGAAATTGCCAAGCTCGAATGCAATGGTTGGTGAGCTGGGTTCAGTGTGATAGGTCAACAAATCACATAAGTCCATTCCACAATTTCAAGGATGCATAATGAAAAACCTTTGTATAATTTTCCTTGGCGTGAGTAACTGGGCCTATCTGTTATCTAATCATCATTGTTTCTGCCACGTCAGCTCTGATTTATTGTTCTGAAGAGAAGCAGACCTATGGACAATTCACATATTTGCACAACTCAAGGGCCTCGTCTATGCACAAAGCAAAATAGTGTGTCAGTGTCCTAAGGTGATAGAATGGACTGTACCATTTCAGACTATAGCTAATGGGCATTGTGACCCTGTTCAGATGACACTTGGGAAATGTGGTTATGCTAACTACGGGCCTTGCTAGACCCTGCCGGATAAGCTGGCAGGGAGGCGGGGCGACGGCGCATTAACTTTAGCACGCACCGCCCCGCCTCCTAGACGGCCGACGCGCAGGGACAACGGAAGCCCTGCAGCGTCGGCAATTTTTTTTTGTTGTTGTTAAAGGGGCCACGTGCGCCCCGAAGACTGCGGACAAGGTAAGGGTTTTTTAAAAAATTAAGCCCCCTGACCCCTCTTTCCCCGCCCTCCCTCCCCCTATCCCGTGTCGCCCTGTGCCAGCCCTCCCTCCCCCTCTCCCGTGTCACCTTGTGCCAGCCCTCCCTCCCCCTCGTCACCTTGTGCCAGCCCTCCCTCCCCCTCGTCGCCCTGTGCCAGCCCTCCCTCCCCCTCTCCCATGTCGCCCCCCGGGATCCCCCCCTGGCCCGATGGGCACAGCGCTCAGCGCTGTGCCCAGTCCGTGGCTTTTTGCAGCTACTAAGCGAGTAGCTGCAAAAAGCCACGGAAGTTGCTAGACGTTCCGCAGCCCCGGCCTCAGGCCGGAGCTGCGGAAAAGGCACGCCATAAGCGACTTCGCTTATGGCGCATTAAGGGAGGCTTCGGTGTGGCCTGGAGCCGGATTCCCCTGTGCGTCATGTGGATGCACAGCAGGGAAACTGGCCCTCAAAGAGCGCTAAGGCCTCGTCTAGCAAGGCCCTACATCTCACTGTGGTTACCACTAACCACATGTAGTTCCATTGTATACGACCATAGAACCACAGCCCATTGTATACGACCATAGAGGATTTAAGGATTAGGAGGATAGAATCTGGCCCATGGTTCGAGAAGATGGTTAGAACGTGGTTAAACAGTATCCACGGTTAGGCAAATGCTTTGCACACAACATGCTAAGCCCTCATGGTTAGCCTAAATTGGGTTTAGCATGTCGTCTGAACAGGGTCATTGTTTTTAATGCTATGCTATATTGAAACCTAACTGCAAAAAGAAAACCAGAACATTAGGTGAAAGTCTAGTATACAGTGGGCCTATTCAGGCAATACGCTAAGCCATGATTAGGCCACTAACCCTTTGGCAGTAAATGGTTAGTGAGAACACAGCTAGATGTAAGGTTTATCCTGGGATCATCCAGGGTTCACCCCTGCCTGAGCACTGGATCCCCTGTGTGTCACTTGGGCCGGATCTACACTAGTCTTATAACGTTGCTAGTGTCCCTTTCTAACGTGGTTCTCTGTATCGGTTCTCTGTATCACGGGGCACACTAGCGTTACTTACGTTTAGCTGCAACGGTACTTCAGGGGACATTGTTCAATCCTTTCCGTTCTTCCTCTTCTCTGAGAGTAAGCATTGCTGCTCGGTTTGCTCCGCCCACTTCCTGCCTCGTTCCTAGCCAGCAATAGTCATAAGCACACACAAACTCCCTCCCAAAACTTTTTAATACAAGTCCTAGGGAATATCCTGAATGCATAGGAGCCAGCCACTTTGCTGAAGCTAAGATGGGCTGGGTCTGGTCAGGGTTTGGATGGGTGACCGAATTGAAAAGTTTTAGCAGCAGCCCCAGCTGATGAGATTATTTCAAACACACCATTTAAGCCCCGCTGGTCATGAGTTTTGGACTGGGAGCAGAGACCCTTGTTAATTTTCCTGCACGGAGCTACAGCGATCCTTTGAGCGCTCCTCAGCTCCTTTGCAAAGAGGGTGGAAATGTTTAAAAAAAAAAAAAACATAAAAAATCAACCGATGACCCAATTCATTTCAAATTTGGTATTTGAATTACTGTGCCAATTTTGGTGTCTTTATCTATAAAGCTTACGCAGATGTAAGCATTTGTTTAAAATCTTGCTCCTGCGCCCACAGCAGCGGCTCAGGTGAATCTTTGGCAAAAGGAGCACAATTAAGGCAGGATGCATGGGACTACTTCACAATAAAAGCAGATTCTAAGGTGGAAAACTTCTGAGTCCTTTGCATGCAATTGTCAGTGATCGCACAGTATAACGCTGGTGTGATTTATCTGCTGCAGCAGATAAGATAGCAAATGGTGCGAAGGAAGGAGAACAGGAAGTGGGCAGAGCAAACCCAGCAGCTCTGCTACTCTCAGAGAAGAGGAAGGGGGAAATTACCAGTAGAACGAGGCACATGAATCAGTAGCCGCGCTGCAACTAAGAAATAGAACCAGTAACTACAACTCATTTACAACGTTGGAGACCCAGGGTCACGTGACGCTGTGCGTCACAGTAACCCATTCAAAACGTTAGAATAACATCAGTGTAGATTCCCACCCAGATGAACAGGTTTGACCCCTGGATGATCCAGGGATAAACCTTAGGTCTAGCTACGGCCTGAGTGTGTTTAAATTGTAGTTATATAGCCACCATGGTTAGGAATGGTTCACATGACATGCTAAACTGTAATGTTTAGCTCAAAATGCTTAACCATCATGGTTTAGCGTGTTGTTTGAACAGGGCCATTAGTTCAGTTCTTTATGTACACCAAGCTGGGAGTATTTAGTCTTTCCAATATGTTAAGAAAGCGGTCCCCAACCTTTTTGGCACCAGGGACTGGTTTCATGGAAGACAATTTTTCCACGGACCGGGGGGAGGGGTTTTGAGGTGATGGTTTTTTTGGGGGGGAGGAAACCCACTCCAGCGTCCTGGCTTTGCTTCGGCTGGGTGGGTGCCAGCCGAAGCAAAGCCAGGACACTGGGGCGGGCGGGTGGCTTTGGAACGGTGCGCCCGGAAGTCGCTCTCCCAGAGCGGCTCCCAGCCTGGCACACCATTCCGAAGCTGCCGCCCCCAACCCAGCATCCTGGCTTTGCTTCGGCTGGGCAGGCGAGATGGCATCCCACGCCCAGGTACACTGGGGTGGGGTTGGGGGGTGGGGTGGATGGGTGAAAGCAGCCCACCTGCGCAGCCTGGTTCCTAAAAGGCCATGGACCGGTTGGGGACCCCTGTGTTAAGTGAGTTGAGTTTGACTTTCATCAGGGTTTGTCCCCAGCACCCTTTCTAAAACAAAACACGTTTAAAAAAAAAAAAAAAAAACAATGGAGGAAGGATTAAAACTCCACAGGAAATACCTGTCCCTTTGTCATATGAACAAGGTATTATAATATGAAGTGACATAAGTTAGGGAGAAAAGTTTTACAGTTTTAAAAACACCCTTCGGTGTCACTCATGAACCCGAATGCAAAGGCGGGTTAAGCTATTCGACAAGAGAAATGTTGAGCAAAATGAATTCTAAAGTCTACCTGAAATATAAGCTTTTCTAAGGAAAGAAGTGAGGTGCCCAGAGTGAGCGGAAAAGAAAGAATGTGGTTCATTGCTGATCTCTGCCACCTCAAGCTACGCAGTCGATGCCTAGTAGACATCCTAGAACTCTTTTGCTGGCAAAAGCTGAGCGCCTGCTTCTGATCAACGCTGATTTTACCAGCAGGTGTTTCTATGGTGATGGAAATAAGTGAGGATTTAAGGATTAGGAGGATAGAGTCTGGCCAGCTTTTTAAAAAGGGTACGAACAAAATATTAAAAGGGAATCTTTTCAGTTAAAAATATATATATTGAATTTTAGGTTGTACTGACCTTTCACGTTTTCTGCAAAGGTTCCTTTAGAATTAGATTTACACACACACACACACACACACACACACACACACACATAGTATATATGGATTTACAAACCTTTTAATTTACCATGTCATATCAAGTGGTAGAAATATCAAAATAAAGAGCTGTTACAGAAAATGGTGTAACAGTACAAACCAAAACAACACAGTTTGGTTTTGATTTTGCTTCTTTTATGTGTATCTGTGCATCAGAATTCTATATATGTGCAGAGGTTGTAGAGGGCAGTTTTTGGTTTTTTTAAGGTTACACTCAAGTAGAATTAACTACTACTATTACCTATTATTAGTATTAGGACTAGTACTATGTTAGCATTTATATGAAGCCCAAACCTATACAGTTTCAGCAGGTGTCATTTGTATGCCTATGCGGCAGGGTTTTGCTATTTTATTGTTTTACTCTGTACAGCACCATGTACACTGATGGTGCTATATAAATAAATAAATAAATAAATAAATAAATAAATAATAATATGCATGCAGTACTTGGTGAACTTCCTCATCATTACAACAGTTAAAGCTGCGGGAGCCCTGCCCTCTTTTGTATCTGGTCAAGAGGGCAGGGCTCCTGCAGCTTTAACTGTTGTGATGAAGCGGCAATTTCACCAGGTGCTGCATGCATCCAAATGACACCTGCTGAAATTCCCTTTTCTATGCAAGTATTAAAGATACAGAAGCGCTGTCTTCCTTTTCATTTGATCACCCTAAGGCAGAGATCAAGGGCTTCTTTAAATCAGTGATTTATAGCACGCTCGTGATTGGCCACTCATGGAAGTTTGTGAGTCATTTTGATGATGGCATCAGTCTCCTGCATGTCTCCCACTCCTTCCCTTGGTTATTCCACTTAAAGATAAACTTTGGAAATCCCATTTCTTCTGAAATATCCAGATTCTAACTACAATTGAGGTTGCACTACAGTTTCAGCAGGTACCATTCGAATGCATGCAGCACCTGGTGAAATTCCCTCATCATTACAACAGTTAAAGCTGTGGGAGCCCTGCCCTCTTTTGTATCTGGTCAAGAGGGAAGGGCTCCTGCAGGTTTAACTGTTGTGAAGAATAGGGAATCTCACCAGGTGCTGCATGCATACAAATGACACCTGCTGAAATGCCCTTCTCTATACTACTGTTAAAGATACAAGAGCCCAGTCCTCCTATCCCTGTAGTCACCCTAACCAAGTGTGGGGGCATCTCCTTGATATCGCTGATCAAAGATTTCTCTTCCCAAGCCAGGGGGCAGGGCTTGGGGAGGAAAGGGATCCCCAGGCCGGAGGACAGTCTGAAGGATGCCCTCCCCTGCTCCTTACTTTACTTCGTGGTGGGAAGCTTAGATTAGCACTTCACTATTTTAAAGATACAATCAGTCAGCCCTGATCTACACATGCAGCAGAATGAAGTGGAATTAAGGTGACAGAATCCTGAGATGACGAAATGGAGTGTACCACTGAAGGGATGGGTGTGTGTGCATGTGTGTGCATGCTTCCTTTCTTTTTCTTATTTCCATGGAAGGAATTTTTTTTAAAAAATGGTATTCCTTGCATGGTATAGCCATCTCCTCCTCCTCAGGACTCTGCCACCTCATTCCGCTGCATGTGTTCACCCAGCCTCAGCAACTGGGCCAGATCTACACCAAGCAGGATACAACACTTTGAAAATGGTTTCAAAACTGTATTTGTAGTATGTCCTGGACCTAAACAGTTATCACTACTGTTATAAACCATTATAAAGCAGTAGTGCAGATCCTGCCTCGCTAGCCAGCCGACTGTTCTTCCTAGGAAATGTCAAGACTTAGGCCATAGATCGTCCCTGGATCGTCCAGGGGTCAAACCTGTTCATCTAGGTTGATCCAGTGCTCAGGCAGGGGCAAACCCTTGATGATCCCAGGATAAACCTTAGGTCTAGCTGTGGCCTTAGTCTGCCAACATACGCAGGTAATATAAGACATTGGGTATGTAACTAGGCAGGATGTGTTTTAATTCTCTTGTGACTTCTCTCTGTCTCCACAAACACACACACACACACACACACAATCAGGAAGCAGTCTGAAGAACACAAATTTCCCTTCACGTGGAGAGATTAGAAGGAGGAGCAACTGCAGCCAGCACGGCATTTCATTCAGGCTCTCTCTGTCTCTCCCCATCCGCCTGGCACGGAGAGGCATGCGGAACTTGAACGCCTATAGGCCCTCTTTAAAGAAGCTTTCAATCCTTCTTCCTGCTCTGCAAGGTGTCCCTCACTGCTCCCTGTAATAAACGAGCCGTCCATGACCACCCCTTCAACCTGCCAGACTATAATGCGAGAGCCACTACCCCCGGCATCCATGCAGCTCCACGTTCTCACTGACCCGTAGCTCTCTGATCTTACAGGAGGGCATTGCGTCCCCCGCAACGAGCTCCTTTCGCCTCTCCCAGTGACCATTTCCTACCCCCAGACACCGAATGTACATGCAAGGCTTCCCTGGGCTTTCATCAAAACCTGGGTTGCCGGCCTCTTTCGTCACATTAATTCTCCCCCTCGCTGACTGCCACATCAATTCGGTACTTTATAAACTATTTCAGGGATCCGATTTATCAGGGCTGACAGAGCTCTGCGCCGAAATAAACAGCCACTGCCTGAGCTGAGCTCGCTCAGCGGCTCCTATTTATCATTATTTAATTCAAGGGCCTAAAATTCTCTGACATTATTAATAGTAAGATGAATCGCTGGAAAACTACAGAATCTGTGGCCAACCAGGCTGAAATAATCCATTTGGGGGGAAATGTCTACTTGGAATTGCATTCCCCGGTGGCTCGGCTTTCTATCATTAGCGACTCCGTATGCATGGGTGGTAGGGTACTGAGGCATGAAGTCCCCATAGAGTTGAAGACTTCAAGCACAATTCTTTCCACACCAAAAGAAAGGGTGTGGAGTGGGCAGAGGTGGGAGGGGCTGGGGAGAAGATGGGGGAATGGAGTAAAAATTATTTCTAATGCCTCTGTCAGTTGAATTCCAATGTAGTAATTTAATCTTCCTTTCTTTTGAGACCATGATTAACTTTAACTTGTCTGAGGTTGAACTTTTGGGTGTTAACTGGACCTGCAAATCCATTAGTTCATTATGAGGACTATATTACTTAGCCACCTTGATGAAAGATAATCAGCTTCCTGGGATGTATATGAGCGCTTGCCACTATAATTTGGCACCTCATTAGCCGTATTTTTCCCTCTCTCTCTTTTTATTTAAATGAAAGGGATCCGATTGAGGGAGAGTATTTTGCAAAGGCACCAAGCATTTTATTTATAATAAAGGCATGCCTTCATTTCTCCCTGGCTCATCACTGGCAGGCTTCATAACGAGGGATCATAAGGTCTGGACCTAGCTCTGGTATCTTCTCCACACCCTTGCCCTGCAGCTGAACTATCGTGCATGTGTGTGTGTGTGCACGGCATCTAAGGTGCAATCCTGCTCTCAGCTGTGCATGGCCGACTTCCGGGCGCAACTCGGTGAAAGCTTGCTCCAGAAGGCAGGACTAGAATCAACGGGTGGAAATTGCAGGGAAGCAGATTTCAGCTAAACATTAGCAGTTACGGTTGTAACGGGGAGAGCAGTGGAACGGATTGCCTTGCGGATTCTCCTTTGCTGAAGGTATTTCAGCAGAGGCTGAATGGCCATGTGTCAGGGATGCTGCAGCAGGGTGACCCTGACCACTTTTGGTTCTGTTCTTGCCACCACTGGCATACAGCCCACAATGGAAAAAGGATCCCCTGTGCTTGATTTAGAAACACACTTATCCCAAATTGCTGGGAAAGCATACAGGGAAGGAAGGAAAAGGAAGGAAAGGAACCTCTCGTGCAAGCACTGAGTCATTACTGACTCTTGGAGGGCCTTATAGCGGGGTGGTTTGCCGTTGCCTTCCCCGGCCATTATTACCTTTCCTCCAGCTAACTGGGTACTCAGTTTACCGACCTCGGGAGGATGGAAGGCTGAGTCGACCTGAGCTGGCTGCCTGAAACCAGCTTCCGCTGGGATCGAACTCAGGCCGTGGGGAGAGTTTCAGCTGCAGAAACTGCTGCTTTACCGCTCTGCGCCACACAAGGCTCGTGACAGGGAAGGAAGACTTGTCCCAAATTGCTTAATTTCCATCATTGATACAGGTTGTGTTATTCTGACATTGCTGCTGGTGCTTGGATGACCCATGGTGTGGAAATGTGTGGGTTTACTTCCATAGGAAACACACAGGCCTGCAGTGTTCACCATGTTGGCTTCTTAAAGGTTTGCATCCATCCCTTATCGTCCACGAAGTATCAAGCAGATACTTTATCCTGGTTGTGCTTTTTATACTGTATTTTGTATTTGTGATTTTAACCTGTTGGTTGTTTTATTATGGTTTTAATTTTTGTGAACCACCCAAAGAGCTTCAGCTATTGGGCGGTATAAAAATGTAATAAATAAATAAATAAATAAATAAAGCAGAAAGACAGCTATCCTTTTTATTGATTGATTGGTTTTATGTTTTATAGAGAAGAGATGCACCAGAATCTGGGAGTAAACCAAGTCTCACTTGGTTTAAGGGTGCAGCCCTTTCTGTATCTGTGCTGAATTGGACCTTGCTTACAGCACTCTGCTGAAACCTGAAATGTGTCAACTGGGTTTGTCAACTGGGGAGGGATGAGAATTGTGTTTGGATTCACAAATAATGTGAATGTATCCCATTCACTTTCCTTAATATGTGCAGGGGGGTGTCTATACACCCTATTTACTTTATTGTGGCTGCATTGTGGTGCTGCATTGGTTATACGACACAGTCGCCAACTCACAGCCACCACAGGGGTTTTCCCTAAAGTTGCACATTTAAAAAGTTGGGGACATACCCCAACTTTTTACTTTGCTGCGAGGTCTTCCCACCATCTATCGGTAGTGACCTCTCTTCGGCTTCGGGCCAGGGGCATTCCGGGGATGGATGGTGAACACTGATAGGTCACCGGAAGAGCAAGAGGGCTGGTCAGAGGGTTGGGCCAAGAGCTGAATGGCCCCTGGAAAGTCCATGCTCCTTCCCGCCATGAGGATTAACTGTCCGTACCCCACAGCTGCGATGCTGCAGGGTTTTAAGGGAACGCAGGGCTGAAGCAGCACTGTGAAGACCACCCCCCAGGAGTGTTATTTTGTTTCGTTTTGTAAACAACAAATGCATCCCATTCACCACTGAATGTGAGCAAGAGTGTGTGGTTTGGGGGGAGGGGTTGGCGAAATGTTTGCAAATTCCTGAATTTGCTGCTGTGTTAAAAATGCAAATATATATGCCTTTTCATGCTTTAGTCTATGGAGAAAAATTGTGCACGTCTGAAAAAAAAAATATGCTCAGAAATGTGCATTTTTCATATTTGAAATGCTCACTTTTGCCATTCCAATGAGTGAGTTAAAACACACTTCAAAGTGATTTTTGGAGACTTTAAGTGAGCTCAAAAATGGCTTGTTGCCCCGTCCCTATTGTCAATCAACCAGGGAAAAAAGTGGTTGGACATTTTTTAGTTTGTTTGCTTTTTGCTTGGGAACATTCCCCACCCTCCACTCCAACTGCACAAATATATGGGGAGGGATTAAAGAGCCATACAATAAATTATGGACGGGAACTGAATGAAGAAGTAAAAAATCCAGATGTTTTAAACTAATCTGTGGTGTAATCTGGATGTAATAGAAATAAATCACATTATATTGGATTCATTAAATTAAATCCAATACTTGAGTTCTAGCATGCTTATGCTTGTATCTCTTGTAGTATAAATGCATTCCAGATTGTAACAGCTCAGTAACAGCACTTAAATTGCTCGTTTTAATACAGTACAAACACTTTAATTTTGTCCAGAAGCATCTCTATTTCTTATCACATGGAAATGAGAGCTGTGTACACCAACCATATGATTTGACTATGACCATGATTCAGCATTTTGGAAAATAGTCAGATTCATCTCAGACCAATCTGGAGACTGTTTACTTTGACTCAGGTACCGAACCTGAGTCCAGATTCAGGAAATTGACACTTTGTGCTTCCCATTGACTCTCAAGTTTTTTTTTAATGGCTGTAACTTATTTTCTCTCTGTCAGAATTGCCTGAAATTTGCAAGTATGGTAGCCCCTTAGGATGGGCTCATGGTGACCAAATGTCTGAAAAATAAGTAAAGGGGTTTTTGTGTGATGTGCCTTTATATTTTCATTTTTTAAAAAAAACTGCTGATAAACTATTTAGTTCCTTGCACAGTTGCATAAAAAATACAGGGATAGTTGCCCCTTCTGGAGGGGTTGAGCCTGCCAAGTTTCAGATGAATAGTCTCCATGGGTTTTGTGCAAAAGTAGCCTTGACAGTTTTAGGGTATCGAAAACAAGACCCACTTTCCCCCTTATGTTCTTTGAAGACCGTTGTTCTGGAAGTGATTCACTTTCCCTTCCGTCCTCTAGCGATTTGCTTGAGCAATTTGTATGGAAATGGCACATATCGTAGAGGTGTACCCAGGCAAGAAACCTGCAAAGTTTCAGCAGGACAGGTTCAGGGGCTAAGGAGCTATGATGCTTGAAAACCAGTTCAAGACTTCTTTATAGTGGAGCATGGTGGTGGCATTGGAAGAATGGGCCATCTCATGGTCGCTTCTTCAGCTCAGCCCACTTCATCAATTCCACACTAGCCTATTCCCACCAAACTGAACCACCTTGTCTGTCTCTATAGCTATATATAGTCTTGGGAGGGGAGACTTCATCAGTTTTTCTGCTAAGTGTTTATGTTGGGGGTGCAGCAAGGAAACAGTGTGGAGAACCCCATGGACACACCTTAAAAACAACTACTTCCTGAATGGGCTGTGTAATCCAGTGAGTGTGTCAGAAATGTTTAGCTCATGATGACCAAAGCTACTGGCCAATACTACTGATACCTCACAGTGGCCGAAGCACATGAACCCTTCCTAGTGCATGGGTGGGGACTGGCAGACAGATCTTGTGGGTGCTTTGTGGTCTATGAGCCACACTCTTCTCACTCCTGTAAGTGCAGGAGATCACTTGGGGGTCACAATTTGGATCAGAGCAGCAGGAGGAAAAGAGTTAAATAACCCCTACGCACCCACCCCCACACACTATAGATTTCCAATCCAGACTGGGGCCCTGGGTTTACTTCAGAGCATGGGTGGGGAATCTCCACCCCCCAGGCCTAATCAGGACTGTGGATTCCCTTGCATGCATGCCTCCCAGTTGGGAGGACAAGCAGCATGGAGGAGAACCCCTGGGTTATCTCCAATCACAGATTGGAGATAACAGTGGGGAATGCTCATATCTTGATGGTGCTATATAAATTAATAATAATAATAATAATAATAATAATAATAATAATAATAATAATAATAATATACTGTCCACCCTTGGTATTATTTACCAGATGTATCTTCTTGGGAGCTCTTGCTGTGCACAGCTGGCTCCCCAGCCAAAGTGCTCAGTTGATGATCCACCAGGCATGTCAGCCAAGGAGACTTCACCTGCTCCACATCCTCTCCAGTGGGAGAAGCCCACATACATCAAAGCTGGATTGCTGGTCAAAGTCTTGGGTGGATGAACCACCTGGCGTGTCATCCAGGAATCAAATTATCCCACCCCCTGAAGTCAAGTGGCATGCCTCTATGCATGGAAGCCATTCAACTCACCCCATTCAGTCTCCAAACCAAATACAGTCCCCCAGTCCTGCTTTAAAGTAAGTAAGACAATGCAGTTACTAGCTACAACTTCAAAGCAATGTGTCGCTTGGTCCTTAGTCTGGAGTCTGGACTCCACCTGCGTAACAGCTGATAGGGGGACCCATCAGGAGAAAAGCAGGTTGGTACAGCCGTAGGCATTTTTCTCCCTCTCTCAAAATACTAGAACCCAATGGCGTCATCCCATGAAGCTGATTGCTGGGAAATTCAGAACAAATAAAAGGATTTCTTCACACAGTAGTTATGGAATTAACTACCACAAGATGTAGTGATGGCCATCAATCTGGATGGCTTTAAAAGGGGGTTGGATAAATTCCTGGAGGAGAAGGCTATTAGTGGCTACTAGCCCTGATGGTTGTGTGCTATCTCCAGTCTCCCAGGCAGTAAGCCTGTGCGCATCAGTTACTGGGGAACAAGGGTGGGAGGGTGCTGTTGCACCATGTCCTGCTTTGTGGGTTCCTGGTTGAGAGCTGGTTGGCCACGGTATGAACAGAGTGCTGGACTAGATGGACCCTTGGTCTGATCCAACATGGCTCTTCTTATCCCTTTAGTTACTTGGGGCACACACCCTTTTAGCCTTTATACGTAAGCACTGGTTTCTTGGAACTGAGCAAGTAGCCAGTGACTCCTCAAGCTCTAATAACACTCATATAGGGCTGGACAAAAAAGCCATGTCCAAGATCTCCAAGATGCTCCGAACATCTCAGGCCCAATTCCCATTTACATTTGTGACCACTGTTTGCGTTCCATGAACCAGAAACTTGTGGGGGGAGTAGCGATCAAATGGGAGATTTGTGCAAATCTCCCCAAATTTGTGCATACCACCCCAAATCTGTGCATATCGCCCCCAATTTGTGCAAATTTCCTCCATAGAGTTAAGCATGGCTGATTCTGTCTACTGAGGTAATTTGAGCAAGTTAGGAAATTCGTGCAAATTAGGGAATCAAGTTAGGAATTGGGAATGAGACAAATGCGAGCATGTGTCTGAGGATTTGCAAATATTTTCGGTGGGTGCGTGTTCATGTTCAGAGCTTCAATCGGGGCATGCTCACATCTTTTGTGAGCGGGGGAGAAAAGGTTCTCATACATCTCAGCAAAAGAGAAAATGTGTCTGATGGCCTGTTGATGGTTGTGAATAAGGACGCCATGCCTTTTAATCCAGCCCTCAGGCAGGACTCATAGCCCAATGCTGGTTATCTTTACAGCTGTGAACTCTATCAGGAAAGTTTGTGGGAAATGGGCTGGGCTCAGGAAGCGTAGATCTTGCTTGTATTTACCTGTCTCGTTGCTTGCTTTAATCCCTTTATGTTCAGAATGATGCCCGGGAGCTTGGGGGGGAAATGCATCCTTTATGTGAGCTGATTTTTAAAGGAACATAATCTTCAGAGTGATTTGCCGTAATAAAAGCACCCTGAGAAGATGAGGGGCTCAATTGAATGTAACAGGAGGGAATGTATGTTCCTGCAAACCCTGGATGAAAGTTGGCATCATGTCTGATATACTTAAGGTACAGAACACTTAGACGATGCTTGAGGCTTGGCACCTGGACGAGCAGCAATGCCTCTTTTTATTATTATTGGTATGTCGGGTGCTCTGTGCACATGCCCCTTATTAATTTGTTTTAATCTATTTTCAGAAGAATGAAAGTTTAATTTCCATCCATCCGACTTTTTCTGTTGCCTTTTGGGGTCGATCCCTAGGGATGGATACATCTGTTCATCCGGGTTTCTCATTCTCCATCTTTCCTCCTGTTTCTGCACCAGTTTGTGATTTATTCGTGTGTGTTTTTAAGTGTGCATGATAATTTGCATGCATTTTCATGAGTATTTCTCCAAATATATGCATGTTGTACACAATATTGTCTACTGTGCACATTCTTTTCCAAGGAGTTTTTTGTTTATTTGATGCTTTGGGGTGGTTACTTCCCGCCACTAATATATGCCTTTTTGTGAAGATTTTTGGGATGCATTTTTTTGTTCACACCACTGTGTCGTTAAATTCTGAGAAGTGAAAGTATCAAAGGATAACTGTTCCAGTTCACCAGTTGATTCAGGCAGTGTGGATTTGGTAAGTTTTTACTAACATGTAAACCAACAAAATTCTCCCTCACCCTCAATTCACACACAGCCCCATATCAGCTGTGAAACCCAGCTGACATTTGCCAAAAACACACACCAAACACCATTGTTTTGATTCCTTCTCATTCATCCCAGTGAACCATGTCCTCCAAGTGCTCACATAGTCTTCATACTAAAGGCTTCATCCCACGTACCTGTTTCCCTCGAATTATCCCCTGTAGCGTAAAGCTGTTGTTGTTGCTAGCTATCACACCCTGGGCGGCAGCGCTCCTAAGATCCTTTGCATATCAGGAAAGGGGTTTAAGGGGGGAAATGTAAAAAATCATACATCAATGGATGACCCAATCCATTTCAAATTTGGTATGCTTAAAGCTCTCCTTCATTTCTATTACTGTGCCAATTTTGATATTTTTATCTTTAAATCTTACGCCGATATAAGCATTTGTTTAACTTGTTCTTTAAACATATCAAATTCTCCTCCTGCACCCCCAGTGGCCGCTCGGAAAACAACAAATGATTCGCTTCTAAACAGGTAGCAAAATAGGTCCGGTCTTTTGCCTTTATAGCACAATTAAAGCAGGACGCATGGGAGTACTTCACAGTCAAAGCAGATTATAAGATGGAAAACTTCGGACTCCTTTGCATGCAATTTGCAGTGATTGCACAGTATAACCCTGGTGTGATGAAGCTCTTAGGCCATAGCTAGACCTAAGGATCATCCCAGGATCATCCCGGGTTCGTGGCTGCCTGAGCGCTGGATGACCTGTGTGGCACTTAGATGAACAGGTTTGACCCAAGGACAATCCTGGGATAAACCTTAGGTCTAGCTACAGCCATAGTCTCAGATGCACTAATCTCATCACTGGTGTATAAGTTTCTCCCCAGGAGATCTGTGAAGACAGATGTCTTCATTTTCAGATGGCCAGTGAAAGTGTTTTCATTTCCACTCCAAGATCGGAGCCCTCCATCTATCCTATGCCTTCCTGGCAAGAGCCAGGCAGGGTGGGAGGAATGACAGAGGTGATTTCAACAGTGGAGGCTGGTGGCTCTGATGTCAGTGGGCGGGGAACCTGCTCCAGGGTTTCAGTCAGAACCAGTCAGAACTCTAAAGGAGCTATCCAAGGTGTGAAGCACATTGAATTGACTCACTACAGATTGAGTGCATGCCAGCAGGGGGAAATGGAATGAAATCCTCCAGAACCAGGATGGTAAAATCTGTTGGAATTTCAACCCCCAAATGGAATTCGCCTACATCCCTGCCCTAGGATTTTCTAGTGGGAAAGACTGCCTTGTTTCCATCTATCCATTATCCAGTTTTGCCTACCCTCTCTTCATTTATGACCTGATGTATGAACTAAGCTCACTTTTCATCCAATATAGCTGTGGGTAGGTTTATCATTAGTTACTATCATAATCCAATGTGTATTAGTTGATTTTCTGTACTGTGTACACTTAAAACTACGGGTGTGCATGGACCCCCCGCTCCGCTTCTCTTCCAGATCTGCGATTTGCAGATCGGGCCGCTCTGCTCCACCCCCGCTCCACCTATGTCCGCTCCGCTCCACTGCGGAGCTCCAGATCCGGATCGGAGCTCCATTTCCCCCCCCCCCATAGGCTTGCATTGAAAGCTAAAAAAGTATACAACTTTTTTCTGTTAAAGTTAGAAACCTCAAGTTTGGCACCATGACACCTCATGCACGTATACATAAGCATGCCAAGTTTCAAGCCAATCCCATCATCCCCTCATTTTTGGGGAATTTTTGAAAATCGGGCACCCCATTCACACCCCTTTCGATAGCTCCGTCAATTGGCACGTTAGAAACCTCAAACTCGGCACCATGATAGCTTATCCAGGGATACACATGCATGCCAAGACTCAAGGCAATCCCATCATCCCCTGATTTTTGGCGGGGCTCTAACCTCTAACGCACAACCCATAACCCCAATTCACACCCCTTTCAATAGCTCCGTCAATTTACACGTTAGAAACCTCAAAATCACTACCATGATAGCTTATCCAGGGATACACATGCATGCCAAGACTCAAGGCAATCCCATCATCCCCTGATTTTTGGCGGGGCTCTAACTTTTTAACTCACCCCCAAATCAAGTCCCATTTTACAACTACGTCAATTTGCATGTCAGAAACCTCACCTTCGGTACCATGACAGCTAATCCATGTGTCCACATGGACGCCAAGTTTCAAGCCAATCCCATCATCCCCTGATTTTTGGGTAATTTTTGAAAATCGGGCACCCCATTCACACCCCTTTCGATAGCGCCGTCAATTTGCATGTTAGAAACCTCAAACTCGGCACCATGATAGCTTATCCAGGGATACACATGCATGCCAAGATTCAAGGCAATCCAACATCCCCTGATTTTTGGCGGGGCTCTAACCTTTTAACTCACCCCAAATCAAGTCCCATTTTACAACTATGTCAATTTGCATGTCAGAAACCTTACCTTCAGTCCCATGACAGCTTACCCGTGTGTCCACATGGACGCCAAGTTTCAAGCCAATCCCATCATCCCCGGATTTTTGGGGAATTTATGAAAGTCGGACACCCCAGTATCTGCAGACAGCTCAATGGGACCATTTCAAAGGAAATCCCAACATGCCATGAATTGGGGAGTAGAGATAATCCTAAATATGAATCTTCTTCCACACTTGAAAAATGTATTTGGAACTTCCAAAAGTCTAAGAGAGCACAGGAAGGACTTCTCCCCTGAGTCAAAGCAAGACACACAAAACCCAAACCATCCCTGCGAGGTGGGCAGGGGAGGAGGGAGGGAAGGCAGGCAGGCAGCAGACATTTGTGGGGGTACAAGGAAGTGAGCCAAGGATAGTTTCAAAGCCAGTAATGCATCTAAAATGGAATAAATAAATAAATAAATAAACAAAGGAGGGGTGGAATTAAAAGCAGCAGTGTTGCTGAATAAACAACAAGAAGATTTTTTTAAAAAAGGCTATATCTGTCTTTTACCAGTAAGAGGGGAGTGGACGTGCCCAAGAGGAGGGGGAATCATCTGCCAATTTGACTGGTCCTGTCTAGGTACCAGTCTTTAAGAAGCAAACAATCACTTCAACTCATGATAGGTATTCACTCCAGTGATTTACCTTTGGAGGGCTCTGATGGCCCTCCAAGGACAGGAGAGTGCACAGGGCACGTCCTTGCCCTAGGGGAGCTCATCCCCTTGCACCACATCTATTCAGTTGTTCCCCAAAGTTAGGGTGGGTAGCACTGCTGTGCTTTTTCTATCTCTTATTATTGGCTTAGTTTATGATTTCAGGTTGTGTTTGTGCATTTGGTGGGGCTACTGTTTTAAAAAATACTGGGAAAAGTCCGTTCAGACTAAGAAAGAGAAGTTCCCAGAATCCCAAGTTACCCATTTTTCCTATCCCCTCCTCCAACTTTGGGATCATGTGATCATGACTGGGAGTTGACTCTGCCCCTCAGCCCTTCGAAAAAAGGTATTTTCCCGCTGTTTTACCCGATTTTTCCAAAAAATTCTAGCAAGCAAACCGCAGCACGCAGAGAGCTGAGAGTAGGCTCAAAATGACCCCCAGCCACGACTCTCTAAGCACACGAACTTTCAGAAAGATAGCTTTAAAAACAACACAGTTATCCCCTATTCTTTTCCGCAATGCAATCTTATGGGCGAAATTTTTCAAAATGGCGATCGGATCAGTCCGCGAAAAGAGAAGCGCTCCGTGTATGGGCACTTCTCTTCGCCGTGCTTCTATGGGTCCCTGGTCCGCTTCTACTCCACCTCTGGGCAAGGCGGAGCAGGCCAATTCGCTTCTGATTCTCCGCTTCTAATCAGAGCGGAGCACATCCCTACTTAAAACTAGGGCTGTGCATGGACCCCACAATCTGCTCCAGATCCCGATTGGGTCCACTCCATGTCAATCCCCCTCTGCTCCGCTCCACTGCGGAGCTCCGGATCCGGATTGGAGCTCCGCTTTCCCCCCCATAGACTTGCATTGCAAAGGTGAAACGCCTATAATTTTTTTAGTTTTCAAGTTAGAAACATCAAAATGGGCATCATGATAGCTTCTAAATAGATCCTTAGCCATGCCAATTTTGAAGGAAATCAGATCATGCCTTGATTTTTGAAGAACATTTAAATGATTTCCCACCATTTACAGAAATGCAGTGATCTCAGTTATTTGGTCAGCTACACACATGGAACTGAGCACCAGGATAGCTTTCACATAGGACCTTAGGCATGGCCACTTTGAAGGAAATCAGATCATCCCCTGATTTTGGGAGGGGGGGAAACCTAAATCAGAATCTTCCTCTCAGGTTAACCACTTCAAAAATGAACACAAGGAACTTCAAGATAGAAATATTAAATAGGGTGAGCATACAGCACATAGCTGGTCATGTGAGAAACAACTCAGACCTTGCGTTGCCAATACTTTTTAAAAACTTAATTTTTTTCATGCCATCCACTCATTTCAAAGTGCTATAATAAATAAAATAAAATAAATAAAGATGCACACACCTCAAACAGAGATGCCGTTGAATAGATGATCCTTCAGCATCCATCAGAGTTCATACACTCCAGGCTAAGCCCAGCCAATAATGTAATAACAATAACAATAGTAATACTAATAATGAGCCTACAGTGTCGCAGAGGATTCAGCCATCATGGCAGCAGCACATACAAAATGCAGCTGCCTTTTCATGATGAGGAAGGACTAATGCCCTGAGTCAAAGCAAGACACGCACAAACTGGCCCTCTGAGGCGGGCACAGAGGAGGAGAGGCAGCAGGTGGCTATGCTCCTGAAGCACTGGGAGCAAGCATGCCATAGGCTTGTGGGGTGGACCCACCCAGCCCATCTACATCTCCCTGGCACCAGGAGGGCAGAGAGGCAGGCAGAGAGGTGAAGGAGGCTGGCAGGTAGGTGCTACGCAATGCACAAGTCAGCAATACATCCATGGGTAAATCCCACCAGATGCAGCTGACCCACAACACGGGAACCCAGGGAGGCGGGCAGACAGCAGAGCAGACAGCTTTGCGGGCACAAGTCAGTGAGCCAAGGGTTGTTTCCAGGCCATTCAAAGGCAGAAACACCAAACGGCCCTGTGAGGCGGGAACAGCACAGAGAGATGCCTTTGCATCCCATAAATAATAGAAGGCTAGCAGGACAACAGTAAAGCTTTGTGTTCCTTGCTTCAGAGTTGATTGACTACACAGCCATTATTAAATCATCATCATCGTCATCATCGTCATCATCATCCCAACAACAAGAAGAATTAGAACAAAAAGGCTGACTGACTTTATTACCAGTATTGCAAAGTGGGCGTGTCCACTGCCCAGTGCCCTTGAGGAAACAGTGGACTGTGCCACTGTAGTCTACCTCTCAGTGCTTTGGGTGCTCATGCCTAGGTTCCTGCCTTTGAGAAGCCACGTCACACATCAACTCATGCAACTCATTGCTGAGGTTGGCTACAGTGGCACAGTCCACTGTTTCCCCCTTTAGAGGGTTCTGATTGTCCTCAAGGGCAGTGGGCACTGGGCACGTCCACATGCCGTACAGGACATCATCCACTTCCACCACTGCTATCCAGTTGTCCACCAAGGTTATGGTGGGTACCTTGCAGTGCTGTGTTGCCTATCTGTTATTTTACTTTATATATTATTTCAGGTTGTGTGTGAGTTGGCTTGGGCTACTGCTTTGCCAATCCACTCCTCACTGACCGAAGTCCTATAAAAGACAAAGACAGAAAAGTGTCTCTGGGTTAGTCCCCCATCCAACTTTGGGATTGGATGATGATTTACATAGGTTGATCACTTATCATCATGATTAGGAGATGAAGCTGTCAATCAACACTGGGGAGAAAAAGGTTCCCCCTCCTGCTTTTACCCTTTCAGTAAAAATTAATTGCAAGCCAACCACAAAACGTATATTTTAGAAAATCTACACAAATGACCCCCAATCATCAATCTCTAAGCACAGTCATTTTCAGGGATCTAGCTTTAAAAACAAAGAAGCTATAGGCCAATACAATACAAGAAGTTCTTTGCCCAATACAATCCTATGGGGAAAAAAACATCCAAAATGGTGATCGGAGCTCTGCAACGACGCGAGCTGCTTCTCAACTGAGCGAACCGCTTCGCCTCGATCCTCTGCCCCTCGACCTGATTTGGAACCACCTTGGCAGAGGTGGATCGGGTCGCTCTGCTCCAGCTTCTACAACCCGAAACAGAGCAGAGCACAGACCTCCTTAAAACACTGTTCTGAAGAAAAGCAATATCAAAATGCAATCCAGAACAACAATCTAATTAAAGCAAAAATATTTAAGAAGGCTAAAACAGCAGCATGATCAGGATGATGAGTTCTTTTTTATTATTTTACAAGCACATAGAAGCAAACTGGACCTATGTGTGTGTGGGTGTGTGCATTATTTCTTCTGTATCGGAAGTGAAACAGAAATGGTTGCAGGCTTCAAGTTCTGCATATAGTAGGATTACAAAAAAGCAATTCATGCCACTCTGCTTTAATCCATACCAAGAGGATGGGCAATCCAGATTGTCAGGTGCTCATATGTATTAAAACACACACACACACACACACCCTGCAAGAAGAATGTAAAAAGAAACCTGTAAAGAATAAGACAAAGAATAGCGGGCTATTCCCTATACAAATGTGAGGTTCCGAGTTGAATATTTTAGAACAAAGTTTTTAAAAAGTGAAAGTGAAGAGTATAGTTCAGGGTGGGGGGAGAAAATTCATCTGCCTCCATTGAAGAGAGAAGAAGCTAGAGTTAAGTTTGTAGTTACGACTAACTAGTTTTGTGGTTTCAGCAGGACTTAGTCACAACTAACTTTGGTTGTATTAGTACTAATGGCATATTTTGTGATTTATATTAGTAGACCTGGGAAGATGCAGGATTATATTTGCTAGGCTTCAGCAAAACAAAATGGGCCTGTTCAGATGACACGCTAGGCTACTAACCCTTTTGTGGCAAATGATTAGTGAGTGTGCTTAAACTGTAGTTATGTAGCCACCATGGTTAGGAATGGTTCACATGACACACTAAGCCATAAAAGTTAGCTCAAAATGCTTAACCACCATGGTTTAGCATGTCATCTGAACAGGGTCATTGTGACACGCAGCTCTATTTCTCCTTTTCATCTTCAGCAGGAGAGGCTGTGGATGTGTTGAACCGGTGCCTGGCTGTGACAATGGACTGGATGAGGGCTAATAAACTGAAACTCAGTCCAGACAAGACTGAGTTGCTGTTAGTAGGTGACTCCGCTGACAGGATGGGGGGTGTTCTACCAGTTCTGGATGGGATTTCACTCACCCTGAAGGAGCAGGTTCGTAGCTTGGGGGTTCTTTTAGATCCATCATTGTCACTTGAGGCTCAGGTGACCTCAGTGGCACGGAGTGCCTTCTACAAACTCCGGTTCGTGGCCCAGCTATGCCCCTATCTAGACAGGGATAACCTGGCTTCAATTGTCCATGCTCTGGTAACCTCCAAGTTAGATTACTGCAATGCACTCTACGTAGGGCTGCCTTTGAAGACGGTTTGGAAGCTGCAGCTCGTGCAAAATGCAGCGGCCAGATTGATTTCGGGAACCAGAAGGTTTGACCATATAACACCTGCTCTGGTCCACTTGCACTGGCTGCCTGTATGTTTCCGAGCCCAATTCAAGGTGCTGGTTTTGACCTATAAAGCCTTACACGGCTTGGGACCACAATACCTGATGGAACGCCTCTCCTGACGTGAATATACCTGGTCAATACGTTCAACATCTAAGGTCCTCCTCTGGGTGCCTACTCCGAGAGAGGCTCGGATTATTATTATTATTATTATTATTATTATTATTATTATTATTATTATTATTTATTTATTTATTTAAGAGACAGGGCCTTTTCGGTAGTGGCCCCCAGACTATGGAATGGTCTCCCTGACGAGGCTCACCTGGCACCAACGCTACTATCTTTCCGGCGCCAGGTTAAGACTTTCCTTTTTGCCCAGGCATATGGCGGCACATCCTAATCACCCACATGTTTAGTTTTTTAATGATTTTTAATGTTTTATGTGTGTATGTTCTGTGTTTTAGAATTTTAAATTTTGTATACTCGTTTTTATCTTAATTTTAGAATTTCTGTAAACTGCCCAGAGAGCCCCAGCGGTATATAAGTGCAATAAATAAATAAATAAATACTGGAGTGGGAGGGTACTGTTGCATGCATGTCCTGCTTGTGGGTTCCTGGTCAACAGCTGGTTGGCCACTGTGTGAACAGAGTGTTGAACTAGATGGACCCTTGGTCTGATCCAGCATCAGGGCTCTTCTTATGTTCTTATCCATCAGGCAGCAGCATAACACAGCTTCCGGTGTTCCACTGCTCCTGGAAAGCCTGCTGGGTGAAATTAATGCAAGCTAAGAGCAGTGTTCTATGCAGAGATGCAACAGCCACCCTCCTCTGAGGGTGGGTAATTTTGCTTCGTCTGTGCATTTGAACGATCTGATCAAATGCAGAGCACACACCCAGCAGAACTTTCTGCCTTCAGTGAAGGCTGATTGGGAGGAGGCAAGCCCAGCACAGTGAACCATACAGAGATGCATTGGGTAGCCTCCTCTTTGAGAGGGTACTTAGACCTCATCCGAACATTTAACTATCATTTTTTTCCTGTCCCAGTACACTCACAGTCTTCTCAAGGCACATGAACATAGAAAGCCACCTGATACCAGGTCAGACAACTTTGTCCAACTAGTCCAACATAGGTTCTGCTTGGCAGGGAACTCTGTGGGATTTCTTGGGCAGAGGTCTGTCACGTCACCTACTGCCTTGCTTATTGTTCAGGGACTGAACATGGGACTGTACGCAAACAAAGCGTGTGTTTTCCCACTGAGTCGTATTTATTTAAATGTCTTTATTTAAAATATTTATAGGCTGCCTTTCAGGGCAGGAGCCCTCCCAAGATGGCGCACTATAAAATACATATAACAATATGTACGTGATCACAGCCCACCTCACACATGTGCCTTAGCTTCTAGGGCATGGCTAGAGAAGGGGGTGGAGGGGGACGGTCTTGCGATTTTATGATCGCAAGATCGTCGCCTTCATCTACATGCGGTGCGTGATGTCCCAGGGAGAAGAGGACGTCGCGGCCACCATTTTGTTTTGAATTTTGAATTGGAGAGGAATACAGAAGTGCTCCTGTGCAAGCTGTGAGTGGTGTTGTTGTTTTTAGCACCAACACCTCACACTCCCCCCCACGCCACGCCCGATGAGGAGCTCCATGCCTGGGGCCCGGGTCCTTGCAGTTACTCGTGGGGAATCGGGACAAAACAGGGCAGAAGACTACATGTTCTGCAGTCTCAGGATCATCCCAAGACCACAGAAAAATCAGAATTTAATGGTAGGGCGATATCTCAGGCCAAGGGAGGGATGATCCCTCCCTGCTCCCAGGATGCCCTGTATATCATGTGGAAGCACAGAGATGATCCCAGGATGATCACTGGGATATCGCCCCGTCTAGCCATGCCCCTAGTATGGTAATCACTGTTCTAGACTGTATAGCAGTGTGCATCAGTGAAACAAGACATTCCCGGCCTGCAGGACTATAAGGAGGTATGTCAGAGAAATATACAATGGATTCAAAGGAGTTCATCTTTCTATGAATTCAGCCCACGGATTCTGCAACAGACTGGCTTTCTCCAACTCGCACCAATTCCACAGACTTGTGTACTACTGTATTTCTTCGATTCTAAGACATACTTTTCCCCCCCATATAAACATCTCTAAAAATGGGGTGTGTCTTAGAATCACGGGTGAGTTTATTATTTCTTAGAATCAAAGCTTTTTTTCTGTTGGTGGTACTGAAATTAGTGTGCGTCTTACAATCAATGGTGTCTTAGAATCAAAGAAATACAGTATTTTTATTTTAACTTTCTGGAATTGTACGGAAATTCATTCATACAAATGTATGAATAACGGGGGGGGGACCACAGATCAAAAATGGGCATCCTCCCCCAAGGTAAAGCATAAAAATGTGGGTTAGGGGGGAAATATGCACATTTTAGATTTATTTATTTTTAACTTTGGGGGGGAAATGATCAAATTGACATTAACTTATGTGCATTAGTGCTAATGCACATGAGTTAATGAAAATTTGCACAAGTGGACATTAGTGCACATGCTAATTAGTGCAAGTAGAATGAAATTTTCCTACCAACACATCTGATTCTGTCAATGGGCGGATGACAGAATGAAAGACACCTGTCAATCAGCAAAACACAGCCAGAATGGATTTAACAAAATCCATGCATTCCTAATTACAATGAAAAAGACATGACACCCAAGGAAAAGGGGATGGCAAAGGAAGAAGGGGGGGGGGGAATTAGAAGTCTTTCAGTAAGGTTGGTGGAATGGCCCTCTCATCTCCCTTTGAACAGCTTGCTGGAAATGCAGATGTTGTGATCTACCAGGAGGAAACTGAAGTCCCGTAAAATGTGGGGTGAAGGAGAATAATTAGGGTCAGAAACGGAGTTGGGGAAATAAGAAAGCGGCAAAGTCAAAGTAGTGCGTTCATCAAATTATCTCCTATTTGAAGTACAATATTCTTTGAGATGACTGAGGAATGCCTTCAGTACTGTTAAACAAAATCATAATATGCAATGAAATGAATGGAAAGCAATTACATTTCTTCACAGGTCTGGATTTTTTCCCCAGCCTGTCCTATTAATTGTTGACTTTGCACAGAAAGGAGGGCAAGATTGTATCATTTATTGAAAGCACTAGTGTTTCTTGGGTTGCACATTCCCAAATTCCCTTTTCTATCCAATTTTTCAAATGTGTACACAAGCTCAGGAATATCCAAGCATTTCCCAGATAATGTGCTTGCATTCATAGAATCATAGAATGATAGAATCATAGAATTGTGGAGTTGGAAGGGTCCACAAGGATCAACTAGTCCAACCCGCTGCAAAGTGAAGGAAAACCAGTTAAACCATCCATGGAAGGTGTCTCCAGAGATGCAGAATCCACAACCTCTGTAGGTGGACTGTTCCACTGTTGTACAGATCTTACCATCAGGAAGTTTTTCCTTATATTTTATCCAAATTGCCGGCGAAACCACATCACACCAGTCCTTTTACAACTTTATTGGCTGCCAGTCCAGGTCTGGGCCCGATTCAAAGTGCTGGTACTAACATTCAAAGCCCTAAATGGCTTGAGGCCAAGTTATCTGAAGGAATGCCTCCTCCCATATGTACCTGCCCAGACTTTAAGATCATCTACAGGGGTCCTTCTCTGTGAGCCCCTGCCAAAGGAAATGAGGCAGGTGGCTACTAGGAGGAGGGCTTTCTCTGTTGTGGCACCCCGGCTGTAGAACGAGCTCCCCAGAGAGGTTCACCTGGCACCTACACTGTACTCTTTCCGTCACCAGCTGAAGACCTTTTTATTTTCTCAGTATTTTAACACCTAATTTAACTTAAATTTAAACTTTGCTGTTTTAATTCCATATTTTAAGCTATATCAATTTCTGCTGTGTGGTTTTATCCTGGTTGTGCTTTTTATATTGTATTTTGTATTTGTGTTTTTAGATTGTGGGTTGCTTTATTATGCTTTATCATGGTTTTAATTTTTGTGAACCGCCCAGAGAGCTTCAGCTATTGGGCGATATAAAAATGTAATAAATAAATAAATAAATAAATAAAATCTGGATAGCTGTAACTTTTACCCATTATTTTGAGTCCTAATTTCTGTAGAAATGGAAAATAGTTCTTGAACATCTTTCCTGGGGAACCCTTTTATGTGCCTGAACACTGATGACATGTCTCCCCTGAACATGTCTCCCCTTCTCCAGTCTGAACAGGGAGTCTGGTGGACTCCCAGTCAGCCTCGTGCCTATGAACCCACAATATCTGACCCGCTTTGGATGTCCAGCTCTCACTTTGGATCCATAACCAAAGCAGATCAGACTGGGCCCGAAGTAACCCAAGGCAGATCAGGGAGACCCTGCACAGCCCTAATGGTCAGGCACTGGCTGAGGGCTCACTTTGCAGCAGGGCCCACACTGACGAGAGCCCATCGAGGTCTTCCTCCTCTTCACCCTTGCAACCTGCCCGAACAACAGTGGTGGCAAGAAGGTAGACTTGCTAAGGGAAGGCGGCTCATTGAGAATGTCTTCCACCAGGGCCCTCAAAAACCTGCGGCCAGCACTGCATTGTTCTGAGTGCTCAGTGTCACCAAATTTTTGTGAACCGCCCAGAGAGCTCCAGCTATTGGGCTGTATAGAAATGTAATAAATAAATAAATAAATAAATAAATAATAAATAAATTGCCTTAACCAGCTTACTCTGTGTTTCTTCAGGAAGACTCTAATATCAGCCATTTTCCAGAGCGTCTTTTGGTCTTAACAGGACAGAGAGTAAAGTGCGCCATGTCATCTTGGAGCTGCGACATCGTTTCCCCCCCCCCCCCAGTGCTTATTGTCTTCAGGGTCACTCAATAGCAGTTACCTACTTGTACAATTTATCTGGAGAGAACGAAAGATGCCGCCTGATGTTTTAAATCTGCCACTCCTAAAGAATGTCTTTGGAGAACCAAGTTACTTACCTCAGAACAGTGCATTTGTCTTGACTTTTTTGTGCACAGTGCCACTGACATGAAGTGGTCAATTCAGATCTTTAAATACAGAAGTCCTACTGAGAAGGTGTTTTAGAAGGAGGATTTGGAGTGGGGTGGGGGAGAGGTCTGTTTTCTCGCTTACCAAGATGAAAAGGGCTTTTCTGCTAAAGAATTTTTCAATCTCCACCTGCAAGGTAACAATGCAAATGAGGCTTGGATGCAGAGTGACTTACTCTGAGAGAGAAAGGAAAAGTTGTGCTCAGTACTATTTGTTTATTTCTTTATTATAATACTATTTTACCACTTAATATAATAAAATCCTTAAGGAACTGGGCATGTTTAGCCTGGAGAAGAGAAGATTGAGGGGAGACATGATAGCACTCTTCAAATACTTGAAAGGTTGTCACAAAGAGGAGGGCCAGGATCTCTTCTCAATCATCCCAGAGTGCAGGACACAGAATAATGGGCTCAAGTTACAGGAAGCCAGATTCTGGCTGGACATCAGGAAAAAACTCCTGACTGTTAGAGTAGTACAACAATGGAACCAATTACATAGGGAGGTTGTGGGCTCTCCCACATTAGAGGCATTCAAGAGGCGGCTGGACAGCCACCTGTCAGGCATGCTTTAAGGTGGATTCCTGCATTGGGGGTTGGACTTGATGACCTTGTAGGTCCCTTCCAACTCTACTATTCTATGATTTCTAGAGAACACTGAGGGAGCCATAGGATAATTCAGAGTCCCAGATTCAAGATTGGAACCATGTTTGAACTCAGAGGCATGGAATCTGCAATCTGTCCTCCCTCCCCCTCGCTCCTGGTACAGAAAGAAGCACACCAGCTGCCTCTTTGAAGTCAAGAACATGACTATGGAGAGGGGGAAAGGGGGCATGTCAATGGGCAGGACTGGGGGGAGAATGGAGAAGCCAAGATATGAGCTATCCTGGTGCCTCTCCAGCCTTCTTCTTCTCCCCTCTGAAACACTTTTGCTAAATGGACAAAGAAGCCCATCGAGCAAAAATGCAGGGCTCAAGGACTAGGGAGTGAAGATCACATCCGCCACTTCTCCGACTCTGCATAGGATAAGCATAAACCTCCAGGTTTGGGGACTTATAGTCATAGTAATAGGGTTGTGCTCTAAGTGGCTCATACAACCTAACAATAAAGAAACAAGCTAGAAATAATATTTATTTGCAATATTTATATACCACTTCCCATTCAAAATTTCAGAGCAGTGGACAAAATAAACTAGAATAAAAACAGAATAATCATTTAAAAAAAACATTAGAAGTACATATTAAAAGAAACAAAGTGCAAAATAAACTGCGGCTGGTCGTTAAAAGAAGGCTTCCTGGAACAATGACATTTTCAGGAGGTGCCGGAAGGAATACAAAGTTGGCGCCTGCCTGACCTCCAGAGACAGGGAATTAAAAACAGTTAAGAACATTTAAAAGTATGGCATCCTCGTGACAATAAAAGAGGGTGGTAACAGAGTCCCTCGCTGGTCAGGGAAAGTCCATGTGCATAGGTGTGTTTTCAAGGGACATTTAAAACTCTCCATTACTTCTGCCTCTCAAATCACACAAGGGACAGTGTTCCAAAGTGTGGATGCCACCACTGAGAAGGCCTTCAGTTAGTAGTAGTCTTGTAGTGTACACATTTGTTTTTGTTTTTTGAAGGAGAAGACTGCCGAGTTTGGTTTTCCAGAACAGAAATTCTGATCATCTTTTCTAAGATCTTCCCATCTGAATTTCTTAATCACTGGCCACTAATTGTGATGGCTGTATAATCCAGGACCAACAGTTGTCAGTCCACTTCAATTTCATTATAAAGCAGTAGTGTAGATCCTGCCAAATTAAATCCATCAGTCTTTGTTTATGCTACTGCATCCATCAGCACATCACAGCCAACTTCCCCAAACTAGAAGTTATAGTCATTGTGTTAGCTTTGACACAGATTTGGCATTGACTGTGGCTGGGTGGAAGGTTGCTAAGTCAGGGTGTACAGCTGATGTGGCAGTGATGTCCCACTCCTAGGTGTGAGGGAATAACAGGTGAAAGCCCAGGTAAAGGAGAGGCAGACGTCACAGAACACCTTTGTATTATGGCCGTATCTTCGCTACAGACATGTGTACATGTCTTGGGAACTGGGGGGGGGGGGATCTACACTACTGCGTTAAAGCACTTTATAACAGTTTTGACAACTGTTGGGGCCCAGGACACACTGCATATACAGGTTTCAAAACGTTTTCAAAGCGCTTTAAAAGCAGTAGTGTAGATTCCCCCTGGTAGTATCATGAGGGTTCAGAGAATTCCCTGTAAGAGGCCTCCAGCTTTCCTTACTGAACTACAGTTCCCAGAACTCCCTGAGAAAAAGGAATGACTGTTAAAGGTAGAATAGCTCTGTTGAGTAGGTATGCTCAGAGTGAGCGGATCTACACGTCGTACTGAAGGTGCTTGCGTGCGCCTCCAGTGCACCCCCAAAACGATTGTGTAAATCCTGTAGAAGAGACGGAGGAAGAGGCAGAGGAGGAGGAGGCGGAGGCGGCCCCGCATCGCCCCTCGCGAGGAGGAATGGCTCCGAGTAATTGACATCGTTGGGGCCTAGAGCGTCCTTGCCACCACCGCCCACCTCCCCGCCGGCCTCCTGCTGCCAGCGAAAGAGCCACCCGGGGCGGAGAGCTCGGCGGAAGAAGCCGCAGCCCCACCTTCTTCCGCCCCGGGTGGCTCTTTCGTCGGCAGCAGGAGGCCAGCGGGGAGGTGGGCGGCAAGGATGCTCTAGGCCCCAATGATGTCAATCACTCGGAGCCGTTCCTCCTCACGTGGGGTGATGCAGGGCCGCCGCCACCGCCTCCTCCTCTGCCTCTTCCTCCGTCTCTTCTACAGGATCTACACAATCGTTTTGGGGGCGCACTGGAGGCGCACGCAAGTGCCTTCAGTACGACGTGTAGATGCCCTCAGTGTCAGGCCTATAAGTGGAAGACAGATCCTTCTATTACCTCTTCAGGAACGCAGAAATTTGGCATGGAATATGTGACTGAATGTTGTTGTTTTTAGTTCATGGGGGGAAGGGGGAACCACTTTAAGGCTACTTTCTGCTGTGATGCAACACCTTGTATTTTCAGTGGCTTTATAAGGGAGCTGTAATCTATGACATGAGATTGCATTAATTTGCGGAGATATGTGACCATATTTAACAACCTTAGCAACTCACTTTCTTTTCTGCTTTGGAGCCAAGATTTACATAATTATTTCTAATTTAGAACTGCCAAGTCTGGCACCTTTCCCAAGAACCTGTTTCTGAGCTCACGTTTGCCCTGACAGTAACTTAGCCCGTTATCTCTAGCATTTTTAGCACCTGACATACTTGCACATTTATTTTCCCCAAATTGCAAAATACAACTGCATCTAGACAGTATTGCAGAGATTCACACAGACATGTTAAAAGCGGGGGCAGAATTTAGCATCCTGAAAAGTCTTAGCTTCCTTTCCAAACGTATCTAGCCATCAAGGCTGTGAAGATAAGGCTGAAAGTATGTACACTTACAGGTCTACTCAGAAGTAAACCCCATTGTGTTCATTTGGGCCTGCTGCTAGATAAGTGCTTATAGAATTGCAGCCTTACGGGCTTGCTAGACGATGGGTTAACCTGGTGTGAGGCCCAGGCGCCCCGCTGTGCATCCAGATGATCGGCACTGTTTGTGGCCTGGTTTTTCCCACAGTCTCGGGCTGAGCCTGAGACCGCAGGCATGCAGCCCGTTCCGCTGCTTTTCCCGGCTACCACAATTACTCGCGAGTAGCCAGGACAAGTGGTAGACGGCGTGCAGCGCTCCCCAGGAGCACTGCAGCCATTGGGGCTGGGGGGGGAGATCAGGGGGGGAAACGGAGCCCAGGGGAGCTGGGGGGGATTGAGGGGACATGGAGATCGTGGGGAGGGGGAATCGGCGAGCGGAGGGGGAGCGATTGGAGCCAGGGGCAAGATCGGGCAGAGGCGAGGGGAAAGCTCGGAGATGGGGGGAGATGGGGGCCGGGAAGCAGGGGAACACTTATTTTAGAAAAAACAACATACTTACCTGATTACACAAGCTTCTGTGCGCATCCTTCCCCTTAAAACTACAACTAAAATGGTGGACGCGATGGGGCTTTCCTTTCCCCGTTGCCTCTGACATGTGGAAAGGAGCGATGGCCCGCGCTACTTGTAGAACGGCATCACCCTTCCTCCTGCATGGATTCCAAAGTAGGTCTAGCAAAGCCCTTGGTGAAATAAGACTGGAGACTCATATATATATATATATATATATATATATATATATATATATATATATATATACACACACACACACATACATATACATACTCTCTCTCTCTCTCTCTCACACACACACACACACAGGCAAACCTGCTTTGGAAGCTCACTACAAATTTATTTGTTTGTTTAACCGAATTTACATCTCACATCTTCAACTTAGATCTATGTTTCCAGGATTGCTAACAAACTAAAACAGCAACAGTCTTCAAACAGATAATTAAATCAAAAGCACTCTATGGCCATATGAAAAGGAGGACAGGGCTCCTGTATCTTTAACAGTTGTATAGAAAAGGGGAATTTCAGCAGGTGTCATTTGAATGCATGCAGCACCTGATGAAATTCCCTCTTCATCACCACAGTTAAAGCTGCAGGAGCCGTGCCCTCTTTTGTATCTGGTTACTGTAGTTATACTAGAGTCAGCTATACTAGAGTGACCAGTTAAAGCTGCAGGAGCTATAATATTGTAACTAGATACAAAAGAGGGCAGGGCTCCAGCAGCTTTAACTGTTGCGATGAAGAGGGAATTTCACCAGGTGCTGAATGCATACAAATGACACCTGCTGAAATTCCCTTTTCTCTACAACTGTTAAAGATACAGGAGCTCTGTCCTCCTTTCCATATTATCACCCTAAGGGAAAGTGCACCCTTCTCCCTGTCCTTGGGCTCTGAATATTAATAGTATTATTAGTAACAGTATTAATAGTAATGGTGGTAGTAGTAGCTGTGGTGGTAGGAAAGTATTTAAAAATTCATAGTGGTATTAGTAAGCATGATTAAACACTTGCAAGTCCAATTTATTTTGGAGTGTGGTTAAAGTATTATTTATTTACTTATTTATTTATTTATTTATTTTATTACATTTATATACCGCCCCACAGCCGAAGCTCTCTGGCCGGTTTACAACAATTTAAAATAGTAAACATTAAAAGTATACAAAAATTAAAAAAACATAAAAACAGTATAAAACAACATTATCCATTTAAAAACAACAATTCTGGGGTCCATTAAAAACAAACTTAACGTTGTTAAATGCTGTTAAAATGCCTGGGAGAAGAGAAAAGTCTTGTGTTTAACATTGCCATTAAACCCAGTAAGATTTTGCGCATAGGTGCTTGATTCTTGCTGGCTTATGCCCCATATTATTTTTAGTAAAGTAGTAGCAGATATATTAGTAATTGTCGTAGTGCAAGTAAACAAAGGGAGCATGTTTCATTCAAGGTTAAGTACAGATATTTCTCCAGAAGAGTAGAAATGTCCTGTTGAAATTGCCACAGACTTAAAAGTTATTGACTTTAGCTAGAATGTACCCTAAGCACCATTTGTGCCTCCCCCCCCCTTTCTCTTTTATGGTGCATGGCTTATGATGCCAGTTTATTATTTATGGTTGTTGGATATGGGTGTTCTGCTTTTATTTGGTGTTTGCTGTGTATTTTGACTGTGCTTTGATTGTGGTTTTATGCTTTTTGTTTGCTGCTTTGGAGCAGAAATAAAACAGTTGCCATAGTAGTAGCCACAACAATAATAATACGCCGAAGATGCCCGTCCCTGTAAATCATACTCATTTCTATTTATAGATGATCTAATAGGGGGGGGGGGAAATGCCCCATTGTTCTTGTATTTCCGTGATCTTATTATGCAAGACGGAGATCCAAAGAACGACTTGAAATGTATCCAAAGGCCTGTCCATGTCCAGTTAAACAGTGCATACGCACACATTCAAGTACACACACCATGCCATGTCATATGAACAGGTGGATCTGCCTTATATTGAGCTAGCCTATTGGTCTATGGAGCCCACTACAGTCAACTCTAACTAGCGGCGGCTCTCCAGAGATCCTTTAACTACAAATGCCAAGAAATGAGCCATGTGCTCTACCCATGGCAATCGCTCTTCACAAACTGCTTTGGAGAAAGTTTCGAATGGCTTTACATGCTGGTGGGGATAGTTGTATTGCTACTTCAATCAAATTCAGGCAGTGGGCACTCCAGGGCAGTGTCACTTCTAATTCAAGGCCCTTGAATTATTTTTGGTGAATTGTTTTTTTTCCAGCTGTATTGTGTCTGTCCATATAGTCCATCCCTGCCAGACTTTTACATCTTCTTGTTGGGCCGGATCTACACTACTGCTTTAAAGCACTTTAAAGCACTTTATAACAGTTTTGACAACTGTATATGGAGGGCGTCCTGGGCCCAACGGTTGTCAAAACAGTTATAAAACACTTTCAAGCACTTTAGAGCAATAGTGTAGATCCTGCCCAGGGCCATTGTTTCTTAGAATTGATGACATCTCCTACATGAATCTGTTTTTACACTCTCATCTTTTATGATGTATTTTTTAGTAGTTCTTGGTTGCTATAATTTGATCCTGTATGGCTATTAGGGATTATTGTTGTTGTTGATGAGATGATGATGATCTAATTTTCAAGATACAACCAAAATAGTGTACTAGACACACAACTACTATAGTATGAATATTAAAGTCAAAGACAGGGTGAACAGTTATAACAAACCGAAAGTTTTATAACAAGAACAAAAATTCAACAATATTGTAACAAAAGCAATCTTTAGCAGATAACATAAAAGTTATAAATAATTGCAATGCTGTACAATTGTAATAATGCTCAACAGTATTGAAACATGGATAGGTCTCTTAAATATTTCAAAACCCAATGAACAATACAATATAATGTAGTTACAATAGGAATCTACAGCAGTCTTTATGGACCTCTTTTAACAAGGTACTGGTTTAAAAATCCTTTTTTCGTGAGTTGCTTTTCAGACACTGAAAAGAAATAGTACTAGATAAAAGTCTTATTATCCCCCATAAACAAATTGAAAATCCAATCATAATATTGTTGGTGCGAGAAGTATTCAGTTTGGTGTAAGGAATTTTTAACTCACTACCATCTATAGGGCTAATGCCGTGGAGAAAAGGGGAGAGTTCAAATCTCCATACCATGTGTAAATGTGTAAGTAAACCTTAAACAATAGTATTTTCATCAATGGAGGATCTAATTTTCAGCCATTTCAGGTGACTCGGTCAACCATAAAATGATGGGCTTCTTTTCCTCATTAATGCCAACCTTAGGACCCTGAGATAATTTCACTGAGTAACATTGGGGAAGCTGTAGACTTATGCTCAAACATTGTATGAAAGGTGGGTGGAGAAGGGAATTTCCTCTTGCAAAGAGCTTCAGGGAATTCCCAAAACACTCCGCCTATGTTTGTGTGGTTTCCACCATGATTGATTGTATGTATAAGTGAACACTCGTCGTAGCAAAGATGAAAATAGTTGATCAACTATTATTATGTAGGAGATTTGAGAGTTAAAAAAGTATAAAAAGACAAATAATCCTGTCAATGTATGAGTAAATAAAGGACACAATCATATGCATGTTTAGACAGAAAACGGTCCTACAACCCAAGGGGTCCCCCCAGTTAGGGATAGTCAGATCTATCTATTTCCAGTTTGTGCCAGTTTCACAAGTGCTCATTCATTTTTATTTTTTTAAATTATTTATTACCCTTACAGCTCACCTTTCTTCCATCACGGGACTCAATGTGCAGTTCCTAGGTGGTCTCCCCCTCCAAAACCAGACCTGCTTCAGCAAGGCAGCTGCCTGATGTGCCTTCAGACTATGCCCATGTCCTGTTCTGTCCATTTCTGCATCAACTTGCAATTAAACACACACGCACACACGCACACACGCACACACACACACACGAAAATTGCACATTGTTTTAATGGACACTTCTTTTTCGGTCACAAAACAGATTTTTGTACATATTTAATGCTAAAATGTACCCTCCAATGTTAGTCCATTGTAGGGTAGACCCAGTGAAATGAATGAGACTTAGGTTAGTCATAACGAACTTAAGTCCCATTCATTTCAATGGGTGTACTCCATGTAGGATGAATGATGGGCAAATTTACCCCAAGTGAATTCATTATTGACTCAGACTATAATGAACTCATCCATGTAGACTTGGACGAGAATTCAACCTCAAAGTGAACTCTCAATCCCTGTAAATGAGCTTTTGCACATGCACAATATGAAAGTGGATCTTGGGAGCTGTAGTTTGAAATTGTGTAGTGCCTCCCTGGAGCCTGAGGCCGTAGCTAGTCCTAAGGTTTATCCCAGGATCATCCCGGGTTCGCCCCTGTCTGAGCGCTGGATGCCCTGTGTGGCACTTAGATAAACAGGTTTGACCCCAGGACAATCTTGGGATAAACCTTAGGTCTAGCTACAGCCTGAGATGGAGCAGACATGGCAATGCCAAGGGAAGCTGCAAAGGACACTGTAGGGTCACTAAATATTAGGGGTGGGCTCTCCTGAGTCCTCCTCCTTCTTGTAGACCCAGAATAACAGGGCTGAAGTGGAGGGAAACAGCACTGGGTTTGGCAACGAAAGGGTTAATCCAACCAACACAGTGCATGTGCAGAAGTCCTAGATTAGGAAAGGAATGGATTAATCTAACCAATGCAACACATGCACAGAAATGACATTGTTTAGGTACACAATGCACATGATCAGAAGCTCACAACCTGTTTCAAATTTAATAATGGATTCATAAACCACCGGTCAAGGCTCGTTAAAAAGGTGAACATTACGAATGGGGAGGTTTGACCAGCAAACTGACTAATTAACACATTTGGTGGCATGATTATATAGGACTAACCTTGGGTATTACCCTTTGCATCCATTTTATTTTGAAATTTCCATTGTGGGATATTTTTTTGAACTGAGGACTGTATCATAAAATTCAGAGAATTGTGAAACCCAAAGGAAAACTACATTCCAATCCATGTATCAGTCTGGGAAGTGCAAATGAATTGTCAGCTGCCTTTCGTTCATTGGCAGAATCGGATTCTTTGCCAAGTTCTCAAATTTACACAAACTTGCATTTGCACAAATTCACACTTGCAAAAGATGTGTGAATCCCTCCCAAATATGCAAAATAAATAAATAAATTGAGCATATTCATGTTTCAGCCTATTGGGAGAAATGTATATTTTCAGCATTTTTTTAAAGTGTTTTATGTAGGTTTTTCTGCAACTAAATTTGCATAAAATCCCAGAAAGTTGAAGGGGGGAAAAGATGGTCCCCAAGTCTGCAGAACCCTTGCAACTTGGAAAAATCCAGTCTACCACAGGTTAGAGTCATAGAAGTCCAAATTCATTTGATTCCATTGTGGATTTCTCTGCCATCCCTACTTGAGGATAGTTATCATTCTGCCTCCAACATCAGAAAGTGATAGGGTGGCTCTGCAGCCTCCCACACTGCTTTACAGTTGTGAAAAAAGACAAGAAGCCTCGGGTGACCGTTCACACATCTGCATCTCATACACATTGCCCATCCCATTGTTCATTGGATTTTGGGATGGCAGCTATGCCTGGATCAACCCAGCCTTTGCTGGACTCTCACCTTGCAGGCCCATTGTTGCATGAACAGGGCCATTTCCGACATGGAATTCCATTTGCGTTAGCTTCTCTGGGAGTTGCAATAATACCTCTGTTCAGCACAGGACACTGCAATTCTACTGAACTCTCTGACTTTTATGGCAATAGTCAGATTTCATGCCAGGGATTACACTCCTTATATTGAACTCAGTGGGCTCGGGAGGGGGGCAGAATAGTGAGAGGGGACAGTTCATTTCAGGGAAAGAATTAATCCATAATGCAAAACAAAACAAAGCCATAACTAGAAGAGTTTGGGGACACGTTAACATGAAAATGAATATTTAGAAAGTAATTCTAATGGCAGAGACCAAAATCTAGAATTTTATCTCAGACTGTTGCATGGTCATTGGCAAGTAGTCAGGCATTTATGTCTCCCAGATTCCTTTCCTGCAGAGCCATTGACCTACCGCAAAGTGAAGCTAAGCTAGTTATTGTCTCTACAACTCTTTGAGATTATGCTGTTCGCTCAAACTTTCCTGCATAATGAAAACCAACAGTGGGTCTCTTCAATGGGGCTGTAGACAAAGCTGCATCCTCTGCTTGCTTTCTTTCTTTCTTTCTTTCTTTCTTTCTTTCTTTCTTTCTTTCTTTCTTTCTTTGTTTTGGAGCTAGGGATGTACAGATTTTGTTGCATATATTCTGTCTGTGTTTTGCAGGTTATCAGGAGTCTTTCATTCCATCGTTCATTCATTCATTTGAAAATTTGCATTTTAGTTAATGGGTAGGGCGACCCTATGGAAAGGAGGACAGGGCTCCTGTATCTTTAACAGTTGTATAGAAAAGGGAATTTCAGCAGAGGTCATTTGTATGCATGCAGCACCGGGTGAAATTCCCTTTTCATCACAACAGTTAATTCCCTTTTCTATACAACAGGAGACCTGTCCTCCTTTTCATATGGTCACCCTACTAATGTGGAGGTGTGTATTTGCATAAACCCCATTTTTTAAATGATCCACAAGTCTGTGTGACTTGGAAAAAGCCAGTCGGCTGCAGGATCCGCAGGTCAGTTTCACAGAAATCTCATTTGAATCCGTGACCAATTTCTGGGACAACTCTAGTCAGAGTCCCATATGGCAGGTCAGAGGGAAATGTTGACACTAAGATGCTATTCTCTCCACCAAGCGCCACCCCATCCAATGGAGCTAGAGGCAGGTGGAAGTGCTCAACCCCATGCCATTACTCTCTCTATCAAGCACTCTTTGCCTAAATTTACCCCTGCTTATATAGGATGATCCTATACATCTCTACTCAGAAGTAAGTTCCACTGAGTTCAATGGAACTTCCTCCCAGGGAAGTAAGTATAGGATTGCAGTCTCAACATATCATCTAGTTCAAACTACCCTAACCTGGCACTCTCCCAGTGTGTGGGATTCCAACTCCCATCAGCCCCAGTCATCTTGGCCAATATTAAAGAATGTCAGGCACTGCAGTCCAAAACATCTGGGGGGTGCCAAGTGAGGGAAGGTGGATCTAGTTTGATCCTATCGTGAAGATGAGCTAGACAGAAGGGAAGAAATGAGTGAACTGCTCCTGAACACAGCTGAGGTGGATCTGCAGCCCAGTAAAAGTATATGAAGTGGGCCATACTTAGTAGCGGCGTGGGCTCCGCTCCAAAAACCTGAAGGTCTGCTGAAGCTTTGCCGAAGCTTCGATCTTGAGAAGTGGAGCGGGGATGGTTTTAAAACCATCGCAGACTCACGAAGCGAAGGTTGTTCGGAGCGGGCATGACGCCTCTTTTCTTCAGGTCGTCGCGCCTTGCGTGTAAACGAGGGCGAGATCTCGCATTATTCACAATGCGAGGTGTCCCCTCCTCTCCCCCGGACTTTACTGTAGGTCTAGCTAAGGCCTCAATGACATTTGTAGCAGTATTTTGAATAATGTGGAATAAAAAGCAGGAAATAACACTATGGCCTAAGCTAGACCTACCCGATAGTCCGCGACGGAGGAGGGAAGATCTCACATTGCGATTAACGCGAGATCCCTCCTCCATTTACATGGGAGGTACAATGACCTCAGGAAGAAAGGCGTCACGCCGGCCATGTTTTTATTTTTAAAGGAAGAGGAGCGCATGAACACTCGTGCGCTAAAGGTAGGTGCTTTTTTAAAATATAATTTCATTTCCCCGCTCCCCCCACCCTACCCCTGATGGGTGCAGCACTCCTGAGGAGTGCTGCGCCCCATGTGCAGCTCCCAGCTCACACGAAGCTGAGTCAAACTGCGGCAATGGGCCACACGTTCTACGGTCTTGGGCTGAGCCCGTGACTGTGGAAAAACCAGGCCCAAAGGGGAGTGCTCTATCCCGGGGCAAGGGAGGGTTGATCCCTCCCTGATCCCAGGATCCCCTTTGCATCATGTGGACGCACAGGGACGATCCCGGGGTTTGCCCCGTGATAAAGCCTGGTCTAGCTAAGGCCTATGAAAGCAGTATATGGAATGTATAATGTGCCCCAACACTTATCAGTGCACTTCAATACTGCTATAAACCTGTGGTGTAGATCTAGTCATGGTCTCGATTCAACCCTATATTTTCGTTAACTTTCTGCATGTCTCTGTGGAGGGTGGTACAAAAATCTCTGGAGGGTGATACAAAAACCTAGGGCTCATCTACACCACGCAGGATATTCCACTATGAAAGTGGTATATAAAAGGCAGGAGCCACACCAAGCAGCATATAGCAGTGTGAAAGCGGTATATAGTATGTGTCGATGGGCCCCAACAGTTGCCAGTGCACTTCAATACCGCTATAAAGCAGTAGTGTGGCTCCTGCCTTTTGTATACCGCTTTCATAGTGGAATATCCTGCTTGGTGTAGATGAGCCCCGAGTCTTTGTAATAGGTTTATTTTAATTTACAGTAGGGAGGACAGGAAGAGGCTAAAAAAAATAGTATTTGGAGAAGCATTTGTAAACCGTCCAGGCCTTAGCTAGACCTAAGGCTTATCCCGGGGTCGTCCCTGCCTGCTCCCGGAATATCCTGTGTGTCATTTACATGAACAGGGATGACCCCGGGACGATCCCGGGATAAACCTTAGGTCTAGCTAAGACCATAGAGAGCTTTGGCTATGGGGCGGTATATAAATGTAATAAATAAATAAATAAATAAAATGGGCCCATGAAATCTTTCAGAACTATTTGTCCTCTCTCTCTCTCTCTCTCTCTCACACACACACACACACACAGAGACCCGCATCCCAACATACTGCTGCAATGTTATCTATATACAGTAGAATCCTATTTTTGGCTCTGTGACAACTTTGGGTACGCAATATGCTAGCACTGTGCTCAAATTACTATATAATGTTTCATTAAGGACTGTAAATACCCATCAAGCTAATCACAAAATTGCTGTTTCAGTGGTTTTAGGGCTATTTAATCTTGGGTTATGATGACAGGGATGAATGACTTTATTATATTAACAGTTGCCGTTGGCTGTAACACTGACGAAAGGGGTTTCTCTCTCTCTCTCTCTCTCTTTCCCCCCGCCCCCCATATCACTCTGTCTGTTACCATGCCACTGCTGATAAGGTGGTCAATGCTAAATGAATGTGCGTAGCCATGTTGTGTCACTGTTTTCATTTCACGGAACAAAAACATAAGAGATATCCGTATGAACTGTTTGACACTTTCACTGAATATAGGACGGGGAGAAGGTTCACACATGCTAACTATCCCCCCACCTCCACCCCCCAGTGTCCATACATTCACCATTAGCAGTGTACATGAAGGGGGGGGCTTTTTCACCAAAGCCAAAAATACAACCTTCAGAGGTGAAAACTGGAGAACCTTGAAGAGCTGGGACTTTGCTGTTTCACGCAGCCCTCCCTCCAAGATCCATGGCATTGGATTCCAGAAAACAAGAATCTTGGTATTCCGCAGGTACCAAGCCCAGGGCAACTCGAAGCACCGGGCGTATCTGGAGAGAATAAACCAACAGCAGCAAGGTTTTAGACCGTTGAGATTTTAGATGTATGCTAAAGCCAGCACCGCTTAATTGGTTTAGGAATCAAGCTGTTAAGACCCTGTTGTTAAATATGTAAGGCGCCCAAATATTGTCATTTGCTTTACTGTTTTCAGGATGCAAACTGATGCAAAAAAAGTCTAGGATAAAGCTCACTGAATAAAGTCGAACTTCCTTCTGAGTAAAGCTTCATAAGATGGAGCTGCAAATCCATTAGCACTATTATCATACAAGCTCCAACACCGGTTTGGAGAAGAAAAGTGGGGGAGGACTACACACTCAGAGACCTATATCTCTTATGACAGATGCTATTTTGCTCCTCTGAAATTTAGCTCCTTCATTCCTGTAGGCGAACTCTTTTATTTCCATCATAACTCACTGCAAGAGAAGAGGTCAGCAGTTTCCTCTCTGAGCTGGAAACCAAGTGCCTCAACAGCCGGGGAAGATTGCGGCAGAGTTGATGCAGCTGAACACTACAAGCTATAAGGCTCAACAATTTTATGCTCAGCCGCAGAAAGCGAACATCACCAAAAACACAGACTCATAGCAGGCATTGGAATGGCAGTTGTCTTCTTCTTTAAAACTAATAATAATCCAACAACAGCTTAGCAGTTTAAGACTCTAAGGGTACAATCCTATGCATGTTTAAGCAGAAAACATTCCGACAGCACCCAACTTTCCCCAACTAGCCATGCTGGCTTCAGAATGCTGGGAGTTGCAGGGCTTTTTTTTTCTGTCTAAGCATGCATAGGATCATGCCCTAAGAGAGGAATTTCCTGAGAGTTTTCTTTCCCCATTTTCCTGCCTCATTCTCAGGGCATTTTATAATTTATTTTGAGTGTGTGTTAGTGGTGTTTTTGACCTTAACCAATCCCTGTGAGGTGTCTGAGGGCACTGTCTATATTTCTCTTTCTATTACACATCTCGCCATTGCTCTACAGTCTTCCAGGCTGCCTCCACTTCCTGATCTGAAAAGGCCTTATGGGAGGAATAAAATTAATGATGTCTTCCCCTAGGCAGGAAGTGCAGGAAGCCAAGAAGGCTACAGGCTGTCAGAGAAGTGACTGTACAATGAAAGACAGGACACTCTCACACACGCCTCAGCCATCTCATAAGTAAGGTAAGCACAAGAACCCTGAACCAAACCCACGGGAATTTCTCCAAAAGTTCTTCTCCTTTGAGTTTCATTTCAAAAGCAATTTCTTTTCTATCAAATTGAATGAGAATGGTTGAAGTTTTCACAGGAGAAATTTTGGACACACCACTAGTATTGACCTTTTTGAATTGCTCCTGGGCAGGGAAGGCTTGGACTGACCTTCCATAGGCCCCACGGACGACACAAAAGGCAGGCAAGGGCCACTTGTGCCCCATTCCTGAGCTTAAGGGAAGGGGCATGTGTGTCTTTGTGTCTGGTGATAATAGAAGCAATTTTCAAAACAGAGGTGGAGAGAGAGAGAGAGGCCTTAGCTAGACTTACTTCATAGTCTGTGACGGAGGAGGGAAGATCTCACATTGTGATTAATGTGAGATCCCTCCTCCATTTACACATTAGGCGTGACGACTTCAGGAAGAGAGGTGTCACACCCACCATTTTTACAAATTATTTTTAAAGAAGATGGAGCACACGGTCGCTTGTGCGCTAAAGGTAGGTTTGAAAAAAACACTACTTTTCCCGCTCCCCCCCTAATCCTGATGGGTGCAGTGCTTCTGAGGAGCACTGTGCCCCGTGTGCGGCTCCCAGCTCCGCGTGAGGAATCGTGGCAATGGGCCACACGTTCCATGGTCTCTGGCTCAGCCCAGAACTGTGGAAAAAGCGGGGCCCAAAGGGGAGGGCTCTATCCCGGGGCAAAGGAGGAATGATTCCTCCCTGATCCTGGGATCCGCTGTGCGTCATGTGGACGCACAGGGACAATCCCGGGGTTTGCCCTGTGATAAAGCCCAGTCTAGCCAAGGCCACAGAGAGACAGAGAGAGAGAGAGAGAGAGAGAGAGAGAGAGAGAGAGAGAGAGAGAGAGGCTGTTCAGTAAACAAGCTAACCCATACTTAGTGGTTGAGAGTGGCTTGTTGAGCTGCAAGTTAGTGTGTTGTCTAAACATCCACAGGGTGGCTTGTTAACCATGCAATGTTGCTGATTTTTTAAAACAAGCCACCCTGAGAACCCACGGTTTGTAGTTGGGTTGTTCAGGGTATTTAACAAGCCACACTGCACAGTTGCCAAGCCACCCTGCAAAACATACTCTGGGTTCAGACAACATGCTAACCCACAGATCAACAAACAAACAATGGTTCAACCACAACCCATACTCAAGCGTGGGTTAGAATGTTGTCTGAATGGCCCCAGAGAGAGAGAGAGAGAGAGAGAGAGATGGTTGTGAGCTCTGGAGGCCCCTTGGGTGACTATCCCCTCTCTGGGCATTTGGATCAGCTGTTTGTTATGATTGGGCCTGTTACTTGACACCATTTGTGTTCGACTTGAATATAAGCCAAATATTACAAAGGCAGCCTAGTTTTCCTGTGATCTCTCCTCCAAAACCCACATATCCAAACCCAGGTAGCTCTCCTCGTGCCACCTCACTGTTCAAGGGAGCGGGTCATGCATAACCACCTAGTCCTCCTCCTCCTTTAAACAGCTGTAGTTTTAATCTACCTTCACTCTCTCATCTCTCTCCCCACCCTCTCTGTGCCTCGTTCATGGAATGGATTACAGTTTCCTCTAGCTCCACTTTGGCTCAAGATCAATATTTTGACTATATTCATATCTTTGATATATAGCATTTCGCTGGCACAGAGCATAAGAGCTAATATATTATATTATTGTCCTCTAAAGAAAAATGGGAGCCTGATCAGGAGATTACCCACTAAATGGCTGCGAGGATTTATTCAAATTCCCCCCCTAAAGATCTTAGTGTATAATTTGTTGCAAAGGATTTATTAGCATCCCAGGAGGCCATTTTCCAGATATACCCAGGATGTACAGTACTGATGGGGCTTCTTTTCTTTCTGAAGGGAAGCTCCCCTTGCTGTCTGTTAGGACAATTCCCCTTCCATTCTTTTTTAAGAGTATATGTGATACCTGTCTCCAGTAACCCTTCTAAAGTAAGATCAATAGAACTTATGCTTTTGCACTGAAGATACTACTAGATACCGATTTATCGTGATGTTTTAAAACAACAACAACAACAACAACCAGAGTTGTGATTGGTAATATAGTTTGAAATCGAAAAGCTTTGCACTTGTTTTTGTCTTGAAGAAAATTTCCAGACTATGGGGGGGGGGGAATGGATATTATTCTTACCACTAAAGTTATGCTAGGGCCAGATCCCAAAATCCTGTCCCCAGTGAATATAAGAAATAGCATACTAGGAGCGTCATCAGACAAGCCTTTTATCGCACACTTGTTACTGCCCACTCACGGTTTTTCGAGAGTCCTTTTGCAAAACACCATCCGCCTCCCATATATCTCCCTCTCCTTCTGGTCTTCTTTCTGCAACAAAGAAGAAGTGAAACGTGCAGGAAAAGCAGGGAAAGCGGTGTGATAAAAAACACCCACTGAATGGACCACATGGTCATTGTTTACCCCCATGTGAGGAAAGAGGAAATATCCGGGGACAGAAGTGGGGGGTGGGGGGAAAGCGACGGTAAGGAAATGTGATTCCCACTCCCCCGTCTGATGATGCTCAATGTCAGGAGGAGGGACGGAAGTGTGTGTGTACATATTGTATGGTTTAACCTTCCCACTACCCATTTGTGGTAGTCCTGATCCAGATTGGGGGGGGGGGGGGCTGCACACTTACACTAAAGTAAAAGGAGGAGGAGGAGGAGGAGGAGGAGGATTAGGAGGAGGAGGAGGAGGAGGAGGAGGAGGAGGAGGAGGAGGAGGAGGAGGAGAAGAAGAAGAAGAAGAAGAAGAAGAAGAAGAAGAAGAAGAAGAAGAAGAAGAAGAAGAAGAAGAAGAAGAAGAAGAAGAAGAAGAAGAAGAAGAAGCCAGTGAGCAGCAACTTGTAACTGCTGTGAACATGGCAGATATTATAGTGGCCGTTGGTGAGAAAGGAAAAATGATGCTTCCTTGCAATCTGTGCAAAATGCCCAAATAGGACACAATTTGAACTGCCATTCTCAAATACTTGATTAGACTAAGGGGGGGCAGACCCCCCCTTTTCCCCTTTCCTCCCAAAATTTCCCTACTGATTTTTGGAATTGTCCAAAAGCTATTTAAATTAAGCTTCATAATAAGCTAAAAAGATGTGCAGCTTCCATTGGCGACTAGTTGACAATGTCAAAATACTGTAATCTTTTAAAGATTTAGTAAACGAGGCCAAATAACAGTATGTCTATAAGGGGTAGCATGTTAGATTGGCAGCAATGTTCTTAGTCAATTAAATGACAACAGGAGATCCACCCCAGAACTGTAAAGGTAATCTAATCCTATTTCCAAAATCTGTCAGCTCAAGATTCCAAATAGGCAATGAGAAGGAAAACTGGTTAAAAGCTTTAAAATGTATATGTTCTTTCCCCGTCTGCAGTTGCAACTTTACTGGGTTTTAAAAGAGATAATTCCACCCTCCCCGCCTGCAAATAACGTACATCTTAACAGCTGCATTCTGCTGCTGAGGATGGCTTTGGAAGCTGTAATTTCTAAAATGTATTCATTTCCAATATCTTCATTTTTAAAAGTTTATCCACATTAACCTTCAAAGTAGCCTTAGGCTCAACTGATGCACAGTTATCTAAATTAAGAAAAATTGCAATTATGCCATCATGGGTCTTAAATCTACAGACCAATCTTGCTTGGATTTTTCCACTATTAAGGAATCAACATTTTTGATAAATCATTTAAACTCCTTAGAGGATAATAACGCACAAAAGGGGATATTAAGTCTATTTTTGCCTCTCCTCATTTAGATTAGCCTTAAGACCAATATCCACCAAGTTATCCTAAAACTTCCTCTAGAACCCTATTTACCTCCAGGTTTCATGTTCAATTTGAAAATGCTGCATAGATAAACGTACACTTTTATGAATGCCATCTTCATCCTCTTAATAGATTCTGTTATGACTAAACTTAATCACTGGATACTATGAGAAAGGATCTTGGCTTCATAAGCACCTGCAGCAGTGTGGGACCCAATATCACTTTTTTACCACCACCACCACCACCACCACAGCTACTACTACCACCTTTACTATTAATACTAATAATACTCTGAGCCTATGGACAGGGAGGAGGGTGCACTTTCCCCTAGGGTGATAATATGGAAAGGAGGACAGGGCTCCAATATCTTTAACAGTTGTATTGAAAGGGGAATTTCAGAAGGTGTAATTTGTATGCATGCAGCACCTGGTGAAATGCCATCTTCATCAAAACAGTTAAAGCTGCAGGAGCCCTGCCCTCTTTTGTATCTGGTCACTCTAGTATAGCTCCTGCAGCTTTAACTGGTCGCTCTAGTATAGCTGACTCTAGTATAACTAGAGTAACCAGATACAAAAGAGGCAGGGCTCCTGCAGCTTTAACTGTGGTGATGAAGAGGGAATTTCACCAGGTGCTGCATGCATCCAAATGACACCTTCTGAAATACCCTTTTCTATACAACTGTTAAAGATACAGGAGCAAGGTCCTCCTTTTCATATGGTCATCCAAGGTTAGAGCCCATTATGTGGCAAATGGTCCCATCCATGTGGCTCTAATATTGAAATGGATACTGGGGGGAGGGCGTGTGAATTTTGAATTCGACCTCCAATTTTGTACAACAACCACAATCATAAGCTGTATGATCTAGGCCTATAGGTAATGCCACCTAGGGATGTGTGATGCTGGGAATTCCCATTTAAGCCCAATGGGATTTTGCCATTTTTCCGTTCCAATAAGTGGTGGCAGACTGTAGAGGATTCCTCCCCCCTCCACGATTTCAGAAATGTTTTGCGCATATTTTCCCACCATTTGCACACATGGTAATTTGAGCAAACTGGGGTTTGTTTGTTTTCAGGCCTTTAACTTTGCATAAGTGTATAATAATTTTTAAAGTGACTCTAATATTGAGAAGGATATTGAGGGGAGGGTGTGTACATTCCAAGGCTCTGCTGGGCTAAAGGAAGTACTGTGTGGCAAAGATGAAATTGACTAGGATATTTACATAAGGGTAATATTCCTCTGTGGGGCTACAGCAGATAGGAGGGTATGTGACCATGCACACTTGCACAAGATCGCTGATAAAATAAAAAAATAAAAAATGACCCTTTTGCAAAATTTAAACACTCCCCCCCCCAATGATCTAATTTGTGCAAACTGCTGCCATTTTTTTTAAAAGGAATCTGCATATTGGATCGACTCACTACAGATTGAGTTGGGCCTCATCTTCACCAAGCAGGATATTGCACTATGAAAGCGGTATATAAAAGGCAGGAGCCACACTACAGCTTTATCATGGTATTGAAGAGCACTGACAACTGTTGGGGCCCATGGACACATACCCATATACCGCTTTCATACCACTACATCCTGCTTGGTGTGGCTCCTGCCTTTTGTATACCGCTTTCATACTGCCTTCATAGTGCAATATCCTGCTTGGTGTAGATGAGGCCTCAGTGCCAATGGAGGAAACAGAGCAAAATCCATTTGGGCTGAACTGGAACTATCCAGTGAGAGTTCATCCCCAAAATAGAGTTCTCATAAATCCCAAGCATCATCTGTTTCAGAATCAGGATTTCAGATATTATGAAATTGGATATGTAAAATAGCATTTTTGCTATCTGGTTTCCTTCTTAAAATTAACTTGCAATTTTGGAATCATCATTCAACTCTTCTTCCATCAGAATTTATAATTTGACCCTTGAAAATTGTCATAAAGTCAGACATAGCAAGATGTTCCAGGTTTTGTACTGTTCATGTTAAATTGAAACTTCATCCTACAGATATTAAATGAACTCCATCAAATACTTAAATTATGTATTATGCTCAACTTTCGTACTGTGATCTTATTTTTCAATCCCACTTTATATTTTCAGTTCTTTTTAGACATTACTTTGTTAATATTGTTCCAGTTAGAGCTTTATAGAATATTTTTCAGTTTCAGTTTATAATTTGAATTTATTGACTCCAGCAGGGTAGAAATCCCACCCACTGTAAATACCGAAGTTGTGCATATATTCACATTTTCTTTCATTATATTCACTACCATTGTCCCCCCTAATTGTTGCTTCTTGCTCGTTACTCAGCTAGTTGCACCACCCTATTTCCTCCAATTAGGGATGATGTAGTGGTTTGAATGACCTCATGATGCTACATCAGACATGATTACATAATAATAATTTTACAGCTAATTCAGTTGTCTCCATAAGGATGTCACTGAGGGTAAATGAGGGTAACTGAAAGTGAGGGCAGATGAGGGCGATTTAAAATAATTGCCCTCATTTACAATTATTTTGATAGACTGCTACATAAACCACTTTTATGGAACAAAGTCTTCACCCTAAATCGCAAAAGGTCTAGAATTTTTTTCTGAATCAGGAACTATTTAGAGAAAGATTTGTACAATCTAAAGTGTAATCAGCCACGCTGGAAATATTCTGAGTACTGACATTTGGAAAGTCTAATGACTCCACACACACACACACACACAACTCCAAACCTAGTCTTTCACTCTATAGTTTTTGCTGTTAATGAACAGTGCTGACTACAGCAGACAGTCTTCAGGTCTGATCATTGCACGTTCCCAAATTCGGAGCCCCATTTGGACTGTCAGTCACAATGAGAAATCGCATCTATCTGGGCTTTCTCCACTTCACTTCACTTTTTGAGCCATTCATTTTTCCTGCAATTCATAAATCCTTCCTCTCCGCTAAGCTTTCCCCCTCCTTCCCTTTCTCTCTCTCCCTGTGACACTTCAGCAAATGCCATTTTAAAAGTCTCTCCGGATATCAGCTGCATCTCTGAATTCCTTCTGTCAGCTGTCTGTGAGTGAAAGGCATGACTTTCAAAAAAGTAAGTCTAATAGGTTGGTAAGACAATCGCTACCTTGAGAGTTAATACAGACTCTAGAGACACGAAAATACGTTCATGCGTGTTCATATCTCTGATGTTGCTTGCACAGGAGTGGAAGATGTGATGATGGGTGCATGCTGGTAGGGAAAGGAAATGTTTGTATGTCTGTGTATAAGGATTGGCAGGCTTTTAAGAATGTCAGCCTCTCATTATTCAAACTAAAGCTCCGTCGATGATTGAAAACAGATCAAGGCACAGATCCAAAGAGTGGCTTGAGCTGATGAAAGGGCCTTGTTCTATCCCCAGTGTTGGCCCTACCATTAGGCAAAGTGAGGCAGCTGCCTCAGGCGGCAGATGCTGAGGGGCAGGGAGCAATAACAATATACTAGAGCACAGATCTGTGCTGGCCGTATACCCTGCTCTGAACTCCCCTAGACAAGCCTGCTTTCCTCGGGCACAGTGGAGGACACAGCCCCATTCCCAGTGTTATAAGCTTCATAGCTTGTATATATCACATTATAACATGAAGAATTCAGTGCCCAAGTGTTCTCGTTTTTCTTTTCCCTCACCATCGCTTTTTCCTTTTCTGCTGTGTCTTTTTAAATGGTGAGATTTTAGGGTGGCGTCTTGTTTTTACTGTTTTGAGAGCTTTTCAGGCTGAAGAGTGGGACATAAATACTTAAATAAACAAACAAACAACCCAACAAATTCAAGACTGCACCCGCACGCACACCGCCAACCCTGCACGGTGGCCCACCAGAAGCTTGATCAACCTCCCACTGTTCTCACCTACCTAGGACAGGAAATGTTTGGGGAGGTGGGCATACTCTGCTTATGGGCTACTCACAGCATGGCGGGTCATAAATCACGCAGACCTGGATTCTGCTCCAAAGCGAAAGAAGTGTTCCTGCGGCCGGTCCTATTGCTAGCCCTACACTGCCACCCTGTGATGACCTGTATATGGCTTGTATACGTGCCTCTGGTTCAGGCAGGGGGATTTTAAAAGCAAATTATGAAGGTCATGACAATAGGTGTAATAATGGAAATACACGTACATCCCTAACTGTGTCGCTTTGAATGGCCTTCATCTGCACCCGCGTACCTAATGGAGCATTCCAATCAGCCAGAATAGCACAAGCCATTGAGGAATCACGATCAAGGGGCTATTAGGCCAGACGGTATTCTCAGAATCCTGCAAATTATGCAGCTTCTTTCAGAGAACTGAGTCCCAAAGCTTCCAAAATATCAAAAGGGTTCAATATCTAACGGAACATGTATTTAAGGGAAATTGGCCCCTAAATTACTGTGCTATTGTCATTTGTTCTTTTCCAGTTCACAGAAAGGCTAAAGCGAAAGCTATTTTAAAAAAATTCAGTGTGGAGAAGAAGAGGAGGAGGAGGAGAAGGGTTGGAGAAAGCAACAAAAGAAATTTTCATGGTAGGGATGGGCGGGGGGTGGTGTCAAAGCTTAGTTAACCATAATGGTCTCTTCTTTTACATGGATTTGAGAAGTTGGTATGATGTTCCTCTCTCTCTCTCTCTCTCTCTCTCTCTCTCTCTCTCTCTCTGTGTGTGTGTGTGTGTGTGTGTGTGTGTGTGTGTGTGTGTGTGTGAGAGAGAGAGAGAGAGAGAGAGAGAGAGAGTCTTACAAAATTCCATGTCCAATCCCATTGTGTTCAAAACCCAGGTAGGGGCATATCAAACTTTTTACTTCAATTCTGTATAAGAATATGGTAGTGTAAGGCTTATTACTTGAGATCTACCAGACCGATTTTCATCATTTTTGTTTTAAACTGAAGCTTCAGCAGTGTAGAAGACCTTTTTATTCTCCCAGCATTTTAACAGTCTATAAATAAAGTTTAACATGGTGTTTTAAAATTGTAATTTTGCATTGCTGCTGTTTTTATCTGGTTGAGCTTTTATATTGTATTTTATAGTATGGTTTTATACTGTTGTTTTATACTTTGAATGCTTTTAATTTTTGTGAACCGCCCAGAGAGCTCCGGCTATTGGGCGGTATAGAAATGCAATAAATAAATAAAGAATAAAAGTGCAGAAAATTTGGAAATTTCAACAGTGAACCCATCAAACCTTTTAATAGCAATTTATTTCCTCCGTGTGAGGGCAGCCTCTCCGTCAGCGGGATGATCAACAGCCCTGCTTAGCCAATCAGCATGGCATGAAGGCAGGCCCCAGGCACAGCTGCGTGGTTAGGCTGTCACTACTGGCAGGAATGGGGAAGGAGACAGAGGCTGCCAATAGGGACACTTGAGGGAGGGGGAGGGGCCACAACACATGTAAATTTCATTATGCTTGGAGCCACATTTGCCTTGTGTATGACTCTCTCTGTGGTGAGAGGGCTGAGGGGCAAAAGAAGTGGGAAAGGAGCAGGAATACTAGTACCCATGGCGGCATGGTTTTTACATTACTAGCGTGAAGGATCTGAAAGAAAAAGGAGCAGCAAGTACCATTGTTACTAGGGGTGTGCATGGACCCCCCACTCCGCTTCACTTTCAGATCCGCCATTTTCGGATCGGGCCGCTCCGCCCCGCCCCCACTCCGCCTGTGCCCACTCCGCTCCGCTCGGAGCTCCGGATCCGGATCGGAGCTCCGTTCCCCCCCATAGGGGGGGTTACCGGGCCCTGCTGCCATCGCCGCCCATGTGGCGACGGCGGCAGAGCCCGGTAAGGGACCAAGGGAGAGGGGGACCTTACCTGCCTCCGTCCGTGGTCCGTCGCCGTCTTCAATTGAGCCCGCGGTTCCACCAGGAAGTCTGGGCCGCAAGCGGCCCAGACTTCCTGCTGGAACCACGGGCTCAATTGAAGACGCTGATGGACCGCGGATGGCGGCAGGTAAGGGAGAGGAGGGCGGGGGGGGTTACCGGGCCCTGCCGTTGTCACCGCATGGGCGACAGCGACAGCGGCAGGGCCCGATAAACCCCACTTACCTTTCCGGCGGAGCTCCGGATCGAGGCGAAGGATCCGCCTTCACCTCGATCCTCTCCGCCACGCTCCGCGGGCCCCCCAATCCTCTTCGCCTCCGCCTCAAGGGCAGGCGAAGCCCCCCACTCCGCTCCTGCTTCTCCGGTCCGATTAGAAGCGGAGAACATCCCTAATTGTTACCCAGGCTAAGGTGCAAGGCCAAGCTACTGGCATTTACACAGGGGCATGCAGTGAGGGGCTTAACTATTTCCTCCTGCACTGCAGTCCCAACAAACACACCACCACCACCATCCCGGTCAGCCCTTTGGCGGTGAAGTACCTCCAGGACTCTGCCCACCCCACCTGGCCGTTGGCTCCTCCTGTACAGGAAGGAGTCTAACTGGGCTTCCTGTTCCAGTTGAGGCTTGCTTGAGTAACAAGGTCTTCCTAAGCTTTGGTTTGTTTCTATAACCTTAGTCCTGACTTCCGGCTCCCTCCACAATTCTATCTCCTGGTATGTCCTTTGGCCTTGACCCCTACTCAGGATCTGACCCATAGTAGAGCTCTGGGCAGCAGAGCACCCAGTGACATGAAGCCTTTGCCACAGCTGAGGAAGCACAGAGCATTGACAGGATGGACAGCAGATCTCGCTGTACCTTTGCATCGGAATGACGCAGCGGCACCCAGGGCCACAATGTGGCAGAACAGGACGCCTTCCTGTCCAGGAGGAGCCAATACTCAGGCGCTGCACCTTGGATAGCTCCTTTAGAGTTCTGACAGGTTCTGACTGAAACCCAGAGTGGATTCTGACTGAAACCCACTGATATCGGAGCCACCGGCCACCACTGTAGGGGTAGCTCCTAGGGGAGGGAGGGAAGCAAACATGAAGTGGGCTTTCATTTTTTCTCTCCTCACCCTGCACCTCTGATAGTTCTATCTATCAGGAATTTAGTGGGTTGTCGATATGTTCTGGAGGCCCTGAGGTGGCTCCACGGTGGTACTGGGCCAACGATATGACGTAGCAGCCACTTCAAAGCTACTGCGGGGCTTTCCAGAGAAGCTGCAAAGAAAACGCCAAGGACTTGACCTGACTTTTTTTTCCAGAGCGAGGCAAGTACGTCGCATCTGCTGTCTAGCCTCGCTCAGGAATCGTGGCAGAGACAGGCGGATGATGGCCCCGATTGGTCATCAGGCAAGGGGTGGCAGCCCAGCTGCTTCCTCCACCCAGCTGAAGAAGACAGACGGCGAAGACTTAGCAACCACCAGCATTTGCCCACTGCCGGGAGGCACCAAGATTGGACAATTTGCTGATGGCCGAGGCCTGATGGAGCGTGGAGGTAGCAGGGCTGCTCTTGATCCCACGCACGTGCCGGTTCTGGAACCAGGCCTCAGGTGGAGGGTGGAGAATGAAGTCAGTGAGAGAGGGGGGCATCCAGATGGCCCACCCCTGGGTGCTCCCCTTCCTCCCACAAGGCATCCCTCACAGGCCTGGATTTTGGCTTTGCAGCTGCGTGAGCTCGGCCAGGCACTCCCAGGTGCCGTGGGTAGGACAAGTCAGTGAAAGTCACTCTGGCTGAAGGAAACCCTACTGGCATCCTCTTTCAGGGTCGGGATTAGCCGCCGCCACCCCACAGCAGAGAAAGCGCGGGTTTTACTTATCATGCCAGGAACTCAGTGCCCATATACACAGCCCCTAGGACACAGGCCCGCTGTCACTTTCACATGTACCTCATAGCACTACTATCCGACCCCTCAGCTTTTTCTGCTGGGCAATATCTTGTACCTCCACCAAAGTTGTGGCGTTATGATTTGCAGACACCTCTTCAATTCCGTCACCGTGCAGCCGATTGCCGTGGAGTCTTATCTCTCAGCCTCAAAAGACAAGTCTAAGCCCAATTGTCAGCTTTGCGTTCTTTTCTCTCCCTTCCCCCCACCCTGACCCTCTTTCTTTCCCCACCTCCCCTCATCTACGTACGCATTTCAGTGCAGGAAAAGTTCAGCCACCCTGGTGCTTCAAATATTTTCCTTTCAAAGGCATTAAGAAAAGAATAGGAAACAAATATCAAGAGATTACAAAGGCATTTTGCCACCAATGAATGTCTATGAAGCTTAGTGGCGCTTTTCCTTTCTCCTCCCCCCACGCCCCATCCAGCAAATTCAATGACATCTGATTAAGCTGTCCTATTAATAAATAAAATAAAAAGAGGGACAAAGCTTCCTTGAGCCTGTGTAGTACAGATAAATAATTTTCTGGGGAGATTGTTATCATCATATGCTCAGCTCTAAGAACTGTTGGGTACAAGGGCTGGGCTAGATGACTGCATTGCTAAAGAAAAGCTCAGTGAAAGCATATAGAAACTGTTTGTGTTATGTTGCTAATAGACCTGTGTGCATGAATCTGCCCTGCATGAGGTACCATGGTGCAGCTAGGTAATTTCGGTGTCTGGATGTCGTAGTCTCACACCATGCACCCACAACTTGAGGCTGAGGGTAGACACGACAGAGGTGTACAGAATTATGCGTGCTGTGAAGAATGTGGGTGGGGAGACATTTCTCTCTCTCTCTGAAAATACTAGAACCCAGGTTCATCCCATGAAGCTGATTGGTGGGAGATTCAGGACAAATAAAAGGAAGTACTTCACACAGTGCATAGTTAAATTATGGAATTCATTACCGCAAGATGTAGGGATGGCCACCAGTTTGGATGGCTTTAAAAGGGGGTTGGATAAATTCATGGAGGACAAGGCTATCAATGGCTACTAGCCCTGATGGCTGTTGTGCTACCTCCAGCAGCAGAGGCAGTAAGCCTGTGTGCATTAGTTGCTGGGGAACATGGGTGGAAGGGTGCTTTTGCACCACGTCTTGCTTGTTGGTCTCTGGTTGACAGCTGGCTGACCACTGTTGGAACAGAGTGCTGGACTAGATGGACCCTTGGTCTGATCCAACATGGCACTTCTGATAATTCTTTACCTATTTCACCATGCATTTGGGGACCCTGCTGCATTCTACTAAAGGGGCCCTGGACATCTGCCCCAAAGTTCTACCCAAGTGGTACCACTGTAGATGCCCTTAGAAAATCTGTGGAGAGTGTATATGTTACTCTGTCTTTTGTAGGGTGGCCTACAAAACAGAGGAGAGTCCTCTATTTGAACAGTTGCCAGAGGCCTGACCTCTATTCTGAAGATATTGTTTGTTTGAAGGGCAGTCCAGTCCCAGGCCACGTCTACACCTTGTGTCAAATCACAACGAATACAAAGCAGGAAATCACACTACGAAAGTGGAATATGGAATGTGGATTGAGGGATAGTCAGATGGGGGGAAATCGTGTTTCCTTCCCATCTCTCTTGCTTCCTGCTGCTCTTCCGCTATAGGGACGAGAAGAATCACACAGGAGAGGAAGGGGAAACAAGCTGCAACCATTCAGTGCCCATTCAGTGTCATGGGACAGCACTCTCTAGTGGGCATTTTATAATGAAATTTCTCTGAACATGGCAGGAAATGGCGAGCAATTTTGTTACAACTCAGAAGAATCGCCTTTTGTTTGGAGTATTTTACTATGAGAAAAATGGCAGAAGGAGCAGGAAACCAGCAATTCATTAGTGGTCTCCCTGGCAGGGCCTTCTTCCAGCCTTTAGCCTGGCCCAATGCCACCGAGTGAACTGAAATCCTTTGAGTATCAGGTTGAGAAGAACATTGGTGGTGGTGGGGCCTTAGCTGTCTCCCCCCCCCCTTTTTTTTTTTTTTTTGCTTTTTGCTATGTGTGCCAGTGTGTGTAATGCAAACTTAAGCATCAACAAAATTAGGCTTCTTGATTTCAGTCTGGAATGAAATCAAATCATAATGCTGGATTTTGATTATTACTACCAGCATTATGCACACCTTCGTTTCAATGTGCTTAAGCAGGCATCACTCTGTGAAAAGTGCATATTGGGGGGGACATTAAGCCCTCCCCTCCCCAGAATTTCACCTGTTTGTAAGGTCTGGGGGGAAGGAGGGTGAAATTGTGACACTGAGTGAGTGGAGATGGAATAGATTACATATCTGGTTAGCTGACGAATCTACCTGATTTGATTATGGACTCTCTCTCTCTCTCTCTCTCTCTCTCTCTCTCTCTCTCTTGTCTAGCAAAGGGGTTTAAACAAAGGAAAGTTAACAGCATTCCGGCATAGGAGAGATAAAATCGTGCTGGCCGAAGCATGATTCTCCCCTTCAGAGAACAAAGAACAACATGCTGTCCTTAGCAAAGTTCTTGACAAAGGGGTGACCAATTAATCTTGCGTGAGTTATGCACAGCATCAGCACAGCTGCACGGCACATCTCCTGAGATACCCTCCCTGGAACTGCCATTCCAAACACTGCCATTCTTCTGCATGAGTTATTAGGGGCATTCCAAATTACTATCTATAGATCCAACTTCCATGAACTCAACAGATGTGCTGCGGTTCCAGAGGCTGCCTTGGGTGACCCATATGCTTGATACTTTTAGGATATTGCTGCAATGACTTCTCAGACTTACAAACAATGACACATAAGAAGAGCCCTGCTGGATCAGACCAAAGGTCCATTTGCTCTGCTATTCTGTCCATACAGTGGCCAACCAGCTGCCCTCAGGAGACCCACAAGTAGGACATGAGTGCAACAGCTGGACAGGGATAACCTGGCTTCAGTTGTCCATGCTCTGGTAACCTCCAAATTAGTTGACTGCAATGTGCTCTGTGTGGGGCTGCCTTTGAAGTTGTTTTGGAAGCTGCAGCTTGTGCAAAATGCAGCAGCCAGATTGATAACCAGGACCAGAAGGTTCGAGTTTGTCTGGCCCGCTTGAATTGGCTGCCTGTACGTTTCCGAGCCCAATTCAAGGTCCTGGTTTTAACCAATAAAGTCTTACATGGCTCAGGACTACAATACCTGCTGGAACACCTCTCCCGACATGAACCTACCCATACACTGCGCTCAACATCTAAGGTCCTCCTCTGAGTGCCTACTCTGAGGGAAGCTCGGAGGATAGCAAGAAGGGAAAGGGCCTTTTCAGTGGTGGCCCCTCAATTATGGAACAATCTCTTCGACAACGCCCGCCTGGCACCAACATTGTTACCTTTTCGGTGCCAGGTCAAGACTTTTCTCTTCTCCCAGGCATTTAACAGCAAATGCTGAGTTTTTTAACTGACCCCAGAATAGTTGTTTTAAATGGATATTGTCTTGGGTTTCTTTGTATTTTATGCTTTTTATGATTTTAAATTTTGTATATTTGTTTTTAATGTTCACTGTTTTTAACCTTTGTAAACCACCCAGAGAGGTTTTGTTTCAATACAACCAAAGGACACCAGGTTGAGTAAGGCTGTACCTCTTTCAGCACTGTCTCTAAAGAAAAAAAGTTGCTCCATCTGCTTGAAATTCAGCAGGTCTAATGCAGAGGGAGGTTACTTTGGGAAGTCCATGGGCCATTTCCACCACCATCCCATGTAAATGCTGGAAAAATAAATAACAATTTTTTAAATGGCATCTAATTTAGCACCAAAAGGGTCTAAATTAGCTTTTGGTACTCTGTAGCCACTACAACATCATTTCCCCCCCCCCTCAAAAAATATTAGCTGAATTTGGGAGGTGGCAGGGGCTATGCATGGCTCGTGGCCCACATGTTGCCCACCCCTGGTCTGATGTCTTGAAGGCATGGTAGAATGCCGGGAAATACCGTGCCGTTTGGATGGAAATCACCGACAAAGCAGATAGCAGATGATGGTCAGATCTACACCAAGCAAGATATAACACTTTGATAACCGTTTGAAAACAGCATATGGAATATGTGCTGGGCCACAACAGCTATCAGTCCCATTACAAACCATTATAAAGCAATAGTGTAGATCCTGCCAAGATGTCATCACATCTATGCACTCTGCATAAAAGAATGGCACTACGGATATTCTTCAGCTACAGCGTATTATAGAATAAACAAAACCATCTGTATACTTATCACTAATTTCGCCAGGAAAAAAAAGTGTGTGTGTTCTCTGAGTAATTATTGATTCTTTATCTTTAAACTGGAATTCAAGACGAGAGCACATCAGAGAGAGGACACCTTCAAATAGAGGGCAGTCCTTGGTAAAAGAGGCCACCTGGCCACCTGACCTACAAGCCCTGCATGCACTTCGTCCTGCTCTCTGTACGGGAGGGTTTGGCCCTGCCGCAGTACGTGAAAGGCGCGGAGCACGTAGGAGAATGGCCAAATGCTGTGTTTTATTGATACTCAGCCAGAGGTGTCTACATATTCTTCCCGATTTCTCTCCCCCGTCCTGTTTCTAGGAGGCAGATAATAAAATTAATTAAAGTAGGTTTTACTGCACATTTGGGAAAGTGATGGGCCCTTGTAGCGCTGGATCAGCAGTCTGCGATTTCATATTTGCATAGGATTAATAAAGGAAAACAAGATAATTTATATAGCAGCCCAGGCAGATGAGATGCTCGTAATTGATGGAATTGTCTGTGTAAGTGCGCTGCAATCTATTTGCTTACTAGGGCTGACAATGCCGGCGTATTTCACTGAGGAATGCTAAGCCTCAGGCGGCTGATATAGGAACACCAATAATGCTGGGTGGGGTGGGGGGGAGTCTAATGGTATTATTAACTCCCCAGTGGCATTCAGTCCCGTGGGATGCAGCCGGATCCAACACATCTCAACAGCTCTCCATGACATGCCAGCATTGCACACCATTCTTGGTCCCACAGCTCCTTCTGGCAATACTTTAGCACATCGATGGTCACTATTTTTCAAGCAGGGGGATGCTGTCATGTCTAACCCTACTGCCCCTGTTTTGGGAAAAGGTGTTTCAGGTAATCAATTAGAATCAGATTCGGAAATAGAGGAGGTGACGCCAGACACCAGCCAGCCTGTACCAGTGGGGGAGGAAGCTCTCACGGGCAATTCCCCAGCTGAGAGTCACCCCTCTCCAGAGCTTATCTCCTCAAGGCCAAATCCTACACACTCAGTGGGAAGTGGGGTTTCTTCCGGAGGTGAGCGTCCCAACAAGCTAGCTGATGCTAGGGTCCGCCGGAAGCTGAAACGCACGCCGCGGAAGGAAGGCGTGAGAAAGTCGGTTAGATTACGCCAGAACCTGCCTCCGCACCAGGCGTTCTGAAGTTCCGGGCGTTTGAGAAGTGGCTTCCTATTCTTCTTGAGTGGACAATTGTCTTGCTTAGTTTGCAGACTTTTGCCTAGGGGGACATTTCCAAGAGGTTAGACTCTATTCAGGTAGAAGAGACGTTTATTGCTTAATAAGAGCTTTGTGGATTTTTTATCAAGCCTCGTCATTTGCCTCCCATCGAGAGCAGGAGTGTTCTGAGAAACACGACAGACTTTTTGACTTCAGGCACTGTTGCACCAAGGCCACTCACTGCACAAGTCCACATGGCTTCCTCTCTCCTTCTTGCCCGATTCCCCTCTGCCTCCAGCGGCTGTGCAGTGCATCACTTCAAAGAGCCAATCACGTTGCTTGTGGCCTCCACCCCATCACAGCTAATTGGCTGATTGCTCCTGTGTTCTCCACTTCCCCCCGCCCCTGCCACATGACAGTTGAGAGGCAGGCTTCCTGACTCCCCAGCCCCAAAGCAAAGCCTCCTCTGCTAGGCCAGATCACAGCCGCTGGCAAGCAATAAGGCAAAGCAGAGCTCCTGCTGAAAGTGAGCAGCTACTGCAAAGGGGGAGGGAGAGAGAGAGAGAGAGAGAGGGAGAGAGAGAGAGAGAGAGAGCACTCGGGTGGCTGAGAGCCACTGGCAGTGAAGAACACTGCCTCATCAGCATATGAGCCTCTGCTGTGTGTGGTCCTTCTCATGCTGCTCTGGTGAGATCAGAAGTTGTCGATCATGTGCAAGGGCCCACAATGCAGTTTCTCCAATGCCAGCGCTGGCCCAGAGCAATGCTGGTTCCCGCAGTCAGGCACGTGGGAAGTGATTGTCAGTGAAGCGCTTTGAAATGCGAAACTGTCCTCCGCACAGCGTTCTTTGATTGTGTTCATAATGAGCGGGCCTGGCACTGTACAGAGTACAAGAGGACAGGGCCCTGCCCCGAGGATCTTACACTCTGACATTTGAAACAGGGGAAAGCCCAGAGGGGAGAGGAAGCAGGCAGCAAACAAGCAAGGAACATTTGTCTTTGTTTCAATTGCAATTTATTTTTATTTATTCATTTATTTTAAAATTGGAGGTTGAAATTTCACAATAAAAAACGAATTTTAAAAAGGCTTGGTTACAGTAGGGCAGCCTTCCTCAACCTGGGGCGCTCCAGATGTGTTGGACTACAACTCCCAGAATGCCCCAGCCAGCTGGCTGGGGCATTCTGGGAGATGCAGTCCAACACATCTGGAGCGCCCCAGGTTGAGGAAGGCTGCAGTAGGGCAGCCTTCCCCAGTCCACTGCCTTCCAGATAGGGTGGCCATTTACACATAGCAAAGAAAGAGCAAATGCATCACTCCAAAGGAAAATGAGCACACGAAAAAGGGGTTTGCATAAAATTTGCATATGCTAGTTTTATGTACAGTGTAAGTGCACCATTTGAAATAATTACTGTAAGTTAAATAGAAATAAAATGTGTCTCCCCACAATGGGGAAGATTGTGACTCAGGATGAGCAACTTCAAAATCCCTGCTTTCCCTTCTGACGCTGGTTTATCTTTAAACCAACCTTGGACCGGACAGCCCTTCTATTAGAGAATACCGTCAAGCAGAGGAATGTCCCCTGTAAAGTAGGGCACACAGCCACCCTACTTCCAGATGGTTTGGACTACAACTCCCAGCAGCCTCGACCATTGGCCACATTGACTGTGGCTGATGGGAACTGTAGTCTAAACCATCTGGAGGGCACCAAGTTGGGAAAGGCTGCATAGGGGCTCAGGGATTTTCCAAAATGTTTCATGAAAAAGGTGAATTTGGACGAAGGATGGGAGAATCAGGGATGCTGAAGTTTGCCGAAATGCTTTGAATTTATGGTCAAAGCTGGGCTCAGCTTGCTCCTGTTCTCATTCCTGACCTGTTTTCATTTGAATATGACAAGTACATATTTCAAATGGGGAAAGTGTCATTTTGAATGTGAATGCAAGATTGGGGATTTGAGAACATTTTTCAGAGAACCTGCACTCCCATTCACGTACAGGGCTGCAAATGGGGCATCCTTGAGTGATTTGTACAAAATTATATTTCATCCTGTTTTCGCACCAACATTGTCCTAAGTACTTTTCTGGTCTGCATAGTCAATGGGACACACGCAACATTAGATGGGCAAGATGAAATAGCATAATGATAAGCTTGACTAGGAGATATGGAAAGGGGATTTGTAGGAAGAAGATGTGGCATCATACAGGTTTCTGAGGGGTAGTTCCAAGCACATGGGGCAGGCAAGAAGAAAAGCAGAGTTTTTTGACAGAGTGGCTGACAGTTGGAGGGTGGTGGAGCTGGAGGACCAATGATTACAGCAGGGATGTATCAGGATATAAGGGCAGAGAGGTGGGTGGGGAGACCATGGAGGGCCTTGAAGGTAAGGCCAAGGAGATTGTGATAGATCCAGGAGAGGACAGGATGCCAGTGCAGGGATCCTGTGATCAGAGCCATGGGAGAGGGGACTGGTTTCTGCAGTACCATGCTGGATAGACATGGGGAACCAAGCTGAGACCATAGAAATCCAGAGTGGAGAAGACTGTAGTAGTCCAAACAAGAGATAATCGGGGCCCAGACCAGAGCTTTGGCAAGAAGAAGGACCATATTTTGGCAACGTTTTAAGATCAGAAGTGACACAACCTGACAGTGGGCTGAATATGGAGAACAAATAGGACACACGCACACAGAGAGAGCAGTCATTGGTAAAGCTAAAGCAACCTGTTCCTGTTCAATAGGATGGAGGCCACATTGCCAATGGACAAGGATGGTGTATAAGGCAAGGAGGACATGGGAGGAAGGATAAGGAATTTGATCTTGGTCATATTTAGTTTGAGATGACAAAGCATCCAAGCAGCTGTGCAGCTGTGGTCCCTTCTGGACCTTTAGTGAAGCACATGCACAATGGAGAAGGGTGAGATAACAGAGGGGATGGTCCTCCCCGACCCAGGTGGGTTTATTCGAAAGCAACCATGCAGCCTCTCTGCAGACATCCAAACAAATGTGCATAGGTCAAGGGGGGAGACCACCGCCAGAACCCTGCCTGCCTATCTCCCTCTGCAGGTTTTTTGGTGCCCAAACTGAAGATCTAAATGGGGCTTACATTTACATGCATTCATCCAGCGGAGGCTGGTGTCTCCAAAGTCTGTGGGGTGGTGAATCCACTCCAGGTTTCAGTCAGAATTCTAAAGGAGCAACCCAAGGTAGCTCCTTTAGCGTTCTGACTAGTTCTGATTGAAACCCAGAGCAGATTCACTGGCCCACTGACTTCAGAGTCACCAGCCTCCGCTCCATTCATCCCTTTGTTCAATGTTCCTCTTCCTTCCCTTTCTTTTGTTTTCTCTCTAACTTGCAAGATTCTGGCAGGCAAGGACCTGCTGTCTTTTATGCTGATGTTACTTACTAAAGTCCCTAATAACAGCAGCAGCAATCAATTTTAAAAAAAATAACCGGAAAGTTTCTTATTCAAGGCGAAAGTCAACATGCAATACACTCAAAGAAGGAACTTCATATATAAATGGTGGGAGGGAGAGAAAGAGAGCGAGAGAGCAAGCGAGAGCAAGATGACCCTACACTGAAACTAGCAAAACACCATCCTAGATTGATCGCTTAGGAAATCTTTGGCTTGTTCTGAGCACCCTCTTGTGGAAATACATAGCATGACATATAAAATGGATTTATTTATTAATATTTAACATGGCACACCAGCAAGTCATTTTCACAATTAGGAGAAAAGGTCGTTTAACTTGTTGGAATCTTATTCTGAATGAAGAGCATCCTAATAATAAATTGGATGTACAAAATAAGAAACTGTAAAAAAAGAAATTTTAAATGCGTCATCTGTTTTCAGAAAGAATCAAATACAAATGTAGATTTTGCTCTTCGGTTCTCTGCATCAAAGTATATGTATGATCGTTTCTCAAATATCCATAATTGACCTTAATTCCAGTATTCGGAATTGCTGGTGGCAAACACTGGTGAGTTGCAGTGCATTCCAGACACACCGTGTGAATTCAACTGAATATCATGACTAGCTCCAAAAGCTTTAATTCAGGGACAGGGCATTGAAGAAGGAAGTTTTGTGGGGAGGAGATCCACCATCAGCTCCCTCTGCCCCATCCCTGTGTTGGGAGATCTCTAGATCTAAAACAGAAGTTCATGGCTGGCTGGGGAAAGCTGGGAGTTGTAGGACTTTTTTTCTGTCTAAACACGCGTAGGATTGCACCCTAAATTCATCAATAAAATAAACTCTAAGGCTGTCATCCCTACCCTGGTGTCCTCCAGATGTGTTAGACTACAACTCCCATCATCCCCAGTCAGCATAGGTATTGTAGTCCAACACATCTGGAGGACACCAGGTTGGAGGAGATTGTCCTAAGGTCTAGAGAAGAAGTCCTGACTACTGCTCATAAAAATGACATCACTATGCCCATGTATGCCTGAAAGACAAAGGATGGAAGGTATTTTCAAGCTGTTCCATCAGACATAAAATAGGTCAACTTCAAGACTTCGATGAGGATAGACGTGCCAGCATGGTGACTAGACTCCCATTCTCAGACACTTTGCTACACGGCTGCTGTCAAGGCTAAACTATAGGAGGCCATCAATCTAAGCACTGGCCTATGGGTTGGATCCAGGCTTAGAGCTTCATCACACCAGCGTTATACTGTGCTTTCACTGTGAATTACATGCAAATGACTCTGATGTTTTCCACTTTATAATCTGTTTTTATTGTGAAGTACTCCGACGCATCCTGCTTTGATTGCACTCCTTCCCCAAAAGAAGCGACGTATTTTGAACCCCTTTAAGAGTGAATCTTTTGTTTTCTCCGAGCAGCCACAGGGGGCGCAGGAGGAGGATGAGAGCAGAGTCACCCAGCCGAAGTGTTCTGGCACTCAGGAAGGTGCTTCCTTTCGAGTACAGATACTAACAGCTCAGTCCTATCCCTGCCAATCGCAGAAACAGTAAGCTCTTTTGAAGTTGCTTTTGCTAGTGTGTGTGTGTTGTGTGTGTGTGTGCTTACGCTTGAGTAAAAACACACACAGAAAAAGTGGAGGGCCCCCAAGGGAGCGTCTCTCCCTCGTCACCCCACCCACCCTCCCCGTAAAGAGATGCTCTCGCCTGTGCGAAGTTTCCTTCCTCTTCCTCCTCCGCCGCTGCTGCCTGGGGAAACGGCTGCTCCCGGGGCACGCACAGGAGCAGGGCGGAGGGGGTGGGATGTGGCCAACAACAACAGCTTTCATGCACCTATGGGATAATTCGAGGGAAATGGGTAGGTGTGATGAAAGTTTTAGTTGTCCTTAGAACAGACAAACTGAAATCAATAGGTTTTAAGTTAGTCAGAAGGACTAACTTGTCCCATTGTTGATTTCAATCAATCTACTTCAATCACGCCTGGATCCTAACCAATTTTTTCAGTGGGGAGCAGTGTTGAAAAAACATGGTATAACGCGATCCTTTCCCCTCCACCACATGTGTAGCCTTCTCTCTGAACTAGACCCTCTGTGGGAGGCTTTAATCTCACGGAGGTCTAATATGAATGATGTCCCCTCAACAATAAAAGGGGGAGGGGGGAATGGAGTTGGAAGTAGAAAGTATTGTGCAAACTGGTCCTCTGTGAAATTGGGCATGGAATTTTGCAAGCCCAATTGGCTCACTCCCACTCTGATTCAATTTCACAATCTCCACGACACATTTGCCAGTTGGACAATACACAAATCTAATAAATAAATAAAAAGGAATATCTATATATGATCAGATCTCCACCCTCCACATTCACCATCATTAAACTCCCCATTGTTATCCATCAATTCCCGCCCCCCATTATCAACCCAATCCTGTTTTCAGTGGGGCTTCGTCACAGTGACGTCTGCATAAGCTGCTGCCTAAAAAACATTATTTCAGCTGGTTACAAATCAAGAAGACAGATTGTTTAACACTATTTTTACCTTATTATTTATCAATATCTCTCCAACTATGCTTGAGCTAAGACAGAAATAAAAACCACCCACATTTTTCACCTATATGGATCAAAATCACAGAATGTCCTGAGGTTTTATTAATGTGAAAATTACTCATCTGATTAGCATTTAATGAGCCCAGCTCTTAAGAGTTGCAGGTATAACATGCGAGGGCCACTTGGCCTTCTTCTCTGTGATTCATAGAGCATTATGAAGCAAACTTTCATATTTAAATTGGCAGAGAGTTGTTGTTTTTTAAAGAAGAACTGTATGCACTTGTATTTAAAAGATGGGAACAGCAAAACTCTCATTAGGATTCAGGACTTGGCTATTTAGGAAAAGTTTTGGATGAAAAGAAATTGACAATACATGTTCTCTCCCACTTCCACAAAGGTGAAGGCTCATTAACACTGGTGTACCTTTAAGGAAGTGTTGCCTTCATTTATTTATGTTTTAAAGTGTTCTGTGCTTGCTAAAAGGTGGTAAATATGCCATACGTTCATTTTAGCATGTGACCGCTGCTCTTATACCTGATATATCAATAGTGTGATCAGCCCTAGGCCAGGGTTCATTTTGGCTTATTCTTGATCTACCGATGGGGAAACCACATCATAGGAAAAGTGGAATCATGTTTGGTTGGCTATATATTCTAAGGATGGAACTAATGACACCAGACTGCTGCTGAAAATGGCATCTCAGAGTCAAGTTCTCCCTCTCTGCTTCCGTAATGTGTAATGGCACTTACCACAGTGCGAAGATGCCAAGATGTTGTTCCTTTCCCTGTCCCTGCCAGGAGCAGTCAGTGACATGGAATGGGAATGGGAAATGCATAACATCATGACAGGGTAAGCCAGGGAGAAACTAGCACAGGGATGCCATTTTCAGCAGCAGACCCATGTCGTTTGAAAAGTGTATTTCTGTCCTGAGGAAAAAATTCAAAACTTACCGTCTTTGCCCTGTCACAATGGTGCTGAGTCTTTTTCAGCCCAAGGGCTGAACTCAATTTTGGAGAAGCTCCCGGAGGCCACATTCCAGTGGTGGGCAGGGCCAAAGGCAAAAGAGGGAGGGGCAAAATACCCCAAACAGCAAGCCATTTTAGCTTACGGCTCTTACGGCCAGGAACTGAGCCTTAGGAGAGACATTTCAACCTTTTAGAATTGGGGGAGGGGGAACTGTGCAAAAGCCAGGAAACACCCAACGATTGGTGGTCAGGCCAAGTGGGTGCATTCAGGCCAAGTAGGTGGGTCCATCTGGCTGGACCATGGAGGTCCCAACTGGGATGCCAGGCAGGCTGAGTTTGGCCCATGGGCCTGAGACTCAACACCCCTGAACCATTAGCTTGCAGCAAAGTAAATAAATAAATAAAGTCAACAGCTTGTCATGCAGATGGCAGAAAGTTGCTCACCATTAAGTGCCACCAAACATATTTCCTAGAAATATTTTTGATACTTGCTATAGGTTCTACACATCACGGGGAAAATATCTGTCAGCTGCAGTGGTCAAAGAAATGCCTGGCACGGTGTTGGAAGAGACAGCAAAGATAGATGGATTGGGGGCAGCTCTGAGTTTCTCATGACACCATGGCTGGCTCCAGGGTTGGGAGCCCCCCCCCCCCAGTAAAGTGCCGTCGACATCACCGGCTGTGGGTTTATACAGCAGGAGCAGGAGGCAGCAGGGAAACTGCCATTTTGAATTCCTCAGAATTTCCCCAAAGAGGCAGAGTTTGGGTTTCTTTGGTTTAGGTGGCTTATTTTACAAGATTATATTTTCTCGCCAAGCAGCTAGACTTGTTCTTAAATGCTAGTTAAAATCTGAGGCATCACAATGAGACTTTCTGTTCTCAGAAAGCAGATTACATCTCTCTCTCTCTCTGACTACCCCCTTTTTTGGGTTAAATCTGCTTTCTCTAAAATCTGATTTAAATTAATGCTACTTTCTCTCCCTTCCTGCTCCCTCCTTTCTGCAAATGCCTTAAAGAGCCAAAGAAGAAAGCCTGTCACATGACTGTGTTATCTTTCTGTGGCGTTATCAGCTGAGATGAACCAGGCCTCCTACCATTTTGTGGTTTTCATCTGTCTAATGAAGATTAGAAAAGGAGAACAAAAGGGAAAACAGCCATATATTCAGGAAGCTCATCAGAATATGAGCTTAGGGGGGAAACGGTGAATATGGGGAGACTTGATACAAGAGGTGAACAAAATTATACATGGTGTGGTGAAAGTGGACAATGGGACATTTTTCTCCCTCTCCCATAACACTAGAACCCAATGGGAAAATTGGTGGGAGATTCAGAATAGATAAACAGAAGGACTTCTTCATGCAGTGCATCATTAAACTATGGAATTCACTGCCACAAGATGGTATAAAAATGTAATAAATAAATAAATAAATAAATAAATAAATAAATAAATAAATAATAGTGACGGCCACCAATTTGGATGGCTTTCAATGGGGATTGGACAAATTCACAGAAGATAAGGTTATCACCAGTGGCTACTAGTCCTGATGGCTATATGCTTCCTCCAGTATCAGAGGTAATATACCTAAGTACACCAGTTGCTGGGGAGCATGAGCAGGTAGCTGGTTGGCCACTGTATGAAGAGAATGCTATAGAGCCATCCCTGTTCTCTTTCTCTTTAAGCCACTCTCTTTACTGTCTCTTTCTGCCTCCCCCTTTTCTTTCTCTCCCTTTTCCTTTCCATGCAGACGGCTGCCAGGGAAAAGACAAACTGCTCTTCAGAGGTCCAAATCGATTGCATGTAGAGGGCTTTTGAAAATAGGCTGAGGGCTATATAATATTAGGTCACAGGTGGCATATGGCCCTAGGATCACAGGTTGCCCTCTCCTAGGGATGTCAGAGAAATCTGCAATGAAATCAAATGAGTTCGATTTTTATGAATCCGACCTGTGGATGCCGCTTTTCCCCTGCCAGGCAGGTTCTATGGACTTGTGGACCATTTTTCTAATGTTCCCAAACTCTGTGCAAATTTAGTAATAGAAAATATGCCATAAATGTGCATTTCCTCTGTAGAATAAAGCATGAAAATGCACTGCTGGGAAGAATTTGTGCAAGGGCAAATTTGCCCAAATTTGGAAGGTAAAAAATAACCGGATTCCATCGATGAGCAAAGGAACGAAAGGCAACTGATAAGCTGTGAAACACAGATGGGACACATTTTACAAAATCCATGCTTCCATCCCCTATGTAAATGTACGTTGTTTTAATTCATTTTAGCTTTCATGGCTGATCACAAAGAATCCTAGGGGGCATAGTTTGGTAAGGGAGGTGAAGACCCTTTGTTAGAGATCATTGGTACTAAGAACTAAGGTCTTAGCTAGACCTACCTGATAGTCCATGATGGAGGAGGGAAGATCTTGGGGGAGGAGGGAAGATCTCGCGTTGCGATTGATGCAAGATCCCTCCTCCATTTACATGTGAGGTGCGACGACCTCAGGAAGAGAGGCGTTGCGCCCGCCATGTTTTTAAAGGAAGAGGAGCGCATGAATGCCCGTGCGCTAAAGGTAGGTGCTTTTTTAAAAAAAGAATTTCATTTCCCCACTCCCCCCACCCTACCCCCGATGGGCGCAGTGCTCCTGAGGAGTGCTGCGCCCCGTGCGCAGCTCCCGGCTCCACACGAATAATCGTACAGAGCCGAGTCAAACCGCGGCAACGGGCCACACGTTCCATAGTCTTGGGTTCAGCCCTAGATCGTGGAAAAACAGGGCCAAAGGGGAGTGCTCTATCCCGGGGCAAGGGGCAAGGGAGGGATGATCCCTCCCTGATCCCGGGATCCCCTGTGCGTCATATGGACGCACAGGGACAATCCCGGGGTTCGCCCCATGATAAGGCCTAAGGTTCCCAAAACTCCTTAGAGGGAAAGAATGACCATAGTTTAGATTGCCTTGAATGTAGGGTAGGTATCTCCCTTTGACATGATTGGAAGCTTTCCTTCTGTGACCAAGGTGGACAATGGCCCCATCTACACCAAGCAGAATAGAACACTTTGAAAGCATTTTGGAAATGGTATATGGAACGTATCATGGGCCCCAACATTTGTCAGTGCACTTCAATCCTGTTATAAAGCAGTAGTGTAGATCCTGCCAATGTCATCTTCATTCTGATGGGAAAGAAACGGTTAACATACACACATCCTCCCCATATGATGCAAACTTGACAAAAATCACCCTCCTCTTCCCATGTGGGTATTAACTGTTTAAAAAAAAACAAATGTGACCTCATTTGACATGTTTATGGTGGAATCGTAAGCATGTTTAGACAGAAAAGTTGTCCAACAATTCCCAACGTCCCCCAGCCAGCCATGCTGAAAACTGTAGGACTTTTTTTCTGCCTAAACATGCGTAGGATTGCATTCTTAGGGCGTTACTAGACGAGGCTCTAGCGCGCGTTACCTTCCGCAGTCACGTCGAGGCTTCCAGATGACGTTCACGAGGATCCGCCGTTATCCCGCGGTGAAGCCTCTTTCTCCCGACTTTAAAAAAGTGAGTTTTAGGGCGCCTTTTCCTGCTGTCCCGCGGTAATTCGGAGTACGTGTGGGAGGATGTGAGGTCACTGCGGTCGGCACTGGTCAGGAAAAGGCGTGCTAAGGGGGAGTGGTCAGCGGCTTCGGTCAAGCCGCCTCCGCCATTTGCGCGCAGTCCGCCAGCTGGGGCAGCGCGGCGGAGCGGCTTTTTTTTTTTATTTCCCCAGTGACAGTTTGCGCAGGAACGGAGGAACGGAAAAGTGGCTGGTGACTCCTTGCGGTGGGCAGCTACCGTGGCCGCATAATGGCGGTGCTGTACGCTGCCTGTTAGTGTGGGTACCAGGCTGGCAGAGGGCAGAGCTGTTTGTGGGCTGCTGCCATGGCTACGGCCAGATGTGGGTTGGCTCCTTGGGATGGGGCACAGGGCACAGAGGCGGTCATCGCCGCCGACACCTCAGAGGCATGATGGGAGATGTAGGCACAGAGTGGCCATGCAGACGATTGACCTCGGGTCATATGACACCCGCCACGACCCCCATCAGGAAGTGAGCGCATCAATGTTGACCCTCAACAGCACCAGCAGCACTTCGGCTGGCACTGGCACTGCCGCCGCTGCCGCCGCCAGGGCCGGCGGCGGCATCGCTGACGGCTGCGCAAGTTTGCGGTCTTTCGGACGTGCGCAAACCGTGCAGCGAGCGAAAAAAAAAGCCGCGGCAATCAGGCCGGTGTGGCTGCGCAACCGTGCTCGCGGCGGCAGCAGCACAACCGGCGCAAACTTCCGCCACAAATCGAAGGCAGGTGTGGAGCATGAGGCGTCACGGCTGAACGGGAAAAGCCGCTTTCACCGCTCCTCAACGACGGAACACCCGGTAGGTCTAGCAACGCCCTTAGTGACACATTGCGTTTGGTCCTAAAGGTACAAGGGGCCGGCCCTGACATTCTTCCAAAGAAATCATGGCGCCCATGTCGTTTTTCAAACGGGTCTGTTTGCTGACAATCTGGCCATTTGGTGGCAAAGTCACCCACTTCACCATTGCTGGTGCTCCTGGGCCTACATCGTCCCATCCCCACCTCCGCCCATCCGAAAATATATTCAAATTAGATCATAACATAAAGGAAGAAAATGCAAAAGAGATGCTAACGAAAAGCTACTGTTCCATTGGAACATGTTTTTGAAGTTGCACTGTGTCATATCCCTATGAGCATATCAAAGCTGTTTTCAAAAGAGACGACCGTAAATTGTCTTATCCGCACCCATCAGGCAGATGAAAGCCAGGAGGATCTCATATTGCAGATGGCTGCCCTGTTCATGAAACAACAAGAAAGAAGACGGGGGAGTGGGGGAGAAACAATCTCCCACTTTCAAACTCTCATCTTAATTACTTAGTACATTTCTTATTAAAATGGGAAATGAAGAAAACGCCTCCTTTTCATGAAATATTCAGAGTCCTTTTGAATCGTTTAGCACCAAACGCTTTTTCAAATCAAACTACTGCAGATGGGGAAAGTGACAATTGGTTTGTGTAAAGATGCCTCCAGAGAGAACCCTGAACTCCTAATTGCATGGTTACCAAATGCCTTTCTTGCTGCCAGTTATTTTATGAAGGTGTTGTTTGCTTTAGATCTTGCTTTACCATTATGTATATCGTTAACAACACATAGCTGAAAAAGGAGCAACAGGCTACACATATAAATAACCAGGTAGAGTGGCATGTTTGAACACAAACATATGTGCTGGTCCTCTAAGAACTGGACAGGTCCAGCGTGCAGTTTACCATCTATATTGGACTGGACTTATACCAATCACCTGGCTTCCAATATGTTCCCAGGCCCGATTCAAGATGCTGTTTCTTTTTCACATGGCTTGGGATCAGGTAAGGTGGCCAGATATGCTCTTTTTCAGAGGACAGTCCTTTAGTTGAAGGGCTGCCAGTGGACTGACCTCTATTTCAAAGTGTCCTCTGTTTGTAGGGCTTTCCTGATAATTCTAGTTTAAAGATAATGAACCATAAGAACTGTTATACTGATACATTTCCTCTTTGGGGGGGTGATTTATAAGTCACAATTCCAGGGCCAGGATATCTGAAAGACCACCTCCTCTAATACAAACTTGCCTATAGTGTGCAGTCATCTTTTGAGGCTCTGCTGTATGTCCCACCACCAAAAGAAGTTGGGTTGATAGGAATGTGAGACAGGGCCTTTTCTGTGGCAGCACCCTGACTGTGCAATTCCCTGCCAGGAGAGTTTAGACTGGCCTCCATAGTTGCTTAGTTCTTGGTGGGCGTTAAGAATGCATAGCCAGTTCACTGCCTGCTCTCCTTTCCGCAGAAACTGGAGTCTCTGGGGTGTCAAGCGGTTGTCACCCAAGAATCTTCCAGTTTTTATAAGCATTGGATTCCACCATGAGTTTGGAGCATTGTTAAAGTCGCCCTGAGCAAGCAGCTCTAATTGGATTTCCCCCCCCCCCTTGTTTTCCAGTTCTCTTGGTACTTTATCTCCTGTCATATTAACAACACATCCTACAGCTCTGCATTCCCAGTAATTGTCGTCTTAATGATGTGAAAATCAATATCAAATGTAGTGTTTTAAAAGCCATTATTGGTTTGCCGAGCGAGGAGATCTCGGGGAAAGAATGTGGTCCTCAAAAGTCTCTGATTCAAATAAAGAAAAAGATATCTGAAACAGAGTCCTTTACATATCATTCATCCCCCTTTTGCTAACAGGATAATTGCTGTTATTAGATCAGGAAGAGGTTGGCAGTGCAGGAGGGGAGGGCTCTCTCGCACTCCTTTACAAATCAGAGTATCGGTATTTGTGAAGATAAGAATTAGCTCGCTAGGTCAGAGTGAGGTCATCTGGTCCTGGATGTTGTTTCCACCAGCAGTCAGCTGGAGCCTCTAAGAAGCTCTCTTCTGCTATTGTGCGTGATTGCATCCCTTGCACACAATATGTTTTGTGTTACATAAGAACATGAGAAGAGCCATGTTAGATCACACCAAAGGGCTATTGTGACAAAATCACAATGCTTGCCATGTTGAATTTGCATTAATGTTTAAAGGTGTTGGCTGGGATAAATACAGCCCAGATAAGTTAGGGTTAATTTTATGGTAGAGAGTGAGTGGAAGGTGGGAGGGGCTTGTGTGTGTGAGGAGACTGAGTTTATTAGGGTTTAGTAGGGGAGTTTAGTAGGGGAGCAGACAGCTAGTCATGGGGTGGACAAGGCCTTAGGGATTGATATAGCTACATCTAGTTAATGGGAGTAAGAAGGGGGTAGAGTAGGCAGGATAACACCAAGAAGTAGGTGATTAATTACAAGATATAACACCTCTTGTTTTAAACAAATATTAATGTTTGTTTTAAAAATACAAAATCCTACATACAATCATAGAATCATAGAATAGTAGAGTTGGAAGGGGCCTATAAGGCCATTGAGCCCAACCCCCTGCTCAAGGGAGGAATCCACCTTAAAGCATACCTGGCAGATGGCCGTCCAGGTGCATCTTGAATGCCTCCAGTATGGTGGAGATTGAGTGGAGACATGATAGCACTCTTCAAATACTTGAAATGTTGTCACACAGAGGAGGGCCGGGATCTCTTCTTGATCATCCCAGACTGCAGGACACGGAATAATGGGCTCAAGTTACAGGAAGCCAGATTCCGGCTGGACATCAGGAAAAACTTGCTGACTGTTAGAGCACTACGACAATGGAACCAGTTACCTAGGGAGGTTGTGGGTTCTCCTACACTAGAGGCATTCAAGAGGCAACTGGACAGCCATCTGTCAGGTATGCTTTAAGGTGGATTCCTGCATTGAGCAGGGGGTTGGACTCAATGGCCTTATAAGCTCCTTCCAACTCTACTATTCTATGACTCTATGATTCTATGGTAGAGCCCATGACCTCCACAGAGTAATCCTGTAGATCCTATTCAGAAGTAAGTCTAAGAGCATGCAGTTGACTTACCCCCAGATAAGTGAATATACGATTGCAGACCCAGAAAAGAAAATTGCTATTTCCACACCTAGTTTGCTCTTCCCAAGATGTATGATTTTCACAATGTTATTTGTCTTGTACAGATTATGGAAAATAGATGGCATCCCATATGTACCTGCCTGGACCTTAAGATAATCTTCAGGGCTCCTTCACCAGGAGCTCCTGCCAAAGGAAGTGAAGTGAGTGGTTAACAGGAAGAGGGCCATTTCTGTTGTGTGCCCCTCCCCCCCCCCCAGGCTGTGGAATGACCTCCCTAGAGAAGTTTGCCTGGCACCTACATTGAACTCTTTCCGGCATAAAGTGAAGACCTTTTTCATTTTAGCAGCCTAGTCTTTTAGCTCTGCTGTGTTAAATCTGTATTTTCAATTTGTTTTTTAAATCTGTGCATTGTCACTAGGTTTTATTCTGCTTGTACTTTTATATTGTGAGTTTAAGCTTATGTTGTACCTTGTGATTTATTTTTTTTTGTGAACCGCCCAGACAGCTTCAGCTATTGGGCGGTATAGAAATGACATAAATAAATGCTCAGTGGGCCTGTTCAGAAGACACCTTAAACTCTGCTAGTTAAGGCTTTTGGTTAAGCAGCAGGGTTTAAAGTGTCTTCGGCAATGCATTTTACTAAACCCTGCTCACTCGCTAACCACAGTCGGACCGTCTGAAGCAGGGTTAGGGGCTCTAAACGTGGCTTAAAGTAGGCATGTGCTCCGCTCCGATTAGAACCGGAGAATCAGAAGCGAATTGGCCTGCTCTGCCTTGCCCAGAGGCGGAGTAGAAGCGGACCGCGGATCCCTAGAAGCAAGGCGAAGAGAAGCGCCCATTTTCGGAGCGATCCTCTTTCCGCGGACCGATCCAATCGCCATTTTGAAACATTTCGCCCATAGGATTGCATTGCGGAAAAGAAAAGGGGATAACTGTGTTGTTTTTGAAGCTATCTTTCTGAAAATTCTTGTGCTTAGAGAGTGATGGCTGGGGGTCATTTTGAACCTACTCTCAGCTCTCTGCGTGGTGCAGTTCGCTTGCTAGAATTTTTAAAAAAGTAGGGTAAAGGCGGGAAAAAGATTACCTTTTCGATTGCTGAGGGGCAGAGTCAACTCCCGGTCATGATCACATGATCCCAAAGTTGTAGGAGGGGATAGGCAAAATGGGTAACTTGGGATTCTGGGAACTTCTCTTTCTTAGTCTGAACGGACTTTTCCCAGTGTTTTTTAAAACAGTAGCCTCACCAAATGCACAAACACAACCTGAAATCATAGTAACAGATAGGAAACACACAGCAGTGCTACCCACCCTAACTTTGGGGAACAACTGAATACATGTGGTGCAAGGGGATGAGCTCCCCTAGGGCATGTGGACGTGCCCTCACTCTCCTGTACTTGGAGGGCCATCAGAGCCCTCCAAAGAGTAACCCAGTAGAGCAATGCCTATCATGAGTTGAAGTGAGCGTTTGCTTCTTAAAAGACTGGTACCTACACAGGACCAGTCAAATTGGCAGATGATTCCCCCTTTGGGCACGTCCACCCCCACCCCCACCCCATTACTAGTAAAAGACAGATATAGCCTTTTTAAAAAAGTTCTTCTTGTTGTTTATTCAGCAACACTGCTGCTTTTAATTCCACCCCTCCTTTGTTTATTTATTTATTTATTTATTCCATTTTATATGCATTACTGGCTTATCCTTGGCTCACTTCCTTATGCCCCCAGAAATGTCTGCTGCCTGCCTGCCTTCCCTCCCTCCTCCCCTGCCCGCCTCGCAGGGATGGTTTGTGTCTGGCTTTGACTCAGGGGAGAAGTCCTTCCTGCGCTCAAGTTAGACTTTTGGAAGTTCCAAATCCATTTTTCAAGTGTGGAAGAAGATTCATATTTAGGTTGATCTCTACTCCCCAATTCATGGCGTCTTGGGATTTCCTTTGAAATGGCCCCATTGAGCTGTCTGCAGGTTTAAGCTCCGCCAAAAATCAAGGGATGATGGGATTGCCTTGTACCTTGGCACGATTGTGTGTCTAGATGGCATCTGTGAGTGTGCCCACTTCCCTTTTTTTTATCTGTCCAAATGTCAGAGAACAGTCCACGTCTGCAAATGGGGTGCCCGATTGTCATAAATTCCCCAAAAATCAGGGGATGATGGGACTGCCTTGAGTCTTGGCGTGCATGTGTATCCCTTGATAAGCTATCATGGTGGTGAGTTTGAGGTTTTTAACATGCAAATTGACGGAGCTATCGAAAGAGATGTGAATGGGGTGCCCGATTTTCATAAATTCCCCAAAAATCAGGGGATGATGAGACTGCCTTGAGTCTTGGTGTGCATGTGTATCCCTGGATAAGCTATCATGGTGGTGAGTTTGAGGTTTCTAACATGCAAATTGACAGAGCTATCGAAAGGGGTGTGAATGGGGTACCCGATTTTCATAAATTCCCCAAAAATCAGGGGATGATGGGATTGCCTTGAGTCTTGGCATGCGTGTGTATACATCCATGAGGTGTCATGGTGCCAAACTTGAGGTTTCTAACTTTAACAGAAAAAAAGTTGTATATTTTTTAACTTAATGCAAGCCTATGGGGGGGAAAAACGGAGCTCCGATCCGGATCTGGATCTCTGCAGCGAAGTGGAGCGGACATAGGCGGAGCGGGGGTGGAGCGAAGCGGCCCAATCTGCAAATTGTGGATCTGGAAGAGAAGCGGAGCGGGGGGTCCATGCACACCCCTATCTTAAAGTGTTGTGTGCATCAGCACAGTTTGTGGTTAGTGCTAACTCCAAAGAACCACAGTTTGGATAACCACAGAACTTGAAGTGTCATCTGAACAGGCCCAATCTGTTACATAGGAGCACCGTGGTAGCAATCAGCAGGATTAATCTGAAGCATGGCAGATATTTACCGAGTTATTTTCAAGCAGAGGGGCAGGCATGTAGAACGATGAGAAGTAACAATAGCTGGAAATATTTGTGACAGGCTGCCAATAGGTGAAATAATCTTTGTCAACCAATTCTTTATCTCAACTGGTTTTAAAATGTATTCAATGCAAATAGATTTTACATATGACCTCAATATGGGTGCCTTTTTGAGTTAGGAAAGGAGGCACGGTAGCCTTTGCTTATTAAATGATGTCTTCACTTATCTTTAGGATGGAAAGAGGCCATAACTCATAACCCTTGCTTTCCATGCAAAAAAAGGTTCAATCCTGAATAGCTCTAATTAAATCAGTGGTAGGTGACATGGTGCCCACAGACACATTCCTTGGTGCTCACTGAGACATGATATTCTCCCAAATTTGTATTTTGAAAATATTTGCCTATTTTAAAATTATTTGCATATTTTCTTACCATTTGCTGGGATGGCTTCAAAGTGAATTGGGAGCCTCTAGCTGCCATCTTAATTTCCCTTGAATACCTCTGGGCAGGTGACTTGTCCTCTGTGGCTGGCCATTCCCACCCATGGCAGCCATTTTATGGAGCCTCACCGATGAAAATGAGCTCTCCAGAATTAAAATTGAACCCACGCCAATTAATCCCCTGAAGTTTTAAACCGATTATAGCCTGCAGACCTATTTTTTAATCCAAGCCTCTAATGACAGATCCTCTGAGGGAGGGAATTGTCCTCTAATGTCTCTGGAACTAGTATGAAATGTAACCTGTCTCCAGTTACGTCCTTTGATACCCTAACTTACTGTTTTCCAAAGCACTCGTTTATTACCATACATGCCACATTTATTCCCTGTCACGAAACTGATTCTGAGTTATCGCCTCCAGGAGCGAAGTCTGCCAAAAGAAAGAGAGCGTTATCGTAGCTTCAGCTGGGTCCGTGGCTGGGTGCCGCTCATTAGGGATTTGCTGCTCTACCTTCACATCTGAAAGATAAAACTCCTCTCCCCAATTTCCAACCTGTAGCTTTGTTTTGATTAGAGGATGAATTGCAAGCAGACATAAAACAAAATGGCCACTGCTTGATATATAATTGGCAGTATCTTTTGCCTGATGTGTAAAAGAGACCGAGCGAAAGAGCAGCATCTGCGGAGCTAGCTGGAAGCAGACGTAGCCGAAGTACCAATGTTCGCTGCGTAACGACAAAGGTGTCTTGGCAGAGGGCCTCCAGCTCCTGTTACTACCAGCATATGTTTCTGCCGTAATGGGTGTCAAGCTCATTTAGAAAAAAAATTGCATCTATCAAAATCGAATGGCCAGCAGAATGGTTTATTGGAAGTGGCCTTTGGGAAGTAGCTCCACCACTTAAATGTCATTATTAAACCTGTAGTTATATAGAACAAAAAGGTACAGGCACTGGCATTACAATGATGGAAATAGGGCTATGAAAGTCACTTTTTTGTATATTGTTTGTAAGGGGTTTTTTTAGGGGTGTGCACGGACCCCCCACTCCGCTTCACTTTCAGATCCGCCATTTTCGGATCGGGCCGCTCCGCCCCGCCCCCACTCCGCCTGTGCCCACTCCGCTCCGCTCAGAGCTCCGGATCCGGATCAGAGCTCCGTTCCCCCCCCATAGGGGGGGTTACTGGGCCCTGCCGCCATCGCCGCCCATGCGGTGACGGCGGCAGAGCCCGGTAAGGGACCAAGGGAGAGGGGGACCGCAAGCGGCCCAGACTTCCTGCTGGAACCACGGGCTCAATTGAAGACGCTGGCGGACCATGGACAGAGGCAGGTAAGGGAGAGGAGGTCGGGGGGGATTACCGGGCCCTGCCGCCGTCGCCAAATGGGCGACAGTGGCAGGGCCCGGTAAACCCCACTTACCTTTCCGGCGGAGCTCCGGATCGAGGCGAAGGATCCACCTTCACCTCGATCCTCTTCGCCACGCTCCGCCGGCCCCCCAATCCTCTTCGCCTCCACCTTAAGGGCAGGCGAAGCCCCGCGCTCCGCTCCTGCTTCTACGGTCCGATTAGAAGCGGAGCACATCCCTAGTTTTTTTATCTTATGTAACCTGCCCAGAGAGCCTTAGCTCTGGGGTGGTATACAAATGTAATAAATAATAATAACAACAGGCAGATCTGTTGTAGTCCAATGATCAGAGTGTGGCGCTTGGGTCTGACAGTAGTCATAAAGTCCCTAGGTGGCTTTGGAGCAATCTTTCAACCTCAGTTTTCCATCTGTAAAATGGGAAGAATCGTGGGTAGCTGCCTCATACTGAAACTGACCATTAGACCATCTCACTCAGTACTGTCTACACTGACTAGTAGCATCTCTTCAGGATTTGAGACAGAAGCCTTTCCCAGTCCAGAGATTAAAGCTGGGACGGACACACACTGCATGGGACTAACAGATTTGTTCACACACATTCGCCATGCACAGAAGTGAATGCACACATACGTGTACTTGCAATTGGGAACCCTACCAAGCGGAGAGGCTATATGCGTACACTTGTATGCACACTGCTCAGTTGTATGCACACTGTTGACTGCTCAGAAGTTGAGAGTGAGATGGGCAGGCATGATTCCCCCTCCCCCTTACCTGTGTTCCACGGACACATAACTTTGGGTGAATGGAACTATTCCCATTCACTTGCTCAGGGGGTTCTCAAAATTACTGGCTAATTCCACATGACCTAGAAAAGCTGGAACATGCTGCACAAGGGATTGGATCTAGAGGAGAAATCCGCAATGGATTCAAAAGAGTTTGGATTTCTGCAAATCATACCTGCAGATTCCACAATAGACCACCTTTTTCTGAGTTGTGCGAATTCCATGGACTTGCAGACCAGTATTTTTTTTTTATTTTGCAGAGGGATTTGATCCAATCCACATTCACACAAGCACATTTGCAAACAGTAACGAAATTCTCCTACATCCCTTTGAAAGATCTGATTCTGTCAATGAGTAGATGGAAGATGCCTGACATGGGACACTGACAGAAGAGATTTAACAAAATCTGTTTATCCCTAATCTGGACTTTGTCATATATAGAATAGACCCATTGATGCCAAAGGGACTGGGCTAATTGGGTTTAATAGGACTACAAGTCCCAGTACTCCTGCCCATTGGTCATTCTGGCTGGAGCTGATGGGAGTCCAAAACATCTGAAAGAGAACCAGGTTAGGGAAGGGTATTTTAGGCTGTTTCAGGATGTTGGCTTAGGTTGTTACTGTGAGGTTTTACTGCATGTGGCTATGTTGTTAAGTTTAATATGAAAGTTTATTAAGGTTTGCAAAATTTAAAGAAGGTACTCAGGGTAAGTATGAAGCCACAGAGGGAAGAGTGAGTGCTGGGTGGAAGGAGAGTACTAATTGGATGTTTGAGTGGAGCGTCTGGATTGGCTGTTAGAAAAGGGGCGGAGTCAGAGGAGTGTGCAGTATATATGCTGCTGACAGGTATGAGAGAGATTTGGAATAGAGATAGGAAGGGTCTGCATGTTTTGGTGGATTAAAGGTTGGGGAGAGAATAGTGTAGCCTAGAAGGGGTAGAGTAGGCAGGAGAACTTATAAAGTTACATTTGAAACGTTGAAGTGAAATTACCATCTGAAACAGTTATGCATTGTACTTTGAAACCATTACATTTGTGAACTGAGAGAACCAATTAAGCTTTTGAACTTGCATTAACGACTTGTTAATAAAATACTTTCATTTACACCTGGTCATTGGCGTACAGGTTGATCTATGGTGGCAGCAGAAGGGAGAAGTTTGGGGCGAGGGTGCAGATCTGTATACCTGTGGGGCCTAGGCAGAAGAAGGCGTGCCACAGGGATGGCTTTAGCATCCCAAACCCTTGACGAAGGCGCCTGAGCTGGGTCCTTTGGGTTCCAGAAAGAATAAGAGAACAGTATAAAGTAGTGGTTGTCACACATGGTGGCAACAGGAGTAATCCAGAGAAAACCCAGTGTAGAGGTGGTTGTCACAGTTACCTGAGGTGTCTTCACCCATGTGCGTTTCCCGTTGTAATGTAACTATTTCTTCATCTCAGATTCCTTCTTATCACTGCCATGGTTCTAATTCCATGGTAGGCAGAAGCAGTCTTATGCATATATTTTGCACGGGTATTCTTCATTTTGAGAAGCTGGGTAGCTAAAGTTGGTCATGGCTGAGGCAGAGAAAATGTCAGCATGTCGAATTCAGCACACAGCGCTGAAAAGTCCTGATACAACGCTGAGCAGCACATTGGAACCTTCCAGGCTCCTTATGGATTTTGCTGTCAGTGTTAATAAAAATCAAGCAGAGAGTGGAAAATATTATCCAATTAAATGGTTTTTGAGAAAGCAGAACAAACAAACAAACAAAAATTCGGGATTTATTGAAGGGCTAACATCTTGACAATAACGGAGGTGGTGGGGACCTACCAATGAAGGGCATCAGGAAATTACATTTGGCAAATGAAACAAAGCAAACAAGGGGGGGTAGATTTTGAGGACAACATCTGCTGGGAACATGTGTAGACTTTCATGACTCAACTGCTCCAATAAAACTCTCTGTAGGTCAAATATACTCACATGTAGAGCAGTGAAACTGGCCAGATGATTTGTTTACCATGTTTGTGTGCCACCCGTTTGCATCACACCCTTTGTCTAAAAAGTTCGTGATGTTCTACAGGTGTGTGTACATCAGGGCTGCCTTATGTTTGGGCACCTGGTGAGGGGCTCACTGAGGAACTCCTTAAACTTGCTCTTCTTTTCATCACTGCAACCTGCTTGTTCGCCTGCCTCTCACTCTGACCTAGACCATGATGGTCAGGAGGAGGAGGAACAGTAGATGCCTCGACCTACTTGCTCACTGGCTCTCTGCTTGTCAAGCAGGGAAGTGGTAGCAACAATGGGAAAGAGAGGATGAGGAGCAACAGCAGGTGGTGACAATGGTGGGGAGAAGATAGACTCACGGAGGGAGGAGGGCCCATCGATGGTGCCTTGACTAAAGGCCCACACACTACCTGGAGCCATCACTGGTGTACATATCATAGAATCATAGAATAGCAGAGTTGGAAGGGGCCTACAAGGCCATCAAGTCCAACCCCCTGCTCAATGCAGGAGTCCACCCTAAAGCATCCCTGACAGATGGTTGTCCAGCTGCCTCTTGAAGGCCTCTAGTGTGGGAGAGCCCACAACCTCCCTAGGTAACTGATTCCATTGTCGTACTGCTCTAACAGTCAGGAAGTTTTTCCTGATGTCCAGCTGGAATCTGGCTTCCTGTGACTTGAGCCTGTTATTCCGTGTCCTGCACTCTGGGAGGATCGAGAAGAGATCCTGTCTGTGTGACAACCTTTTAAGTATTTGAAGAGTGCTATCACTCTTCTACGGATTCTACGGAAATAATTCCAAGGTGGTTGTTGAATCTCGGCAGCTGAAACAGGCCCTAGTGATCATAGTCTGAAGTTCTCCTCATTAGAGTAATCAAGAAAGTTTCTTTCTTCTAAGTTCCCAAATTCAGACTAGAAAGTTGACCAAATATACCACTTGGAAGTACGTGAAGATACAGGGTGGAGAGAGAGAGAGATGCTTTTCTTTTTATTTATTTCATTTATATACCACCCCATAGCCGAAGCTCTCTGGGTGGTTTACAAAAGTTAAAAACAGAGAGCATTAAAAACAAATATATAAACATTTAAAACCATCAAAAGCATAAAAACAACAATATCCATTTAAAACAACTTTTCTGGAGTCAGTTAAAAACGTATTACACCTCAGGCTACCGATTTTCTCTTCTCTGGAGGATTATAATAACATGTGAAGACTTTTAATGATCAGAAATTGAATGCAGGACCATAGCTAGTCTTCCTCACCAGAAAGGGCTGAGCCTGACCCAATTCCAGGAAGGGCATCCAAGAAATGAAGGGGGAATTGGTGATGTTCTCATTACTCAAAGACACTTCTATTACTTTCCCATAGGGGTGTGCACGGACCCCCCCCCCCGATCCTCTTCGCGGCCGATCCGCAAATTGCGGATCAGGCCCGCTCCGAGCCGCCTCTATCCGCCTGGGGGCCACTCCGCTCCGCTGCGGAGCTCCAGCACTGAATCGGAGCTCCGCAGTGGGAGGAGTGGCGTCAGGTAAGGCCCTCCCTCCCTCCTCCCCCTTACTTGTGTCTGTCACGGCCCATCCCAGCTTCACTAGAGCCCACGGATCAACCAGGAACTGTAGGCCCCGATTGCGGCCTACACTTCCTGGTTGAGCCGCGGGCTCTAGTGAAGCTGGGATGGGCCGCAATGGACTCAGGTAAGACCCCCCTCCCCCTTGGTCCCTTACCTGGCTCTGCCGCTGTCGCTGCATGGGCAGTGGCGGCAGCAGGGCCAGGTAACCCCCCCTCCCTCCTTTCCCTTACCTGCATCTGTCCGCGGTCCCGTGGCTGCTTCAACTGAGCCCGAGGCCTCAACCAGGAAGACTAGGGACCGCAGATGGACTCAGGTATGACCTCCTTAAGGGTAGGCGAAGCCCCCCGCTCCGCTCCTGCTTCTCCGGTTCGAGGAGAAGTGGAGCACATCCCTACTTTCCCACCAAGCACCCAATTGCCTCTGTGTATTGGTTTCTATTGATTCTTAGTATTAGAAATGTATAATATGCTGATTAACATTTCAATCTTTAATAGCTATGTGGGAGGGAGGCACATCATGGTCCTCTCCATGCTGGGAAGAGCTGTACCCATTGAATTTAGCTGGTGCAGATGGGCAAGAATTCCATCTCAGTTCATTTTTTATCAGAATTTACCAAAATTCACTAAGTTCTTCATATCTGGAGTAGAAAGAACTTTTGCATTGTTGTTATTTTTAATTGAATACAGGGCTAGATCTATGCTACTGCTTTAGAGCGGTATTGAAGTGCACTGAGAAATGTCAGGGCACATTACACATTTCATATACTGCATGCATGGTATTATTTCCTGCTTTTTATTTCACATTCTCCAAAATACCGCAACGTATGTCATTGCGTGACCTCTCAGGTATAAATGCACAAGTGGGATATGGTATTACCATGATGGGATCATAATGATTTGGCACAAGGGCCATGGCTAGACTGGGCGATATCCCAGTGATTGTTCAAGGATCGTTCCTGTGCGTTCACATGATGCACAGGGCATCCCGGGAACAGGGGAGGACGATACCTCCCTTGGCCTGGGATATCGCCCTACAGTTTAATTCTGATTCTTCCACAGTCTTAGGATGATCCTGAGACCGCAGAATATGTGGCCCACTGTCCCGTTTTCGTCCCGACTCCTCATGAGTAACTGCGAGGAGCCGGGCACGGAGCTACTCAGCTCTGTGCCCATCGGGTGTGGGGTGGGTGAGCAGGAGGGTGGGTGTGGGTGGGTGGGTGTTTTAAAAAACTTACATTTTGCACAGGAGAGCTCCTGCACTCTTTTCTGATTCAAAACACACACACACAAAATGGCAGGCACGATGTCCTCTTCCTTCTGGGACGTCGTGCACTGTGTGTAGACAAGAGCGATGATCTCATGATCATAAAATCATGAGATCGTTGCCCTCCACCCCGCTCATCTAGGCCTCCACCCCCGCTGGTCTAGATTTGGCTCAGGAGAAGGCGAAACTGACTGAATCACACATCCCTAGCTTCTGCTTCAGTAGACACAAGGCATCCGCCAGACTGGGGTCCCTCGTGATCTACTGTTCCTGATATACATCAAGTGCACTCTCACAAATGAAGTCCAGAGCTTGGCTATTTGGAGGCTGGGCAGGGGGTGGGAGTGAGAGAAATGGAATATAATCAACTTTTAGGAAACTGGCTGCTGTTATCAGATCACCACGAAGCACTTATTCCCCTTTATCCCTTTTAACGAAAATGGTCAGACTGTTACTTAAGTAGCAAAAGCAGCAGGGGCAAAGGAGGCTGAGTAACAACATATATATATATATATATATATATATATATATATATATATATATATATATGGGCCTAGAAGGCAGCGTGAAATACATGGTCTTGGGAAACACCTCCTTCGGTCCATTTCTACACGGAACGGCTATCGTTTCATCGCCACACCCCGCAGATAGGCTTGAAAGGAGATGTGAAAGGTGCCTAAATCGACAATAAATAAGAAGCTACACATAGGGACGTTGTGGAAATGCATTTATCAGAAAATGATTACAAAGGGAGTTTTGAGCTGTGGGTGCAGGCTTCAGCGTGACAGATGATTAAGGCTGCACGCAATCAACTTCTAGCGATCCCATTTTACTCCCCATCAATTGGCATGTGATGAATCTTTCGCCTAATGCGAATCAAACCCTAATTGTGAATTTGATTGCATCTTCTTCTCCCATTCTTCTGATAGCACCTCAACTTCAGACAAGAGATTTATAGCCATTGTATGGCAAAGAAAGAAGGAAAGAAAGGAGTAAAAGTGAGAGCTCATGGAATGCATTCTGCCAATGGAGATTCTCACAGCACTCTGTTCAGAATTTTGTTTGCTCAGCCTGAGTTGATGAAGGTTCAATTTCAACGTGACTCCAGCATGGTACCGGTTCGGGCTGCTGATCCATAGAGTACGAGTGCTTCTCGCACAGGTGAGGAGACCCAATTTAAATTAGTTGCTGGTGCGTGGACTATCGCACATATATAAGCGCATGGCATACATGGAACTGTGTGCATTTACACTGTTTGTAAAACAGTTCCATGTTTTACACATGCTCAACTTTACATTTAGATCAGGCCTGGAAAAGTTAGGTATATCCATATATCCTACTCTGTAGGACAAGAACAGGCTTCACGAAAAGGCTTGAAAAAAGCTTAATAAGATGGGAATGACAAAGAAAGAGGTAAAAGGTCTTCACCATTCCTGCAGAGGAGTTAATTCTACAGGGGGAAATGTTTTAGACTAAATTTTAGGACAACCTTTTGGACGACACCTCCCATCATCCCCGACCATTAGCCATGCTGGCTGATGAGGGTTAAAGTCCAAAACATCTGGTGGGAGGCACCAGGGTGGGGAAGACTGAAAACCTTTCCAAATTAAGATCAGTTCAGAAAAAGAAATTTCATAGGGAGAAAGCACAGGGCAACCTGTCATGAAATAGGAGGCAGGGCTACATAGCCTGCTGAGTTCCTCACAGCTTTACAATCTTGTCCCCACACACAGACACAGACAATTTGTGAATGGTTTAACATGTGCCCAAATCTGAAAGTCTGAAAACCCTTAGAATGGCAGTGGAAGATCCATTCACAATTTGTCCATGATCCTGTAAAGGTGGACCAAACATTTACTATTGAGATTCATCACATAATCAAATGTATCTCTATAGCTGGAAGGGCTAGTCATTTGTTCTTTTTTCAAACCTGAGACAGTGGACTCCCTGCATTGTATCGAGCCAAGTTCCTTCTCCTCTAGTAGGCCTTATTGCACAACATAGAAGTCATTGATTGGGTTCGGATGACGTGATAACCAACAGTGGGTTAAATAGCCAACAGTGGGTTAAATAGCCAACAGTGGGTTAAATAGTCAAAGGTTGTTTATTTTGTCATCTGTCAGAACTTTTTCACACCATGTTTGGTTATTCGGCTGAATTAACCAACACAAATAACCAATATTGTGTACAGTTGATTATTTGAACAACCATTGGTTATCACGTCGTATACTGTTGCTATTTCGGCACAGAGTCCCCTGGCAAGAGCGACCAAAGCGGCGGCTGCCACTCTAGTCTAGCCGGCTGATGGGATACCAGCAGGAGGACTGAAGGGGGGAGAGAAGGTGGAGGATGTGTCAATCAAACACACCATTGACTAATGGTCAACTCGACATTGGCCTTAATCCACACCATGGTTGATTATAAATGTGTGCTTTAAGGTGGATTCCTGCATTGAGCAGGGGGTTGGACTTGATGGTCTTATATAGGCCCCTTCCAACTCTACTATTCTATGATTCTGTGATTCTACCCCCTCGAAAATCAACAGTGGAGTTGACTATTAAACCACCATTGACTATTGTGTTGTCTGAACAGAGCCGAAGTCTTAAACCGCGCACTTCCATTTTGTAAGATGATGAGCAAAATATTGTCAACCCCATCTGAGCAAAGTTCTCTTAAATTAGGCCTGACACAGCATTTTATACAGGAAGGTTTGCATACACACACACACAAAAAAGAATTCTGGGAAGCCAATTTTAAAATGTAGTACAAAATTACCTGTCTAGTAACATCAAGGTAGAGGTAAAAGAATTTGATCTTCACCTATGTAGAAACAGGGACCTCTGCTAGAACAGGAGTTTTGAGTGAGGGTTTCTATTTTTTAACCACTGTTTTTCATTCTTTTGAGCTTGCTGTTCACCTTCCTCGTTTGCAAATGGCTTTGTTTTAGCACTAGAGAGTTTAGACTGCCATAGATTAGAGGAAGTCTCATGAGTGTTGAAAGGCTTAATTAGTTAACTGTTGTAAAGTGCTTTGTGATCTCAGAATTGAAAAGCTGCACATAACAGATGCAGCATTTTACTAATTATGATGGTTATTATTAATTGACTCTATTAGCCCGCAGCCCTTACTTAACGAAAATCCCCACTGCAGAAACAAGGGTTTCACCCCCAAAGAAAAGTACATTATTATTCTCCCCGACCCAAATTCTGCCCTCTGTTACTGTACAAGGTCATTGAGCCACACTGGGGCTCAGCAGCTCTGGCAAACAGAGATTTGCTCTGCTGTGACGTGTTCCTGGAACATGTAGAGCAGGACAGGGGAACCTTCTGTAGGGAATTCACACACTCAGGAAAAATCTGACGGGTTTCGCATAATGGCACTGAATGGGGCCAAAGACAGCAGTAGGCAGGTCCAGAGCCAAAAGAGAGAAGGTGCAGCTCCTTCTCTCTCTCTCTCTCTCTCTCTCTCTCTCTTTCTCTGCCCCTCCTTTTCTCTCTTTTTCTGTGCCACTCCTTCTCTCTCTCTTTTTGCCGCCACCTTCCTTCTCTCCCTCTTCTTCTCTTTTCCCTATCCAGCAGTTTCCACATGACAATTTGTCTCTGGTTTTCCTCCTCCTCTTCCTTCCTCTTCTTTTATTTCTTCTTCTGTTCACATAAATGAATGTTCTTCCAACCCCCGAACTGTAAACGAAACCCAACCCACCGTTCCCCTGTACATGGAAAGTTAGCATGTCAGAGAGAAAACTAGGCTAGGATCCTTCACCTTGACAACTATTTTTTTAAATGCAGTTATCATCCTCCTCCTCCTCCTCCTCCTCCTCCTATTTTAGATTTGTGAGCCTAGGCTTACCATATGAAAATGAGGGCAGGGATCCTGTATCTTTAACAGTTGTATAGAAAAGGGTATTTCAGCAGGTGTCATTTTATGCATGCAGCACCTGAAGAAATTCCCTCTTCATCACAACAGATCTACATGTTTCAGAGAGAGAGAGAGAGAGAGAGAGAGAGAGAGACTGCCTCATCCTACTGCCATTTCTGGTCATTGTCAAACAGGCTGGGATGAATTTCTTTCTGATCCCCAAATACAATAATGGATTTGACAGTAGCCCTCTTCAAAAATGCCCCTCCATGTTTTCATCAACATGTGGAGCTCCAGGTTTTCAAGGGGTCTTGGGCAAAGCACCCCTGAGGGTCCTCCTCCCTCAGTGAGAGCTTCCCGACATTAAAGGAAAACCCGTTGTTTATCTGGTGCTGTGTGCTTCCTATTTCTTTGTCGGTATTGTTATGAATTGGATTACATGGGAGGAGAGGGAGGGAGGGAAGGTCCAAGTGAAAGCCAGGACTTCCTTCTGAGTAGAAGTAAGTTTTTGCTGTAAGTTTACAAACCTCATCACACTTACTTGGGAGTAAGCTCTATTAAACACTATTCTGGGGCTTACTTCTGAGTAGACACATGGGGATTGAATCTGTTTCCCTTTGTTGCAGGGATGCATTTTATCCCCTTCTTCAAAGTCCTTCCTCTCTTCCTCGGAGGGTTCATAGAGCAATGCCAGCTTTACATGCCGTTAGGAGTTTATTCCAGCTTAACTTAAAGGGAATAAAGGTAGGGGGGGTTATGGGAGACATCCTGTTTGACTACAGTGCCATTAAATTAGGGTGGCTATATGGAAAGGAGGACAGGGCTCCTGTATCTTTAACAGTTGAATTGAACTTCAGCAGGTGTTATTTGTATGCATGCAGCACCTGGTGAAATCCCCTCTTCATCACAACAGTTAAAGTTGCAGGACCTATATTAGTGTGACCAGATACAAAGATACGGTGACCCTATGGAAAGGAGGACAGGGCTCCTGTATCTTTAACAGTTGAATTGAACTTCAGCAGATGTCATTTGTATGCCTGCAACACCTGGTGGAATTCCCTCTTTGTCACAACAGTTAAAGCTGCAGGAGCTATACTAGAGTGACCAGATTCCAAAGCAGGCAGGGCACCTTCAGCTTTAACTACTATGATGAAGAGGGAATTTCACCAGGTGCTGCATTGCATACAAATGACACCTAAGAACATAAGAAGAGTCATGCTGGATCACACCAAGGGTCCATCTAGTCCAGCACTCTGTTCACACAGTGGCCAACCAGCTGTCGACCAGGGACCAACAAAGCAGGACATGGTGCAACAGCACCCTCCTACCCATGTTCCCCAGCAACTGCTGCATACAGGCTTATTGCCTCGGATACCCTAGCACATAACCATCAGGGCTAGAAGCTGAAATTCCCCTTTCAGTACAACTGTTAAAGATACAGGAGCCCTGTCCTCCTTTTCATATGGCCACCCTAGTTAAGTTGACCCAGAAACTTCAGTGAGTGGCCAGAACTGAGCAGGCTATAAATAGCTCATTTAGAGAACACGTGACTCTACCTTCACCTTGCCACTGTCACCAGCCGCTCTTGCATCTCCTCTGCCTCCTCATTGCTACCACTGGCTTGCTTGACGGGCAGAGCGCCAGGAAGCTAGTAGGCAATGGAATCTACTGCCCCTCCTTTTCACCACCGCCATTATCTGGGCCGGAGTGAGAGAGGCAGGTATCACTGAAATCCATTGGATGCAAAACAGCTTCGCTTCGGCCTGACTAAAAGCTAACTAACGGTTGGATCCTGAAGGGAGCCATCTTCATGCAAAGTTCTGAGCGATCGTTATGTAAGCAGCTTGACAAGGCTGCAAGTTCTTCCTCAAAGCTTCACAGGCTACTAGTCATTGCAAAATATAAAGACAAGCATGCAGAACATTGAATTGACAAAAATAAACTATTTCCCCCTACATGGGTTGCTGGTTTAATAAGGAACCAAAGCCTTAAGGGTCTAGGTCTCTCTCTTCAGATATGTTTCAAAACCACACTGGAACATACTCTTTTTGATGTGCTGGCAATCAACCAGGCTGCTCTGCGTTAAGCGTTTTCAGACACACTACAGGGTACAATTTAGTCGGAGTTGTATAAATCTGAGCATGGAATTAGCTTTGCTCTTTGGGGACGTTGGGCTTATTTGTTATCAGGAAATTAAAACTGGCACATCCCAAGCAACCATTGAAGTGTTCACTCTGCAACTTTCTTGAAAGAGGAAGAGGATATGTGGCAAACTCTTTTTCAGTACGGAGAATCCAATTACTCAGCCGACGAAACCCTCTCAACATGGCTGCTTCATAACTTGCTGGATTTGTATTTTCAAGGGCATTTCCTATGAAGAGCCAGAGATGGAGAAGTGAACATGGGGGAGAGAAGGCTGTGTTTGGCCCACAGTTGAATCTAAACACCTCCTGGAATATTAGCTGTGCCATACTTATCCATCTTATTTGTAACCTACCCTTCCTCTATTGAGGACTTAGCAGGGGGTTATCCCATGTAGGCTTCAAAACAACCCTGTGATACAGCTTTGGCTGAGAGATCAAGACTGGCCCAGGGCCACCTAGTTCTTTATTTTATGATTTGATATCCCACCTTTCCGCCAAAAATGGTGCTCAAGGTGGCTAAACTAAAATACAGATTAAAAACAAATTCTGAACTAAAATGTAACAAAAATAAATTCATTTTTTCATAAATTGGTGTGGGTGGGATTGAACTTGTGTCCTGCTTGTGGCTTCCCATGACAGCTGGTTGGCCACTATGTGAACAGACTGCTGATCTAGTTGGACTTTTTGTCTGATCCAGCAGGGCTCTCCTTATGTTCTTAAAACCACATTGGGGGGTGGGGACATATACAATATTTATAGTATTGTTGATCTCTAGAAACATGGGGGAGAAAATAATGCAGTGTTCACACATGTTATTATTCCAATATAATATGAATAAAGTCCTGAAAGGACTAAAGTTGGGTTGTTTGTTTTTAAATAACATATAGACTTCACAGCTGATTCAGTGAACGTCCACTGGATCTGAGTTAATACTACTCAAATCAGAAAACTCCAGTCCTGCTGATTGTCCTTGGTTAACTTGAAGTTAATGCTGTAAGTTGCTATTGATATAATGCAAAGTTCCAGAATTCACTGAACAAGAAAAACTCCATAGAAAGCCAACTCAGTTCTATCTCCCCATCCTAAATATTATCTTGAATTGATCAGTCAAACAAATATTAATATAACACTGGACTGACCTTCACTGCTAACTAATTAATCATACCATGGCCTCTCTGTTCAGGGGGTGGGGGTAGGAAAGATATCAGCACTTTCCCTCAAAGGTGCCACTCAAGCTGTCTACTTCTTTCTGTCCAATGAGAGTAGAGAACTACCCCATCATGAGGAAAGAGATGAGAAAACATCAAATGTGTGAAGAATCGGGTCTTTGGGAATTCCACTATGAGGTGCCCTGGCCTGGAGACTGGAACTTAGCTATCCATCACCTCTGCTGAGACACCAGCTGCCTTTGGCTCTCGCTCAGCTGTCACCTAGTAGTAGCCATTCCATCGAGCTGCAGAGCAGAAGGAAGGTAGGGAAGCAGGGTTATTCTAATGGATCTGCTGAGAAACCAGCTGCCTTAGGCCCTCCCTCAACTGTCACATACCAGCAGCCATTCCATCAGGCTACTTGAACTGTTTCCACCACAACTGGTTATTGCAAGAACTGTGATGCCTGAGCTTGCTTTTACCCTTTCTCTAGCCCCACCCTTTTTACCTTATGTGTTATGTCTTTTAGATTTCAAGCCTGAGGGCACTGAACTTTGTAAACCACTAAGGGGAGCCTTTTTGGCCCTTTCTACACCTAAGGATTATCCTTAGGAGGGATCGTCCCTGCCTGCTTCCGGGATCCCCTGTGTGGCATTTGGATGTACAGGAGCGATCCCGGGATATAGGGCTGGTGTAGACATGCCCTTTGGTTCAAAAAGTGGGAAAACTGCTTTCAGCAAACAAACAAACCAACCCACCGGAGTTTGCACTTTTCCAAATGTTTTGACACATTTAAGAGAAAATGCATTCACTTTGAGAGCAAATACATTTAGAAATGCATATTTCTAATTTGGGCTTTGTATGCTAGGAGGACCCAGGTTTGATCCCCGGCATCCCTAGGTAAGGCTGGAAAGAATCCTGCCTGAAACCCTGAATAGCTGCTGCCAGCCAGTGTCGACAGTACTGGGCTGGATGGACCTATGGTCTGACTCAGCACAAGGCAGCTTTCTATGTTCATGTTTTAAGATCAAATACAGTTAAAAATACTTATTTGCACACATTTAAACATGAATTTTCATATTCGTTCATTCATTCATTTTTCATTCATTTATAATTCAAAGTGCTGGTTTTGATCATTGAAGCCCTAAACGGTTTGGGACCAAGTTACTTATAAGACCATCTTCAGCCATATCAGCCTGCCCCCACTTTAAGCTCAGAAAGAGAGGTCGTTCTCATCTGCCCACCAGTGAGAGAAATCAGGTGGGTGTCCACACAGGAAAGGGCCTTCTCAGCAGTGGCTCCACACCTGTGGACAAACTTCCATCAGAGGTCCGCCATGCACCATCCTTGCAGGCTTTTAAGAAGGCCTTAAAAACATTTTATTTTACCATGGCCTTCTCATGGTGAGTGCCGTTTTGCTGTATTACCTTTGTTGTTCTTAATGATTTCGTTGTTAGTGTTTATTGTTTGCTTTTATCATTTTAATTGCTATTTTACTGTTTATTTATTGCTTTTAATGTTTAAAACTGTTTTTAGGTATTGTTGTAAGCCACCTTTGGAGAGATTCTGCCCTGAAAGGCATCCAAGAAATGTTTTAAATCAATCCATCAATAAGATATATTTCTAAAAACGATTAAAAATGTATTATACAGAGTACAAAAACCATTTACATTAAAAGATATAAACAGATAACATATATTTAGAAAACTTTTTTTTTTAAAGGATCAACCAAAGACAATCCAGGACCCGATAAAAAACTCATTATTTGCTGCAAAGTGCCTAAGAGAAGAGGGCAGTTTTAACCAAGTGCCAAAAAGATAACCATCTGCATAAATTACAGATAAACACTGAAATGGGATGAAACAAGTTTATGAGTGAACAAGTGACACTGGCCAATAAATATCCTGATATGTCCCTGACATGTACTTGCAGGGCTCTGTTTTACAGTTTCTATAACATTTTTAATCTATGTATTATTATAATTTGTTTTATATTGGCTTTTATGTTCTATTTTTTGTATGTCAACTGCTGAAAAATCTTATGACACCAAGTAGCATATAACTAGTTTAATATTTTTTAAAAAATAAAATAAAATAAAGAAATTGCCTCATGTATCCCAGAAGGAAATCCCATGAGTAAAAAAGCCCATCGCACTTTGAACAAGGCCTCCAACGTCTGTGATGACACACAACTAAAATTGTTGTCAGAGTTTTCCAAAGCACTGAATGCATAATTCACGCTTAGCCGTAAAAGAAAGTGCAGCTCATTTGCCCAACTGCCTGCTTGGTGGTGGCAATGGTGGGGACGATGGTTGTTGTTTTTTAAGAAAAGGATCATAAAATGCAAGCCCTGCTCAATGCGTGCAGCCAGCTGTCCTTGTAACATAAATCACCAAGCCCTCATTGAAGGCCCATCATGTCGGCATAAAATCCAAAGAGCTCCTGAGAGGGAGCCATTCAACCCAGACAGTCTCATTAGCACAACAGCACTAAATTAAACAAGTGCATAAAAAGTAACACACTTTCTCTGAGCCTGGCAATCCGGCTCTGCCTGGTGTCTTTTACCCGGGCCATCGTCCACGAGGCAGATGTGCGTGTGCATGGATGCGTGCATGTGTGTGTTTAAAGCCACCGCGCGAGACTCAGATGCTGCATGTTAAACCGTCAATAAATTAAGCACGAATCATTGGGCACATTAAATGGTTTGCAAACTCATCATCATCTAACTTGCCACAAGGTCTTCATTTTAACTGACCTAGATGGCTGTAAAGAGTTATTAAATCAATGAGGATAGAAATACAGGCTTGCTTGCAACACGCTGACCATTTTTCATAAGGTTTCCTTCATAGTATCATAGAATAGTAGAATTGGAAGGGGCCTATAAGGCCATCAAGTCCAACCCCCTGCTCAGTGCAAGAACCCACCTTAGAGCATACCTGACAGCCCACCACCTCCCTAGGGAATTGGTTCCATTGTCATACTGCTCCAACAGTCAGTAAGTTTTTCCTGATGTCCAGCCGGAATCTGGCTTCCTGTAACCTGAGCCATTATTCCATGTCCTGAACCCTGGGATGACCAAGAAGAGACCCTGGCCCTCCTCTGTGTGACAACCTTTCACGTATTTGAAGAGTGCTATCATGTCTCCCCTCAGGCGTCTCTTCTCCAGGCTTAACATGCCCAGCTCTTTCAGTCTCTCCTCATAGGGCTTTTTTTCCAGACCCCATTGCCCTCCTCTGAACACTCTCCAGCTTGTCTCCATCCTTCTTGAAGTGTGGTGCCCAGAACCAGATGCAATACTCAAGATTAGGCCTAACCAGTGCTGCATAGAGGGGAACCACTACCTCAGCCAGGGGTTTTGAACCTCTTTGAGCCCGTGGCCTGGATTCCATTTCAGAGAAGCTCATGGGGGCGACATTGCAGTGGTGGGTGAGAATGAAGGCAAAAGGGAGCAGGTTCAAAATGAAAGAAGTCTCAGGAGAAGAAATCAAGGTAGACTTCACTCCCAATTTTAGGGTGCTTCACTAGAGAAACTGGTCAGGCAGAAACATTTCTCAAATCAGCAGTAAGAACATAAGAAGAGCCACACTGGATCAGACCAAGTATCCATCTATTCCAGCACTCTGTTCACACAGTCAGAACCAGCCAGAACTCTGAAGGAGCCATCCAAGTTGTGAAGCCCCATACCTTGGATAGCTCCTTTTAGAGTTCTGACTGATTCAGGAACCACAGCAGGGCTGGGTCCAAGGGGTTATTTGGTATCACAGGTGAAGCATCCCTGGAAAAAAAAACATGTCAGGTTGTCACATGTCTTCTGTGGGAGTGAGACGTGGAGAGGCATCTAAATCTTCCTCTGCTGATGATGTCTCCCTGGGCCTGACATGCACTCCTGCTTATAGTTGCATAGGAAGGAGAATATCACTAAGAATGGTTGTAGCATGTCCTGCTGACATCCCAAGAATCAAGTTTGCTTTCGGGGAAAGGCAGGTGTTTCAGAATCCCTGTTGTATGTGTGGAAGATGCCATGAAGCCTTTTCTAGCACAACCCTAATCATGAGTTGTGTTTGTTGTGATTCCCAGATCTTCACAGCGATGGCATCAATGGTAGGCAGGGCTGGGCTCCTGCCAGGGGGGCCACACCTCCCATTGACAAGAGACCCCTGGCACTCCTCCTCCTCCTCCTCCTCCTCCTTCTCACTATTGCAATCTGCTTGTTGACTTTCCTCTTGCTCTAGCACCACTCCCTGCTTGCTCCCTGCCTCTCTGCCTTTCATTCCTGGTTGTGGAATGAGCTCCCCAGAGAGGTCCGCCTGGCGCCTACACTGTACTGCTTTCGTCGCCAACTGAAGACCTTTTTATTCTCTCAATATTTTAACACTTAATTTTAACTTAAATTTAAATCTTACTGTTTTAACTCTGTGTTTTAATCTTATATCAATTTTGCTGCGTGGTTTTATCCTGGTTGTGCTTTTTATACTGTATTTTGTAATTGTGCTTTTAACCTGTTGGTTGTTTTATTGTGGTTTTAATTTTTGTGAACTGCCCAGAGAGCTTCGACTATTGGGCGGTATAAAAATGTAATAAATAAATAAATAAATCAAGAAAGTGGTAGCAATGACGAGAAACAGGATGAGGAGCAACAGCAGCTGCGGAACATGGTCATGAGAAGGTAGACTCAGCTAAAGAAGGGATCCATGGAGGATGCGTGGCCAAGGGCCCTCGAACCCTGAGCCACTACTGCCTCCGTGACCATTCTCACTCTCTGTGTACCCAGAATTGGAGAAGTCTAAAGAAAGGGAATCCAGTGTATAATTATACTCCGTTTAACTCTAGAGCAAAAAATCGCTGTACGAAAATGCAAAGTAAATCTAAATGGTTTGCTAATTGCCTGTCACTATTGCAAACAGTATTTTATTTGCAGAGCAGCTTTTTGCTTTGCTTTAAAAAAAAAAGCCTGAGAAATGAATAGTTTCTTTTCAAATATTTACTATCAGAGAAGGACTGGGGGAAAAAAAATCAGATATTAATTAATATTCTCAAGATAATGGTCTGAAATCAATCAATGTAAATACAGAACAAAGGAAGAGCCATTGAATCTCATTTCAAGTGAGCATACCAACAGAATTAAGATGTAAATGGGTTATATTTTAATTTCTCTGAAGCCTAAACAAAGACTGAATCAAAGTAATTGTAATTGTGATTAAAGGATCAACTAATTCCTGATGGAGAAGTCCAGAGGTGTGAAGTCTTGTGTAGAATGAGAAACAGACAAAGCGTTTTCGGTATGGCGAGGCACAGAATGGATAACAGGATTTCCTGGCCTGATCCTAACCATGTTTACTTGGAAGTCAGTCCCATTGATTAGAGTATGATTTAATAGGAGCATAGGAACATAGGAAGTGGCCTTATACTGAGGCAGACCATTGCTCATCTAGTCTACAGTGGGCCTGTTCAGACAACACGTTAAGCCACAGTTAGGCTGCTAAACCTTTTGCAGCAAATGGTTAGTGAGCATGTTTAAACTGTGTTTATGTAGCCATGATTAGAAATGTTTCACACGACATGCTAAGTCATGGTTCACATGACACTCTAAGCCAGAATGGGCTTAGAGCCATAATCTCAGGCATGTTTACTTAGACATAACTCCCATTGAGTTCAATGGGGCATTCCCAATTAATGATGTGGGTAGGAGTCTAGCGTTATAGCGCAATCCAATTCATTCTTACTCAGTAGCAAATCCCATTGTGTTCAATGGGGCTTACAAGCAGGTAAGTGATCATATGATTGCAGCTTTACAGTGAAAACCTATAACTGTCTAGTAAGAAGTAAGCTGCCTTTGACTTCGATGGGGCTTAGACCTGGGCAATGGAGGCTGGTGGCTCTAATTTTGGTGGGGCTATGAATTCATTTCAGTCAGAACTAGCCAGAATTCTAAAGGAGCTATCCAAGGTGCTAAACCCCATCCCCCAAAACAGGTTCTGCACCTTGGATAGCTCCTTTAGAGTTCAGCTGGTTCAGACTAAAACTTGGAATGGATTCACAGCCCACCAAAATTGGAGCCACCAGCCTCCACTGCTCCCAGCTGAGATTGTAGAACAGATGATCAACTTGTCAATGAAAGAAGGTAGAGAGCTGTTCCCTTACATCAGACTTCCCTCAGATCAGCATGGCTGGGGATGCTTGGAGTTGTAATCCAGCACATTTGGAAGGTACCAGGTTGGGGAAGGCTGAATAAAGCAAGCAAGAGTCTCCTGGCATGTTAAAGATGAACGAATTTATTAGTCTAACATGGCTACTTCTCTGAAATTTGTTCTCCTGGTGGTATCCCTTTAAAGTAATAGATCACGACACAGTATTTCTTCTGGGTCCCATTCCCTTGGCATATTCTCTCAAAACACAAGCGACACGACAAAATAAAATGAGTGCTTTAAATTCATTTGACAAAGTGAATTACTGCAGCTGAGACTATATATATATATATATATATATATATATATATATATATATATATATATATCAAAATATGGTTAGCCGTTAACAGAAACTCAGTTTAAAATATGCCACAATTAAATTATTTGAAAATGAACTATATTAACTTTCAGCTGAATCTAATTAAAGAAGCTGGGTTTTGTTTTTTTAAAAAAAATACATTTAGATTTATTTAAGCTCCAAATAATTTAAATATTTGGAGGGAAAGACTAGAATTATGAGATTGGTGGGTGATCTCCTCCCTGTAAATGGGGTGAGGGGGAAAAGATGTGTTAGGAGTCTGATGTATTGCACTTCTTCAGAGCATGCACAGAGTGCAAGCACACGTCAGCAGAGACAGAGGTCACTGGCAGCAGGCGGATGTTCACGAAGCAAAGGAATACTCAGACACAGTAGCCTTTTTGAAATACTAAGCTAAATTTACTGTACACATATTTACCAGAAATCTAATATAACATAACTAAGGAATGTTCACTTAGACAAAACCAACTGACCAAAAACTCTCCACACTCTTCAATCACATGTCACATATTAATAGCCTTGTGAGCCAACCATAGTGTCCATATTGCATCACCGGGATTGTGTTGCTATGCCTCAAGCTTGTAAGCCATATGGCAGATTGTCTTGTTTTGTTTTATTCTGTACAGCGCCATGAAAATTGATGGCGCTTTATTAAGAAGAAGAAGAAGAAGAAGAAGAAGAAGAAGAAGAAGAAGAAGAAGAAGAAGAAGAAGAAGAAGAAGAAAAACATGGGCAAACGGCCTTGGACAGAGAGCCATCCAGATGCACATCTTGGCTGTTCCCAAAGACCTTGAGATGGCTATCTCAGAGGTTGTTACTTTGTTCAATAGTTTCAGAAAAAACTTCTGATTAACACTTTCCAGGTAAACCAGTTTACCTGGAAGTAAGAATCAATCACACTAGTGCTGGTTTTAACTTATAAAGCCTTACATGGCTTGGGACCACAATACCTGACAGAACGCCTCTCCCGACATGAACCTACCCATACACTACGTTCTGGGTGCCTTTCTCCGAGGGAAGCTCAGAGGACGACAACAAGAGAGAGGGCTTTCTCTGTGGTGCCCCCCCCCCCACAGTGGAACAGTATGTAATGAGCCTGGGTCTGTTTTTTAGACTCATAGTTTTTTAAAGTTGTTATAGTGGTTTTAAATGTACGTGCATACTGTATGTTTTTCTGGTTTTTAATTTTTGTATACTGTTTTTATGTGTTTTTATCTTATGTAAACCACCCAGAAAGCTTCGGCTATGGGGCAGTATACAAATGCAATACATAATGAAATGATAATAATAGTACGGATTAGTGCTGGCTCTAGGTTTTGGAGGGCCCTGAGGCAAGACCCCCTCAGTGGCCTTTTCCTCCTCCGTGAGTTTCTCCACCATTGTCAACAGCTGCTCTTGCTCCTCCTCCTCTTTCTTGCCATTGCTAGCTCTTGCGTTCTTGAGGCAGTGGCATCTACGGCTTCTCTTCATCGCTGCCTCCGTTGTCTGGACCAGAGCAAGAGGCAGGTTGCAGGGGAGATGAGGAGGAGCAAGTCCAGGGGGCTCTTGGCAGTGAGTTCCAGTTGGGGTGTGTGGTCCCTCAGCAGGTGCCCAATCATGCTGACCCTTGACACCAGGCCTCATACACTGTAGAGGCCTGCCAGACCTCATAGACTATAACTTCACTCTCTTAAAGAAACAATAAATTGTTTTCCCTTCTCCTGACCAGGGAGAAGCATTATGAACTAAACGTAAGCTGTCACGACTCAGCAGCAAATCAGATCCCAATCGAGATGAGGAGGGGGGCCAATCAGAGTAGAACAACTAGAAGCAGGGACCTCCCCATTGCTGCCCTTTCATGATCTGTCTGCGGTGGCTGCCACACTCTGCCTAATGGTAGGGTTGGCCCTGTTGTCTCCTCAAACAGGTCGCAGCTCTCCAAGGCCCCAGTTCGGGGCCTGAGCCACAGCCTATTCCCTGAGAGCCCGCTAAGCGGAGATCCCCACAGCCTATAGTCCCAAAGGAACCAACCGCCTCTCTATCCAGCGTCCACTGTTCTTTCTACCATGAGCAAAGGCAAGGAGGTAAATAATGGTGAGGAGATGGAGCGCTAAGCTCCTGACCAGGAGACTGGCCCTTTAAGTTTGGCATTCTCCAGGAAAGAGGTAGAGCCTGAGAGGGGTAACCTGGCCTGCGTAGCATAAAAGACCTTATTTGGACCCGCAGCCTTCTTGAAGCAAGTTGTTTATTCAGAACTTCTCTGAGGTGCTGCATCTCCAGCTGGACTGGACTCAGGTGACTTGGTGTGTACTTCCTCTTTGCAAGGCCAGGACCAAATGTGTACCAGGCTAGTCTTCTTGTCCATCTAACCCAGTATGGTCTACAAGAGCCGGCCCAAGACATTTTGTGGAGCAAGAAATGGTGCCCTACCAACGCACCCACTCAAAACAAGGCACATAACATCCAAAGCCAGACAAGTCGTTTGGGCACATGAGGCAGAAAACTGCACAAGCGCCTCATACCATCCCTGACAATAAAAATATAGTAATAACAAATTAACTAACTCACAGTTTGCTGCACTTTCATGACACCCAAAATCTGTCTAAGGTGGCCGCCTCACTCTGCCTAATGGTAGGGTGACCATATTTGGGAAACCAAAAAAGAGGACACCTAGTGTGTGTGTGGGGAAGCAGCTTTCTGAGTCCTGCAGAAAGTACGTTCTTCCCCCACCACCTTAAAGAACCCGATTGGAGTGGAGGAGGGGAAAGGATTTCATTCTGTACCACCACCATCCACTCCAATTGGGGCCTTTTCTATAATGTCCACGAATGACCAACTTTCCCCTTTAAGACCTCAATTGGAGCTCAGGGTGGGAGAATGATGTGCCTCAAGAAAGCATGTCATTCACTCCTGCCATGCTAATGGCAGCCTTAAAGGGGAAGGTGTGTCATTCCAGGACATTATTGAAAATTATAGAAAATCCCCCCTGACACCATGGAAAAAACAAAAACCAGGACAAATCCGGGGAAATCCTGACAGTTGGTCACCCTACCTAATGGTAGGGTTGGCCCTGTTGCTTACTCAAATAGGTAGCAGCTCTTCAAGCATTCTCTGCAGAGGTCTTTCTCATCATCTGTTGCCTTATTTTGTTAATAGGAAATGCCAGGGGTTAACCCTGAGACTTCCCGCCTGCGCTCTACCACTGAGTGATGGTCCCTTTCAAATGTAATTTATGCTAGCGCTTAACAGCTGCTGTGCCATAAACTTCAGTATACGTACGTACTCAAATATGAGACGGAAAGATGTATATCTCAATTGTTCGTGTGGAATAAATCATTCAAATTAAGATCCCGTCAAAATGTGCATTTACTTTGCACAATTTGTTCTGTTCCTGGTAGCTATGAGAAGTGTTATGCAGGGTGGGGGTTGAAACTCTTTTGATTCACATCTTAATTCATATTTTTTTTATTGATTCATATTTTAATATGAATCGACCTAAATTGCTTTCCCCAAACTAATACGCAAACTGGAACACAATTACCCTTCGGGGTTTTTTGCACTGCTCCAAATTTTGCATTGCTTTTCTCTGATCAAAAATCATGTGAAAAAAATGTATGCATTAGGGGCAATCGCATACAAAAAAATCATAGATCATGGAAAATAGCATAAACAGGGTCATATTAGGGGAAGTGCTTGCACAAATGCATGCATCACTCAGCTTTTATTGTTTTAAATCTGTTGCCGTATTTTTAGAATTTTACACTGTTAATGTTTTTTTAACTCTAGTTTTATAGTGTCGTTTAAAACTTTTAAAACTTTGATATTATGTTTTAGCAGGTTGCGTGTTTTATGGTTTTATGAATGGTTGTGAACCAACCAGAGAGCTTCAGCTATTGGGTGGTATAAAAATGTAATAAATATTAGGGGAAATTGCATACAAATGCATATGAATGTTGAATTGTTGTGCAGGTGGTGATGGTTTTTAATGCAAACTGATGCAGAAATAGGATGGAATGAACCTGTGCTTGTGCTTGGAGAGATGCAAACATTATAGAAATCAAACCACACGTTCCTAGTGTTCAGTCCAAGTATGATTTCTGATGAGCAAAACTTCAAATTATAAATTTCCACTTCTAGCAGTTTAAAGTGGTCCAGTCCACCTGAGGCTACTGACTCTTCTGTAACGGCTACTAGCCTTGCCAGTTAAATAGAACCTCCAACTTCAAAGGCAGTGTATCTTAGAATATGGCTGCCATAGAGCAAACATCCTCCCATCCATGCTGTGGTTGTGAGATTCCTTGGAACATCTGTCTAGGCCCTTTGGGAAAGTAGATGGTCCAGTAGGGCTCTTTTTATGTTCCCATACATTTCCCATGCACTTATCTTCACAGGCACGAGGACTAGAAACTTGCTTTGTACTGTTTTCATCAAAAGTGCAGTATGCCGAGACTTCTGCGCAAAGCACCAACCTGTGTCCTCAGATGGTACAACTATGTATGTGCAGGTTGCATTCAGACCCACTTTCCACCACCACTTCTAATGCATTTCTCATTCATCTTTAAACTAGGGTTTTCCAGGAGAAGTTCCAAGTGGATTTTGGGTTGGGTTGTCGATGATAAACATGTGCACAGCTCCTTCGTTTGCTTTATGTCACCAGTTTGCTCCTGTTCACTGCCGCCTTTGAAAAGTCCAGCGTATGCTTCCACACAAACGCTAAACCAGCATTAATGAATGGTGCATGACTGTCATCCCAGTCATTACTTCTAACTTTAAGTGAGAAATCTGTTTGAGCGTTGACACTTGCCATTCTGGGTCGCCTCCGGGCTATAAGGTCTCCTGAATGCAGTCAATCAGAGCTTCTCTTTATACAAAGGGCTCGCAGCATCCGAAGCAACGAGGTAGATTGCGCAAAGGCAGAGAAAGCGGGCGCATGATATGTAAGCATTACCTGTGATTATTTTAATATGTAATTTGCTTGGTTGGCCATGATCTGGAACAGCATTTTAAGCTTCGGAGATCATTTCTTTCTCTCTGTTATGATGAGAAAAAGCTCTGAGAACTTGTGTTCATGTCCTCAGTCTGCTCTTTTTCTCTTGGATTTTTTTAAAAGAACAAAACATCCCACATGGCCATTAAAAGAGGGGGGAAGGGAATCCCAGATTGCTATAGGATTTTTTTCCTGTCCTGCCTCACCCTCCTTCAAAGCTATTGAGAATTATAAATCATAAAATTGCTTCCCTCTAATGGCAAACCTCTTTCCATTCCTGCCTCTCTGAGGATCATCAGATGAGTGTTTTATAGCATACTCATTACTGGGCACTCATGGATTTTTGTGATTCCTTTTCACGACGCCGTCCACCTTCTGCACGCCTCCTGCTCCTTCTGGTCTTTTTCCCATTTTAAAAAAAAGACCCTGGAAAATCCTGTTTCCCCTTACAGAGAAATGTGCCGCCATTTCCTGCTGTGTGCAGGGAAAGCAGCGCAATAAAAATGCCCATTTCAGTGGTCCACATGGTCTTTGTTTACTTCCTCTTCCTTCAGCGTGTGAAGGAAGAGGAAGCTGCTTACCTTAACTGTTGGGCTGTAGCACAAGGCAAAATGACAGGAGGGAAACACAATTACCTTCCCCTGCCCTGTCTGAAATCTCTCTCTCTGTGTGTGTCTATCTCTGTCTCTCTGTATGTTTTCTAGATGTGTTGGACACATCTGGAAGGCACCAGATTCGAGAAGACTATATATATATATATATATATATATATATATATATATATATATATATATATAGTCCTAAACCTTCTCCTCATCTCTCATTCTCTCTTACTGTCAATGATGTAACGCTTAATCCGGTCAATGAAGCTCATAGTCTTGGCTTTATATTTGACTCCTCGCTCTCCTTTATTCCTCATATTGAGGCAGTAGCTAAATCCTGTCATTTTTTCCTGTATAATATTGCCAGGATTCGATCATTTTTGTCTGTCTCTTCTGCCAAGACGCTTGTTCATGCACTGGTTATTTCTCGGTTGGACTACTGCAACCTTCTTCTCTCTGGCCTTCCTTCTTCTCACATCAGTCCGTTGGTCTCTGTCCACCACTCTGCCGCTAAGATCATCTTCTTGGCTCGCCGCTCTGACCATGTCACTCCACTTCTGAAATCTCTTCATTGGCTTCCAATCCACTTCAGAATCCAATATAAACTTCTCCTGTTGACCTTCAAAGCTTTTCACGGTCTAGCTCCTTCCTATCTCTCCTCTCTCATCTCACACTATTGCCCCGCTCGTGCTCTTCACTCCTCTGATGCCATGTTTCTCGCCTGCCCAAGGGTCTCTACTTCCCTTGCTTGGCTTCGTCCCTTCTCTTCTGCTGCCCCTCACGCCTGGAACGCTCTTCCAGAACATTTGAGATCTACAAGCTCAATCACAACTTTTAAAGCTCAGCTAAAAACTTTTCTTTTTCCTAAAGCTTTTAAAACTTGATGTTGCTCGGACTTTATACTGTTAGTTTTACCCTACCCTGTGCCTGTTTACCCTACCCAGTGCCTGTTTGCATTCCCTTCCCCTCCTTATTGCTTTACTATGATTTTAGTAGAATGTAAGCCTATGCGGCAGGGTCTTGCTATTTACTGTTTTACGCTGTACAGCACCATGTACATTGATGGTGCTACATAAATAAATGAATAAATAAATAAATAAATAAATAAATAATTATATATATTCATATATTCCAATACCTCACTATAACAATGTAAGGGGCATAGAATCATAGAATCATAGAATAGCAGAGTTGGAAGGGGCCTACAAGGCCATCGAGTCCAACCCCCTGCTCAATGCAGGAATCCACCCTAAAGCATCCCTGACAGATGGTTGTCCAGCTGCCTCTTGAATGCCTCCAGTGTGGCAGAGCCCATGACTTGTACTTGTAGCATTCCTCATAATGTATGAAAACTGTGCCCAACTTTCTTATACTAGAGCTTTTCTTCACACTTCCATTCCTTGCAAAGCACTCCACACTTCTTCTCTCGTCTCTGCCTTTTCCAGTCTCATTTGTTCTTTTCTTTTTGTTTCTTTGGGTTCTAAAATGGTCTGGGGGAAGGGATGCTCATGGATTTGGGATGCATATGCTCCAATTGCTTATACACTGGGTGAAAAGGCTTAGAATAAACACCTTACCTAAGAACAAACACCTTTGCCAGTTGGAATAATTATATTTTAAAAATATTGGTCGCATTGTTAGGTATTATGGCTCCCTCTGCTGGTTTCTCTGTTTTATGCAAGAATGTCTGCAGTGATGCACTGGCAATAAAAGAAATGGACTCACTACTGACTTTGAGCATCATCACAAGAAGGGGGGGAATCACATTTGTTTACCATTGTTTTTCCGCCTGTGCGTTTGTCCCTCATTACTTCCTCTGTTGAAAGAGGAAGTTCGGTCTTGCTAGGAACATTAGGAGCCTGGCTTTCTGCCCTTACCAGGCCATCAAAGTGATAATTTCTGGATTGGATCCAGGATCTGCCTTTTGCAAAAGGAAGGACTCCACTCATGGAAGGTCCCTTCATCCAATTTTGGAGGATCCCTACTTCTCTCTCTCTCTCTCTCTCTCTCTCTCTCTCTCTCTCTCTCTCTCTCTCTCTCACACACACACACACACACACACACACACACACACACCATGGCCCATCCAATCAGCAGGGTCTTCTAACACTCTTTGCAGCATTTCCAGGGGGTTGGAGGGGCTGTTGGGGAAGGAAGGTGTGTAGAAGTCCACTTCCATCGGCGTATTTGATCCAGCTTAAATCTGGATCCAACCCGCTGTCTGCACCTCTGCTCAGCTTCGGCAATTGATCTGAAGGACCCAGGTTTTAGATCTGGATTCAGAAATGGCCACAAGCCTCAAGATTGTTCCTGAAGCCTAGATGCAGGCAATGGGTCAGATCCAGGACCTGCCTTTTGTGAGAGTAAGGGACCCTCCATAAGAGGAAGGGCTCTGCTCCCATAAGGTTCCTCCATCTGATTTTGGGGGATCCTCTCACACACACACATCACACCACACACACTGCTGTGGGAAGGAGGGAGTGGGAAAGTCGACTTCGCCAGCACAGTTGATCCAGAATAAATCTGGATTTGATCCAGTATTATCTTCTTGGTGTCCACCACGGTGACTGACGTGGGCACAGCCCATCCTGATGCCTGAAGCGTTCTTGGAGGAGAGCAAACGATGTTTCGTTTCGTTTATCAACTGTGGCACTTTTAACGACGATGGATACCCATTCATGTTCCCACTTGTGCAGGTTGCTTTTCCTCAGACGTCTCTCCTCTAAGTGCATCAAGTCCGTTCAGTTTCATTTACCCAACTTCATGTTTTTTTATAATACACTTCAAGCAGGAGGTGCTTTCCTTTACAATCTCTGCTTTCTCCAAAACTTTTGTAACGGACATTATGTCATCTTTTGGGCACTTTTCAAGTTGCGTCTCCTTGCTAAAAAATATATATATGCTTGGCTTCCGTTTATTTACACAGCATCATTCCTGTAAGAGGAAAGAGATGCTTGAGGATTGGGGATGGGTAAAAATGCTGGCACATTTAGGCACGACTTGGTACAAAAAAGACGCCGGCATTGTTCAAGTGGTTTATGGTTGCATGTTGTTTTATACTGGGAAAACTCTGAAAAGCTTTTTTACTTTTCAGACCAAAGTGAGGTGGGGTGCTTCAAAATGGGAACATGAGGCAGCAGAACAGATACAGGGTGGGTTATCGTTTTTGGGGGGTCATCGTTTGTAAAGTTGTTATAGTGGTTTTAAATGTATGAGCATTTTGCATGTTTTTGTGGTTTTAATTTTTGTATATTGTTTTTAAATGTTTTTATCTTAATGTGAGCTGCCCAGAGAGCTTTGGCAATGGGGCGGTATACAAATGCAATGAATAAATACCATCATTGATAGCAGTAGACCCCTGGATCTTCCATTTTGAAAACTGAAGTGTGTACACTGCAACCCTAAATGTATACTATTATGCTCAGGAGTGTGTGTGTGTGTGTGTGTGTGTGTGTGTGTGTGTGTGTGTGGACATGCATGTCTGCAGGGCCAGCCCTACCGTTACAAAGAGTGAGGTGATCGCCTCCCGTGGCAATTGATGAGGGGTGCCAGCAAGGCGTTGGAAGATAGAGCCATGTATTGTGCCCTGGGTCCCTTCTAAACTGGCCTTCTGACATGTGTGGCGGAGTCCACTTTCCCATCACCAGTGTTGAAGAAAGATTCAACTGCCCAGTCCAGTTGGCTTTTGTACATGGATTTATTTATTTATTAATTTATTAATTTATTTATTACATTTCTATACTGCCCTATAGCCGGAGCTCTCTGGGCGGTTCACAAAAATTAAAAACATTCAAAGTATAAAACAACAGTATGAAACCATAATATAAAATACAATATAAAAGCTCAACCAGATAAAAACAGCAGCAATGCAAAATTACAAATTTAAAACACCAAGTTAACATTTATTTATAGACTGTTAAAATGCTGGGAGAATAAAAAGGTCTTCACCTGGCGTCTAAAAGCATATAATGTAGGTGCCAAGTGAACCTCCTTAGGGAGCTCATTCCACAGCCGGGGTGCCACAGCAGAGAAGGCCCTCCTCCTGGTAGCCACCTGCCTCACTTCCTTTGGCAGGGGCTCACGGAGAAGGACCCCTGAGGATGATCTTAGGGTCCGGGCAGGTACATACGGGAGGAGGCGTTCCTTCAGATAGCCTGGCCCCAAGCCATTTAGGGCTTTAAAGGTTAATACCAGCACTAGGAATCGGGCCCAGACCTGGACTGGCAGCCAGTGAAGCTGGAAAAGGACTGCCGTGATGTGGTCTCATTGGCCAGTCCCTGTTAGTAACTGAGCTGCCCTGTTTTGTACCAGGTGAAGTTTCCGGACCATTTTCAAAGGCAGCCCCACGTATAATGCATTGCAGTAATCCAAACGAGAGGTTATCAGAGCATGGATAACTGTAGCTAGGCTATCTCTGTCCAGATAAGGGCGCAGTTGGTATATCTATAGAGAGCTCCAGCTATTGGGCAGTATAGAAATGTAATAAATAAATAAATTATAAATAAATATCAGCCTAAGCTGATAAAAGGTGCTCTTTGCCACTGAGTTCACCTGTGCCTCAAGTGACAGTTCTAGATCCAAGAGCACCCCCAAACTATGGACCCGATCCTTTAGGGAGAGTGCAACCCCGTCCAGGACAGGGCAAACATCACCTCGCCGGACAAATGAACCACCTGCTAACAGTACCTCTGTCTTGTCTGGATTGAGTCTCAGTTTATAAGCCCCCATCAAGTCCATTACCTTACCCAGGCTGGTTCAGAACAGCCACTGCCTCACCTGGGTTTGATGAAAAGGAAAGGTAGAGCTGGGTATCATCCACATATTGATAACCTCCCCCAGTGGCTTCATGCATATGTTAAACAGCATAGGGGATAAGATAGAGCCTTGTGGAACCCCATAGCTTAGGAGCCATGGCACAGAGCAATAATCCCCCAGCACCACCTTCTGGAATTGGCCAAGTAGGAGTGGAACCACTGCAACGCAGTACCTCCTACAAAGGGGGTGCCACTTTGTTCTTGCCCCAGGCAGCAATACATCTAGAGCCAGCTCTCTCTCTCTCTCTCTCTCTCTCTCTCTCTCTCTCTCTCTCTCTCTCTCTCTCTCTCTCTCTCTCTCTCTCTCTGTACACATAGAGGGGCAGAAATAGTAAAGATGTGACTACATGAAATAGCAAAAGGTACAATCTGTGGTGACATATTGGCCTGTTTCATATATTATATGTATGAAGGGGCTACATGAGTAGAAAGGGAAGCAGGGCTTTCACCCAAGAAGGCTATCAATGGCTACTAGTCCTGATGGCTATGTGCTACCTCTAGTAGCAGAGGCAGTAAGCCTATGTATCATAGAATCATAGAATAGCAGAGTTGGAAGGGGCCTACAAGGCCATCGAGTCCAACCCCCTGCTCAATGCAGGAATCCACCCTAAAGCATCCCCGAAAGATGCTTGTCCAGCTGCCTCTTGAAGGCCTCTAGTGTGGGAGAGGCCACAACCTCACCAGGCAACTGATTCCATTGTCATATTGCTCTAACAGTCAGGAAGTTTTTCCTGATGTCCAGCCAGAATCTGGCTTCCTTTAACTTGAGCCCGTTATTCCGTGTCCTGCACTCTGGGAGGATCGAGAAGAGATCCTGGCCCTCCTGTGTGTGACAACCTTTCAAGTATTTGAAGAGTGCTATCATGTCTCCCCTCAATCTTCTCTTCTCCAGGCTAAACATGCCCAGTTCTTGCAGTCTCTCTTCATAGGGCTTTGTTTCCAGACCCCTGATCATCCTGGTTGCCCTCCTCTGAACTCGCTCCAGCTTGTCTGCGTCGTTCTTGAACTGTGGAGCCCAGAACTGGATGCAATACTCTAGATGAGGCCTAACCAGGGCCGAATAGAGAGGAACCAGTACCTCACGTGATATGGAAGCTATACTTCTATTAATGTAGCCCAAAATAGCATTTGCCTTTCTTGCAGCCATATCACACTGTTGGCTCATATTCAGCTTGCAGTCTACAACAATTCCAAGATCCTTCTCGTTTGTAGTATTGCTGAGCCAAGTATCCCCCATCTTGTAACTGTGCCTTTGATTTCTATTTCCTAAATGTAGAACTTGGCATTTATCCCTATTAAATCTCATCCTGTTGTTTTCAGCCCAGCTCTCCAGCCTATCAAGATCACTTTGAAGTTTGTTTCTGTCTTCCAGGGTATTAGCTATCCCACCCAATTTTGTGTCATCTGCAAATTTGATCAGCATTCCCTGCACCTCCTTGTCCAAATCATTAACAAAAATTTTGAAGAGCACTGGGCCCAGGACTGAGCCCTGCGGTACCCCACTCGTTGCCTCTCCCCAGTTTGAGAAGGTTCCATTGATAAGTACTCTTTGAGTCCGATTCTGTAGCCAACTGTGAATCCACCGAATAGTTGTTCCATCTAGCCCACTTTTAGCTAGTTTGTTAATCAGAATGTCATGTGGTACTTTGTCAAAAGCTTTGCTGAAGTCAAGATATATGACGTCCACAGCGTTCCCACGGTCCACAAGGGAGGTTACCTTATCAAAAAATGAGATCAAATTTGTCTGACAGGACTTGTTCTTGACAAATCCATGTTAGCTTCTAGTGATCACCACATTGATTTCAAGGTGTTTACAGATTGACTTCTTTATAATCTGCTCCAGAATTTTCCCAGGGATGGATGTCAGACTGACTTGTCTGTAGTTCCCAGGTTCCTCCTTTTTGCCCTTTTTGAAGATCGGGACAACGTTAGCCCTCCTCCAGTCGTCCGGCACCTCACCCTTCTTCCATGATTTTGCAAAGATAATAGACAAAGGTTCTTAGAGTTCTTCCGCTAGCTCCTTCATTACTCTAGGATGCAGTTCATCGTGCCCTGGAGATTTGAACTCATTCAAGGAAATTAGGTGTTCTTTGACCATTTGTTTATCAATCTCAAACTGTAATCCTGCACCCTCAACTTCTGCTTCACTTTTTCCAGGGGGGGGTCATAGACCCACTTTTGGGAGAAGAATTTGGCAAAGTAGGAATTGAGCACTTCAGCCTTTTCTTTGTCGTCTGTTATCAATTTGCCATCCTCATTAAGCAGTTGAACCACCATTTCTTTCCTCTGTCTTTTACTACTCACATATCTGAAGAAAGCCTTTTTATTGCTTTTAGCATCCCTCGCTAATCTCAGCTCATTCACAGCTTTAGCCTTCCTGACGCCATTTCGGCACTTCTGCGCCACTTGTCTGTACTCTTCTTTTGTAGCCTGGCCTTCCTTCCACTTCCTATATGTAACCCTTTTTGTTTTCAGGTCATCTCTAAGCTTTTTGTGGAGCCACATTGGTTTCCTCTGTTGTCTTCTATCTTTTCTCCTGGTTGGAATTGTTTGTAACTGTGCCTTTAAAATTTCCTTTTTTAAATACTCCCACCCATCCTGCACTCCTTTTCTCATTAGTTGCTGGGGAGCATGGGTAATAGGGTGCTATTGTACCTGTGTCCTGCTTGTGGGTTCCTGGTCTACAGCTGGTTGGCCACTGTGTGAACAGAGCACTGGACTCTTGGTTTGATCCAGCATGGCTCTTCTTATGTTCTTATGCTGCCCTCCACCCAACCCCTTGAGGTCTGTGTGTTCAGTATGGACATCTGCAAAGGGGCAGGAGCATGTTGGGGGTCCCAATCATCTGGAGCACATTCTCCCTAATACAATACATGCATTTTATACATTGCCTAATATACAATTTCCCTTGTTGTACACATTTTTAGAAGTGGTTTTCCTTTAACATAATGCCACTTTGTGCATTCTCCCCCCCCCACTTCTGTTGGCATATTTGGATGCACTTTCCCCTAATAGCTGCAAATTTCCACGCATTGTTTTGTTCAGAAAACTATTTCACAAAATTCCAGCATTTTATTAGAATGTAAGCCTATGCGGCAGGGTCTTGCTATTTATTGTTTTACTCTGTACAGCACCATGTACATTGATGGTGCTATATAAATAAATAATAATAATAATAATAATAATAAGGGCATTCCAGTTCAGGAAGGGTAAACATGGCAAGTACTTCTCGAAATTCTCCCCCATCCGAGGACCAGAACATGTAGTCCTGCTCCATGCATTCTTTGCACGGAGGATAATTTCTGAATAGAGCTTATCTCAGAGCTTAATATATTTCAAAGGACTCTTGTACTGGGCATGTTTTGGCTTACTTTTGCATTTATGGATTCATACTTTGTTATCTCTTAAGAGAGTGGCAAAAAAATGGGAGTTTGGGTGTTTGGAAAAGGAGCATTTGCCATATTTTTTTTTAAAAAAAAGATTTTAAAAGGGTTTTTTTTTTTATTTCAGTATTGCTACACATTTCGACAAAGGACTTAAGCATCTTCCGTTGAGATAAACGAAAATACTCCTTTGACACCTGTTGAAAAGATGTTGCGTGGGCAAGCAGGAATTTGCTTTCCAAAAGTGAGGTGGACACCTGTCAATTCTGTGCTAACCTGTACAGTGATAAACTCTGGAAACTCAGGAAATGAACCTCTTTCAAAGACTGGGTTGGGTGGACCAGGAACGTGTTTGAACATGACTTCTACTGGAGATACTTCCTCCCAGCACCCTCCAACCCCCACCCCTAACCCCAGTTCACTCTCGGGTTTCAGAAACCAAGAAAAGAAAGAGAAAGGAGATCACACAGAGCATTTACAATAATAGACAAGCATTGTAAGTAAGAACACAAGCTGGAAAAAGTGTATATTGCCATATTTATGGTTGAGTCGTACTTTATTAATAATTTTCAAATTACATTACAATCCTGTAACATTCTCGTATCCTGAAATGGTTTCTGCTGCATAAATGGAAGGCGTGTGCATGTATGCATGCAGGAGTCGGATAGAAAAATAACTGCCCCCCACCCACCCACTCACCCCATTAAACAGGTCACTCTGCCATCAGAAAACAGTTTCAACAGGACCGTCCAGGATGGTTTTACTGGTGGTGCAAAGAACTGCTGAATGAAGAGGAAAGGGGAATTGGTGCCACTAGGTCACACACACCCCATTCAATAAAAGGGTCTTCCTCTTGCACAGATCCAAGCCAAAGAGTCCTGCATAGAAAGTGCGTATGATGGTTCCAATCAGGCTATTTCAAACTGCAGGGTAAAGAAGAGGGGAGGAGGTGATCAGGGTGCTGATGGCATGATTAAATTGCCTTGTGCTTGGGAGACCTTGTGGCAATGTTTTTTAACTTAAGCACACTCCTAGCCCCATCACATCTAGTTCAAATGCAAGGCTCCCATTATTTCTTCTGTCGCTGCTCCGACGTCGCTTCCTGAAAAGAGGAAGTAATAGCCCCATTCAGTCTGGTAGGAAAGAGCTGCAACCAGACTTTATCTGAGTTTCTTGCTGCGCAACATTGGCCAGAAGGGGCGGAAGACAACGTCATGTGAGTAATCCGTGAGTGCCCAGTAACAAGCGTGCAGTAAAACGCTTGTTGGATGGAGCTTTATTTCTACATATGGAGGAATCCGCCTTAAAGAGCTCTATCAGACAAGCGTTTTATTGCATGCTCATTACTGGGCACTCATGGATTTTGGCGGGTCCCTCTCACGACGTCATCTCCCGCCCCAGTAAGTCTGGCTTATTTTTAAAGGTGGAAGTTGCCGCTATCTCCTGCTGTGTGCAGGAGAAGCAGCCCACTGAATGGGCCATGGACACATTGTTTACTTCCTTTTTCAAAAGAGGAAATAATGAGGAACAAACGCATGGGCGGAGAAGCAATGGTAAGCAAATGCGATTTTCTCCGTGTGATCATAGAATCATAGAAAAGTAGATTTAGAAGGGGCCTATAAAGCCATCGAGTCCAACTCCCTGCTCAAGGCAGGAATCCACCTTAAAGCATCCCTGACAGATGGCTGTCCAGCTGCATCTTGAATGCCTCTAGTGTGGGAGAACCCACAACCTCCCGAGGTCATTGGTTCTATTGTCGTACTGCTGTAATAGTCAGGAAGATTTTCCTGATATCCATCTGGAATCTGGCTTCCTGTAACTCGAGCCCATTATTCCATGTCCTGTATTCTGGGATGATCAAGAAGACATCCTGGCCCTCCTGTGTGTGACAACCTTTCAAGTACTTGAAGGGTGCTTCCCTCAATCTTCTCTTCTCCAGGCTAAACATGCCCAGTTCTTTCAGTCTCTCCTCATAGGGCTTTGTTTCCAGACACCTAATCATCCTCATTGCTTTCCTCTAAACACGCTCCAGCTTGTCTGCATCGTTCTTGAAGTGTGGTGCCCAGAAGTGGATGCAAAACTCAAGATGAGGTCTGACCAGTGCCGAATAGAGGGCATGCTATAAGGCTGCAATCCTATACTCAGTTTCACAGGATCGAGCAATTCTCTATGTGTAATATCTGCATGCTTATACATATTTAATATTTAAAGTATTTGTCTCCCGTCTGTCAGTCATAGTGATTCGCAAGGCAGCTAAAATCACAAGAAAATGAGAGCAGTTAAAACAATTGCAACAATTAAAAACAAATTACAGATGATGGCAGAGTAAAACCAAATACCAAATATCCCCCCATGCATGGCTGACCATCCCAGGGACCATAGGATAGCTCAGAAAACCCCTTCCAAGGTTGGAGTGAGTGCTCCGACCTCAGAAGGTTGGCGATCCAAACACTGCTCCCTCGTAGCTAGGTGCAGACAGACTTGGCTGCCTCTCCAAGGTCAGAAAACCAACCTCAGAGAGGAGGGAAAGGGGGCGTTCCAGTGGATGGGGATGGGAGGAGACCAGAGAGGCCAGGGCATGGTTTATCCTGAGCCTTCTCCAGCCTCCATCTCTCCCCCTCTGAAGTGCCCTTACTCTATTGTTAAATTGTTGATAATATTATGGTCCAATTATCTGTTTGTATACTTCTGTAAACATTGTAAATGATAAAATCAAAGGCATGTTTAGTCACAAATCTGCCTCTCTGCAGTTTCCACCCACTTATTCGAGTCCTGTCCTCTGGAACAACCGAGAAGAAGCCTTGCTCCATCTTCTCTGTGACACCCCTTCTGATTGCTGAAAGCTGCTCTCCTCTCTCCGCAAATCTTCTCTTTTCCAGGCGACACCTACCCAGCTCTGTTACCTGTTCCTCACAGGACTTGATTTCATGTGGGACCAGATAGTCCTTCAAGTAGGCTGATCTCAAGCTATTTGGGGCTTTCAAAATTAAAACCAGCGTTCCGAAATGGTGTTAGGGCACAGACTGACAGCCGGTGTAGTTCTTTCAGAACGTTTAAGGTATGTTCTCAAATGATCGAGCCAGTTGCCAGCTGAACCACTCACATGCCTGTGTTACTTGATCACCCATATACTTGGAATGTTTTAAATCCCTCTTTTATTTTAAATCTTTTCATTTGTAGATTTAAACAATTACACAATGCAATGGAAAATACAAGACAGGCTGATATCAACACAAATATGGTCTGCTGGCAGGGCTGGCATCAAAGGTAGGCATGGCTGGGCCCTGTAGAGGGCCCACGCCCCAGCAAGGGCCCACTAAGAAGATCCCCCTGGAGTTGCTCCTCTTCACCACCGCAACCTGCTTGTTTGCTTCCCTCAGACAATGGTGGAGGTGAGGAGGAAAACCAGTAGATGCCACGGCCTACTTGCTCACAGACTTTCTGCCTGTCAAGCAAGTTAGTGGTAGCAATGATGAGAAAGAAGATGAGGAGCAAGAACAGCTGGTGGCAAAGGTGGTGAAAAAGTAAACTTGCTGAGAGAGGGGTCCATTAAGGGTGTCTTGCTCCAAAATCTGGAGCCAACACCCTGGAAAGCCACTGCCTGTCGGCATCAGCAGTACTTGGAACGATGGCCTGACTTGGTATGAGGCAGCTTCCGATGTTCTTAAGATAATTTGATGGTGCCACCACTGTATGTTCATAGATTACTAAACAGGTGTGAGTTTTCTGAGGTGGCTGCAATAGAAAAAGGCTATTCCTGAGCAAAATCTCTGGTAAATTCTAGATTAGCTGATAGTGAATTTCAACAAGAACTTACAAAGTGTCACAACTCCAAGAACTCTCCAAGCTACCATACATTCAAATAGTTGTGTTTTAATTAAAACAACAACAACAACAACAACAACAACAACAACAACAACAACATGAATTTCTTCTTCCTCAAACTACAAATCACAGAAACTTCTGCTTAAGTTGCTGTTATGTATTAATACATTTCATGGACCCAGGCGTTCCCCATGTGGGTCAGGAGCCAGGGAGGAGCCTGCTAGCTGCATATTGTTTTGCTCTCTTGGTGGTGCTCCTTCAGAGGAATTGTTGAGTCTTTTTTTGACTAGCACAGTATGTTCGCTGTTGCTATGTAAGTTAACTCAGCCTTATCCAAACTGGTGTCCTCCTATCATCACGATCCAACGTGGCCATCCCCGGGAAACGTGGTTAGGGAAGTCTGAGTAAACATTTTCCCTCTGAAAACATGCTTTCTAAATGCATGTTCTAAATATACAACTTTAGAAGCAGATCTCAGTTTTTTGCTTTAGTGGCTTTATTTTGTCAACAAGAAAATAGTAAAATGTAGTGGTGGTAGTCAAAAAAATCAGTACCTTTTCTTTTCCAACTTGCTCTTCTATCTGCCCTCCTCCTCCTCCTCCTCCTCCTCCTCCTCCTCCTCCTCCTCCTCCCTCTCCACCAACACCACCTCATTTTTCTGCTAACCTCTTAATGATCCTGTTCAGACGACACACTAAACCATAGTGGTTAAGCATTTTGAGCTAAACATTATGGCTTAGAATGTAGTGCGAACCATGTCTTAGTGTGTCATGTGAACCATTCCTAACCATGGTAGCTACAAAATCATGGTTTAACCATTTGCTGCAAAAGGGTTAGTGGCTTAGCCATGGCTTACTGCGTTGTCTGCACAGTCCCATTGTATGTAATGAATATTTTTATGTGTTGTTATATTGTGAAGGCTGATTGCTTTACTACTACTGCTGCTGCTGCTGCTGTTACTACATTTGCATTTGAAATTGTACCATCGGTTGTTGGCTTGTACAAATTTGATTCTGGAGTCAAAGGATTTGGATTTCCTCGTCTAACCTTACCACCCACACATAACTATTTTCTATTGCCTGGAAATAACTTTACCTGAACAGGTGGAATACTGAAAGGAGGAAGTTCTTCATACTTGGTTGAGAAATGGGCAGGACAGTAACAGAGGAAGGGAAGGGTATTTATAAGGCACTTGAATGGGGTCCCCACATCTTCTGTCAAGCTCTGATTGAGACTTATCAAGGTAGGAGGCTCTTCTTTTCTTTCAGAACTATTGCGTTTTAGAAAACTAGCATAGAGTTTCCCTGCTACTGATTGAAGGCTGATGGGATGATAATATCACCTTTTTGGAAAATGGAAACTATAACTGCTTTGCTCCATTTATCGGGAATATTCCCAGGTCTATTAATACGAGTGAAGAGGGTTGAAAGTAAAGGACCACAAAGAGAAAAAAGGCAGTCTTTATATTAATAGAACTTGAGATAGTTTTAGATGCTGTATTAGATTATTTTTTTTAAAAAAAAATGAAGTTCATTGAAGCCAAATTGGATACTTCTACCTAGTAGTAGGGGCAGCTCCAGATCCAGCCATGACCTGCTATAGTCTCATTGTAATGTCCATTGACCCATCCACCTGCAATTCATCCTGGGATTCTGAATATGCGGATACTATTACCGTATTTCTTCGATTGTAAGACGCCATCGATTGTAAGACACACACTAATTTCAGTACCACCAACAGAAAAAAAAAACCTAAGACACACCCGTGATTCTAAGACGCACCCGTTTTTAGAGATGTTTATATGGGGGCGGGGGGTAAGTGTGTCTTAGAATTGAAGAAATACAGTACTTCACCATCAACTTAGGGTTTTTTCCACTCCCCTATCTTGCCGCCTTGCCCATGGAAACCTGTTTTTGTGTAACACCTTGCTTGATGAAGAGATCTGGAAATCTCAAAAGCTTGCACACATTTTTGGTAATCTTTTGGTTGGCATACTAAAGATACAAACTTTTACGCTCTTATAGAAAAAGAGTTGAAATTTAGGAGAAATCTCCAGGACAGGGGGATGTGCTAGAATAGTGTTTTTGTAGAACGAAGGAAAGCTATTCCACCACCACCACCCCACATCTCTGCCTTATGCAAAAGAGGATTATCAGCAAATATGGACAAGCAAGGAAGCAAATGTGTTCCTGTTTTTTAATGCTCTTTCTAGCAAGTGACAGCTATTTTCATTTGTCCAAATACAGTAACACCAAGGCCAAGTGTCTATTGTTCAGATAATGCACTGGCTCAGAGGCCTCCTTTTCTTGACAAGTGGTATCTTCCTCAACTATGTTTTTGTGAATGCCAGAACCAAAGAGGATGTCTGCATCTCAATGATTAACTGGAGGGAACTTTGGGAAAACATCGACAGTTTAGTAAGTCACATTGTATTCTCAATCAGCAATGCATCGGTTTTATTTTAAGAATGCCTAAAAAAATTCAGCAGTGGTATGCACTCAGAGACCCCAGACAGCGGCAGAAACTCAGGCTTTTATCTCCATTCTAGCTCTTCTACTGTTTATGTCTAGCCATAGATACAGAGGCATGACACTGATCTTAACCCACCACTTTGGCCATTGTGGCTCATGTGTCTATTAGCTAGTCCCCACCAGCCCTCAAAAGCTATTAAGCACACATCTTTTAGTCGTTAGTGCCCAAGGGGATGGGGTGGAAATTATCTGGGAGGATCTCTTCTCGATCCTCCCAGAGTGCAGGACATGGAATAACGGACTCAAATTAAAGGAAGCTGAATTCCAGCTGGACATCAGGAAAAACTTCCTGACTGTTAAAGCAGTACGACAATGGAATCAGTTACCTAGGGAGGTTGTGGTCTCTCCCACACTAGAGACATTCAAGAGGCAGCTGGACAACCATCTGTCAGGGATGCTTTAGGGTGGATTCCTGCATTGAGCAGGGGGTTGGACTCGATGGCCTTGTAGGCCCCTTCCAACTCTGCTATTCTATGATTCTATGATTCATTACCTGAGTTTCAGAGTCATTAATGCTTCAGTATAAAGTTCAATGTGTCCAGAGGAGAGTGACCAGGAGAGTGAGGGATCTGGAAACCAGGTCCTATAATGAAGAGTTTGTTTAGCCTGGAGAAGAGAAGATTAAGTGGGGACAAGATAGCAATCTTCAGATATCTGAAGGGCTTTCACATAGAAGATGGAGCAGACTTGTTCTCGGCTGGTCCTAATGGAAGGACTAAAACCTGGGCAGGAACATATGGGAGGAGATTATTATTTTATTTATTTATTTATTTATTTATTTATTTATTTATTTCATTTTTATACAGCCCAATAGTTGAAGCTGTCCGGGTGGTTTATAAAAATGATCCTTCAGTTAACCGTTTAGGGCTTTGACTGTTAATACTAGCTCTTTGAATTGGGCCCAAATATGGATTGGGAGCCAGCGCAGCTGGAAAAGTACTGGTGTAATGTGAACCCATTGCCCAGTCCCAGTTAACAATCTTGCTACCCTGATTTGGTCCATCTGAAGTTGCCGGACCTTTTTTGAAGGCAGACCCACATATAATGCATTGCAGTAATCCAGATGAAAGGTTATCAGAACATAGATAACTGCAGCACGGTTATCTCTGTCCAGATAAAGGTGTAGTTGGTATATCATGGTAGAAATTGGTCCAGAAGGGGTCATCACATGTAGATCTGATAGATACAGTGAAGACTATTTTTTCCCCAATGTTTTACCATTTCGTATTGAAGTGACCCATTTTCGTCCAGGTTTTGTGAACCATCGTCAGTATTATTAATAGTGTTCTTTCTCACTCCATAAATTCTTTTCCTGATCTAAGAATAAAGAAGGCCTGTCTCAAGAATGCTTACTTATGGACAAAAGCAGTCTGTGTGACCCAGCACAGGTTGTGATAACGGTAAGATGTTAAGCAGTAAGTAGTTGTACTTTGTAATCCAGTTCATCTGACTATCTTATTCTGTGGTATAAAAGTGGTATCTAGTATGTGTCAATGGGCCTAAACAATTGTCAGTGCACTTTAATACCACTATAAAACAGTCGTGTGGCTCCTGCCTTTTATATACCGCTTTCATACCACTTTCATAGTGCAAGATCCTGCTTGGTGTAGATGAGCCCTATGTCTCTAAAATTCACACTGCTTATTCCAACTTTGAAAAATTCTATTGCAAAACACAATAGGTCTTATGCTCTTATCTTTAGTACTGTCATAAAAGCCAGCTAAAACTGGGACTAGAATTCAATATTTGAGTGTTCATGCTATTGTATCAAACATCTGAAGGAAAGGGTTGTCCCATATGGACCATTGAATAAGAACAAGGGTGCTACATCCATGGCTTTCCCCATGCGTCTTGGCCATCTTCTATGGTCTAGGTCTGGCAGTTGTGATATGCTGGTTTCAGTGAGTTTGGCTAGATTTGTTTATCTGCACTCATTGTGTGTAATTTGATTAGCTGCATTTTAACGGTGGTACGGTTTTATTGTATTTTAAGTGAGACACTTTGAGAATCTGCTGGCTGAAAAGTGGGCTCAAAATAAATAATAATGCATTTCTGCATGTAAGGTTTATGCATTATCTCTGCCCCACTCAACATCTCCTTTAAGCTAATGAATAAAGAATAGCTCATCTCGATGGGTTTTGTAGGAAAATTGAAGAAAGGCACAATAATCAGAACAGTGCAATCCTAACCATATCACAAGTCCAAATGAGTTGGATGAGATTTACTCCCAGGTAAATGTATAATAAGATTGCAGCCAGTAAACTGTTATTTTTTAAAAACTCCCCCCACCCCAGAGTGCCTCTAAGGATGCAGCCATTATTTTACAAATACTTGGTGAAACCAAAAATATCTTTAAAAGGGAAGATGTCCCCTTCCCTGCAGTGAGAGATTTTCTGGAGCACAACGACGCGGCTCAAGAGGATCTAAACATCTGTGTAAGTACTAAGAATTGTTATTCCCAAGGCAGCATTTTCCAACTGAAATTGAGCTTTGTCTGTAAATGATACATAATTTCCAGTACCACCTCCAGATTTCTGAGGGCCCTTGGGTGAGACATCTGTGGCGTTACACCCCACAAGTCAATTCCAAATGTATATCTGCGGTTTGTAAGTCTGGTTTTTAGAATGTTGGCCTGAGTGGGCGGAGTTAGAATGTCTTGGGAGGGGGAGGAGTGATATATAAGGGAATGACTGAGGGGATTGAGAGAACTTTTCGGGGGGACTGGTTAGGTACTCGTAGAGTCTGTAGTGCTCTCTGTGTTTATGGTACTTAAGTTCTGGGAAATTTGAGGGTCAGTGTAGTGAGTGGTGTCTTTAGAGTGTGGTTGATGTATATCAATCAATACTGAGAATAAAGAAAGTTCAAGAGTGATTGTGTGAGAAAAAGGAAAGTGCGTATGTGAATGAGTGACAGGATTGTATGAAAGGTTTCAAAAAGATTTTTAAATGTTGTTAGTTGAAACAAAGCTTGTGAACTTTTAAAAATAAATTTGGATTGTTTTGTTTTCAAACTACCACAAAAATCCCACGTGTCTGTTTGGCATTTATCATCTTACGTTTACACATATAACACCCACTCTGACAATCATTCACCTCAGCAGATATAACTCACAGCGCATTATTATATATATTAAAATCCTTCGCCATTTAAAACCCCTTTCTCCACATAGTTTGGAGGAAGGTGGTTTTTATCCCTTGCCTCAGGCGTATCAAGCGGTGGTGCTTGGCTTGAGCAGGGAGTGGCTGCGGCCAGGTCTGTTGTTCAGAGCCTGTGTCGTGGCAACATCCTCCATGGGTTGCCTCCTTCAGTGAGTCTAGCTTCTCATGGCCATGGTCACCAGCTCCTATTGCACTTCATCCTCTTTCTCATCATTGCTACTGTTGTAAAAGAGAAAAGCTTCTTCTGGTTCATGAGTCAACCGAGATGCAAAGTCCAATAATTGTCCTCAGCTGGGGTAAAAGATATAAATACTTTATTCTTGTGCACAAGAAGACCCAGGTTTGAAAGGCAAGCCTCAAGTAAGTTAGAATGGAGCTGGTAGCAATACATACAGGATTACAAGTTTGCTTAGCATGTGATGTGCGTTTGACCAATCAGGGTCGCCTATTCTGCTAGGCCGCATGCTGAAACTTGAGGAAACAAAGAACATTCTTGAGCTGTCACTATAGGAACAAGGGAGACATTCTTAAGGGGGGGGAATACTATGACAACTCTGTCCAAAGTTGCCATCTCTCAAGGCTAAGAGGCAGAGGCAGTGTGATTAACAGCAACAGAAATCATCATGAATCTGCATTATTTAATGTGGTTTTGCACATTTGCACTAACGCAAATTAGTGCTAATCCTGCTCCCCCACCCCCAAAAGTCATCACAACAACAACAACAACAACACAACCCACAAGTCTGCGGAATCCACAGGAATCTGAAAAAGCTGGTCCACATTGGAATTCACAGGTCGGTTGCAGTTTTCTCTGACATCCCTGGTGTTCAACTCCAAATTCTCTTTTCACTCAATTTACAGCTGGCCTCCCGACTCAGTCATCGTCTGACTGCCAGTACGGTCAGAGAATGCTATAGAAAGATGCACGTATTTTTGAACAGCGTAAGTAGATGGAACTTTTCTTTCAATAGGTATTTGCTTCTAGGAATGCTTTTAAACCATTGTGAGTTTTCATTTGGTCACACAGGCCAGATGCAGAAATGGTATATGTCAGCTATGTGGGTGTGTCCCACCATCGTAGCCAAATGCCTCCACACCAGAATGTTTAAATGGCAGTCCCCTTTTAAGCATTTGGGGGATGAGAAAAGTTTGCATATCCACATATGTAGCTCTTCAAAAAGAACTTTACATAAATAAATAAATAAATAAATAAATAAATAAATAAATAAATAAGGCTTTCTTTTTTCAGCAGTATAGCTACAATTCAAGAGCAGAAGTTAGGAGCAAAATTGACAGACTCAGCATCAAGTCTAATCTTTCATAACTCTAAAATAGAATTCCTTCACCATTCGAGAAGCCGATCTAAAAATCCTGGCTGTTCAGCATTATTACATTATCATTTCTACCATCTAAACATCGTGTGGTGTTTATTTCTATGCCATGAGGTCATTTTAATGATGCTGCTGTCTTTGTATTGCCATTATTTAAACTGATGCTGTCCTGATTGGTATTTATTATGTTTATTCTGCTGCTCTAGGGTTTTGGGAATTCAGATTTTTTAGCCAAACAATTTTTCTTTCTTTCTTAAATATTAATTATAGTTTTTAACTGTTAGGCACCTAAGGGCTTTTAAGGAATGGTGGAATATTAATGTGTTAAATCAACTGGTCCATCATACATAACCCAAGAAGCAAATTATTCCATCTGATAACTAAAACGGCCACATGATAAATGTAATTCTCTACACTGTCTCTAACAGAGCAACATAATGTATACTAACTGGAAAGTTCTTGATGGGCTGTCAAACAGATTATAAATTAGCAATGCAATCCTGTGCATGTCGACTTAGAAGTCCCATTGAGTTCAATAGAGCTTACTCCCAGTTAGTGGGTATTGGATTGCATCCTAAATCTGTTAAATAAATAGATAATAATTGTTCCACTTGGTTTTTTAGTGTGTGATGATTTTAGGGATTGTTTGTTTTTAACTATTTTATCTACTGGTGTAATTTTATATTTATATGGGGATTGTTTGGGTGTTTTCATTGGTTATTAATTTGGGGTGGGGCATTAAATCCTAAAGGGTGGGTAATAGATCTATGAAATAAATAAAAATAATCAACATTTCTTATATTCTCTTTCTTCAAACAGGAGGATAATAGCTGCACTTGGCAAGTGGTTCACAATGATTGCTTGGTGATTCTTCAACGACTTCAGTATTACATTGATAGTTAAGAGATGGACGGAGTTGAAATAAAAAGTCCTATATTTCCATGAGTCAACTGTCACCACTGGATAGGTTTATGGTCTTAAATATATTTGTATAATAATGTCTGCTTGCAAAACTAATGATAATAAATGCCTTTTAAGAAAGCAACTGCTCTACTTCTATATGACTTCTTAAATAATAGGTAGTGGGCTTTGTGAGGGAGCCACAAGAAGAGGGAGCCACATGTGATGTTTGAGTTTTATTGAGGTTCTCTGAGCTCTTCCTCAAAGCTTGTTTTGCTTCATTTGCGTTCCCAAACGTAGGTGTCTTTTCTTTCTGATCAAGAAAAACGCACATTTTTCCAGCCTAAAAATGTGCATAGGCAAAAGCATAAAAATGCAATCTTTGAAGGAATTTGCACAAATGAACACTCACACAAGTGTAGACATGCACAAATATGTACATATGCATTTTCGGAAATGTGCATTTTTCGTAGTAGGCACTTCTGAATGTGAACGCAAATCATGGAAAATTCCCGAGAATTGCGTTCCTGCTCACGTTTGTGTTCAGGGTTGCGACTGGAATACGTTTGCATGATTTGTGAAGGGGAAAAAAATTCTCATACATCCCTAGGCACAAGTTTTGACTACGTTCTTCAACCTCTGCCAAAGATAGTTAACTCACATCCTTCAGGCTGCCTCATTCACTTCAATGGAGAAAGGTACTTGGCACATACAGAAGAGATGTCTTGCCAGTTCCCACACCCTTGTCAAATCAATCCCCACACCTACAGAGTATTTTTGGATGCCTACCCAGCAGGCACAGTGCTGAACTCCTTTGCTGTTCCTCACTTGCACATTATTGTTGTTGTTATTAGTAGTAGTAGTAGTAGTAGTAGTAGTAACAGTAGTAAAATAAAATCCGAAGAGAAATGTATCCTTACTCAGAATAAGTAATCATATGAAACCAAAACTAACTAACCAATCCCTCAGGTAGTTCTTTTTAAACAGCCATATTTGAAGAGAGCACATAAAGTTGTTGTAAATCAGGCAAACCTTCCATATTTGCACCACCTTGCCCCTGCTGTAAAATTAGGAAACTCTATAATTAAATTCCTCCCAGAGAATTCTAGATTAAAATATGACATTCCAAAGCTCAATGCAACTCACTTGGCTTCTTGGTATGAGAGTAATTCAACTTGTCTTATCTATGAAGCTTCCCAGATAGGAAACATAAGTCCTAGACTTTTAATAATTGATACTCTTTGGATCTCATTGGTATTGTTATTGATAAGAGGGAAATTCAAGCAATTGGTTCCAGGTTTTGCACTTAGGGCTAGAGATGTAAAATTTCCAGAAATTTTAAAGCCATGGAAAAAAATGGGGTTTCTTTCCGGGGCGGGGGAGAGGGAGGGGGGTTCGGCGGGAAAACAGACATTTTCAGAAAAATTGAAATAATGCAGTATTAGCGCTTTTTACAGATTGAAAATCACTTTGTTACTTTAGGAACCTGAAATGTAATTGTGTCCAAGTTGGTTTGGCATAAAATTATTACATTTGGTATATTAAAAATACAGTGTATTCAAACAATGATTACAAATTTAATTTAGTTTATTTTTTTTTTACTTTTTTTTGGTAACAAATGGAGCTACAAGCTCCTGAACTGTTAGGAACACCTGAACTGTAAGGAACCTCTTTGGTTTTGCCAGTTTATGAGGAGCAGCAGGCAAAAAAATAATTTTAAAAAACAACAACAGAAGAAACCACCAACATTAGTAACAAAGAAAATCATTTATGTCTCCTCTAGTCCTCCAGTGTCAAGACATAAATCACCCAATCCCATAAAAAGAACTGAGAATAAAAAGGGGGGTTGAACCAAGATTCAATGAATATGCATGAAATTTAATCAGCCTCATTTTCTGACCTATAGCTATCACTATTAGTTTTAGTCTCTGCTTCAATGGCAGTGCCCCCTAGTGGCAGAAATGCATCTTGATTTTGCATTTGAGAGTTGTTGTCTCAGATTGCAACCTAGGACTCGCTTGCCCTTGGTGCAAAGAAATTGTAATAATCTGATACTGTACAGTTTTTAGAAAACATTTGGAGAAGTAAATATCTGAACACCTTCTCTTAAACATTTTATTCATCATGCTAAAATAAAACATCCTGTAATCCATTTTTTCTTCATTTTTGTCAATTTTCCCAATTTTTCGGAAACCCCCCCCCCCCAAAAAAAAGGCTTCAGAAAAAAACCGGTTTATTTCCAAATTTTTCCAGTTTTTTTCCGGGCCTTCACATCTCTACTTAGGGCACCAGGGGGTCAGTGCCCATATTAGGTTCATAGTAGTATCGACCCATAAAAAATAATTAGGTGGTTCATAAAAACAGGAATGTGATCAGATAAGCTAACAGGATCTTCTCAGATTGTAAATACAGAAAGATACGTTTGAGAACACGTACTCACAAGACAGGATGCCATCAAAGGAATATTTTGTGTGTGTCACAAACATGCCTGTAACATGTCATGGGATTCTGAATTATTTTTATATGGACGTTGTTACAATCATTTAATTCAATAAGGGGTGATATTATTTAGACCTAAGTAGATAAAAATAGAAATGTATCCTTAGGATTGTGGCTTAATGGAACATAAATCAACAGAGTAAAAACAATCTGAACATATTGAATAGCCTTAGGAGATTCTAAACATGTAACAGTGGGAGTCATCCCTTGGGATCAGCTGCCCCCAACATGTAGGCTGTAAACCATCATAGTAAGCTTGACATGAACAATTCTTATTGCTGTGCTTAGAAGCCTTGACTTATTTATTTATTGTTCCGATTGCTCGTTACCAAAACTGAGTAAAATTCCTATCTTCCATTAGAGTTTAGACACTATTTTTTTTCTCTTAAAAAGAAAAAGAAGAAAAAGAAGAAAGCACAGCAGTTACAGGTTGTTATGACAGACTTCTACTGACTTCACTAGAATCGTAGAATCATAGAATAGCAGAGTTGGAAGGGGCCTACAAGGCCATCGAGGCCAACCCCTGCTCAATGCAGGAATCCACCCTAAAGCATCCCTGACAGATGGTTGTCCAGGGGCGTTACTAGACGAGGCTCTAGCGCGTGTTACCTTCCGCAGTCACGTCGAGGCTTCCAGATGACGTTCACGAGGATCCGCCGTTATCCCGCGGTGAAGCCTCTTTCTCCCGACTTTAAAAAAGTGAGTTTTAGGGCGCCTTTTCCTGCTGTCCCGCGGTAATTCGGAGTACGTGTGGGAGGATGTGAGGTCACTGCGGTCGGCACTGGTCAGGAAAAGGCGTGCTAAGGGGGAGTGGTCAGCGGCTTCGGTCAAGCCGCCTCCGCCATTTGCGCGCAGTCCGCCAGCTGGGGCAGCGCGGCGGAGCGGCTTTTTTTTTTTATTTCCCCAGTGACAGTTTGCGCAGGACCGGAGGACCGGAAAAGTGGCTGGTGACTCCTTGCGGTGGGCAGCTACCGTGGCCGCATAATGGCGGTGCTGTACGCTGCCTGTTAGTGTGGGTACCAGGCTGGCAGAGGGCAGAGCTGTTTGTGGGCTGCTGCCATGGCTACGGCCAGATGTGGGTTGGCTCCTTGGGATGGGGCACAGGGCACAGAGGCGGTCATCGCCGCCGACACCTCAGAGGCATGATGGGAGATGTAGGCACAGAGTGCCCATGCAGAGTGCCCATGCAGATGTAGGGTCAGGAAAAGGCGTGCTTAGGGGAGTGGCCAGCGGCTTCGGTCAAGCCGCCTCCGCCATTTGCGCGCAGTCCGCCAGCTGGGGCAGCGCGGCGGAGCGGCTATTTTATTCCCATAACTACATTTCGCGCAGGACCGGAGGACCGGAAAAGTGGCTGGTGAGCTACTGTGGGTGTGGGTGGGCAGCCAGCTGGAGGGAACCGGCTGCCAGAGGGCAGCAAGCGAGGGTGGGCGGTCATCTTCCAGCGGCCACCCGGCAGCAGGTGAGGGAAGCCCCTTTAAAATGGTTCACTACACTCCCCTGCCCTTCCGATGCGGAAAGTAACGAGCCCCGTTCTCTCTGCTTAGCCCCTGAATAGGTATCAGGCATGGGGCCAAAAGGGCGGGGCATGACATGGAGACACCAAGAGATCCTAGATGTGCTGGACATTTGGGGAGAAGAAAGGATTCAGCAGCAGCTGAGGGCTAGCCACCGCAACTTTAATGTGTTCGAACAAGTGGCACGGGAGATGGCCAGGAGAGGCCATGACCGAACCGCCAAAGAGTGTCGCACTAAAACCAAGAGCTTGCGGTCAGAGTACCGGCGTGTAAGGAACCATAATGAGAGGTCAGGCAACAATGCCACCACGTGCCCCTACTATGAGAAATTACATTCCATTCTCCGTGGGGATACCACGACGCGCCCCAAATGCGTGGCAGGCAGTCTGACAATTACTCGGACACAGTCCACACGTGTAACTTCCCGAGCCACTCAGCCACCACCCTCTCTTCCTGTGGGCTCCCAGGACATGTGTGAGGACGCCAGTGAAACCACCTCACTCAGCAGGGATGTGGACGAAGACACATCATCTGGTGAGTGTGCCCGTCTGCCTCCCCCAGCCCACCCCTACACCTCCCCACCAACTTCGGCAATGGGACTGCAGAGCCACCCCAAAGGCTTGCTGGTAGGGGGCGGGAGGTGGGGGCACCAGCACAGCATCCCATGCCAGTGGGAATCCTCTCTTCTCCACGCAAAATGCCTGGAGGAGGGGGGCCTGGAAGGGCTGCATTTGAGGCCCCTGCATCTCTGGGGAGGGGAAGCTGCCCTTCCCCCTACCTCCAATGTTTTCTCCTACATGCCACCAGATGATGAAGAATCCGGTAATGTAGCTGCAGACTCTGACAGCGAAGCAGGTGAAGGCACCAGCAGCCAGACTGGACTGAACTGTGAGTATGTGCCCACCATACAGCATCCCCACAACCATGGGCATTGATCCTTGGTAGAGGGTGGACTGGCAAATGGTGAGGTATGAGTGTGACATAGGCCTGACTTTGCCTTGACAGGCCCCCCACAACCCACTGAAGGTGGCTCCAGGGACAGCCCAGATAGAGGACGTGCTCCTGGTGAGTACTCTGCACTCCTCAGGTGTGCATGTGTGCTCCTGCAACCACTCAGACATGCTGGGGATATGGCAGCACTAACACACAGGTGTGTGGCCACATGTAGGTAGGCAAGGATCTACACGGCACCCTGGCAGGTGCCCTGTGCTGAATGCCCTGAATGGGGGAAGGTGCAGTTAGTGTGGTGGGTGGGTGTGATTGAACTGCCTTCAGTCCATCACACCAACAGGAGGGGAGCAGTGGGGGAAGATCTTGGGAAGGAGCCTGCAATTCCCCAGATGCACCAAGGTCGATGCTGTGGGAGTGGGAGTGGGAGTCAGCATTCCTCAGCCATGGGAACGGCTCTCACAGATAACAGAACAGCAGAAGTCTGGGGCTGGAATGCAATGTTGTGAGTTAGCCACCCACCAGCACCACTGCCAGCTGCTTAGTTGCTAAGGGCAGTTCTAGGCGCACAACCACACCCTTTCGCTGCCAGGCAGGAAGGGGCACTTCACCTGCTGTGCCCTCTTGTGCAATTGGGCGGCTAGATGTGCAGCAGTGTGCTTGCCCAAGGTGGTGGTGTATCTGTATGGCACTGCACACTCCACCTGATCCTCACCTCCCCTGTTCAGTGCTGCCGCATGTGTCTGAATAGCCAACCTTCTCCACACAGATCCAGGGGTGGCAAACCCCAGGGCCACCCTGTCACCTGCCTCTCGCCTTGCAGAGATTCGCAACCGTCGCTCCCAGAGGAGAGGAGGAGATGCTGCTCTGGAGATCATGCGCCAGGCAGCAGCAGACAACGCCCGCATCCTCCAAATCCTTGAGCGTGACTCTGAGAACTTCAGCGAATATCTGGACATCGCAAGGCAGCAACTCCAAGTAGATGCTGAAAATGGGGCAGCAATGGTGCACTGTGTGGATAGGGTAGCCACCTGTCTGGAGGAGCTGGTCGGTGGCATGCGTGGTCTGAGGACTGGCCCCCCTAGGCATAGGGATCGCCCTGTGAGGGCACTGCCTCTTACTGGCCCACAAACTGGTGGAGTGAGAGGCAGGGACCCAGCGGAACACTTACTCCCTGGCCCACTCTGGGAGGAGGCTCCTGAACCCCCACCCCAGAGGGAGGAGACCCCATCCCCACCCCAGAGAGAGGAGACCCCATCCCCACCCCAGAGGGAGGACACCCCATCCCCACCCCAGAGGGAGGACACCCCATCCCCACCCCAGAGGGAGGACACCCCATCCCCACCCCAGAGGGAGGACACCCCATCCCCACCCCAGGAGCAACCTCTTTGTGCCCCATCCCAGGGGGGGAAAGGCAGGGCAAAAGGCAAGGCAGCCCCACCGGCTGGGGGGGCTCAGACCAGGGCCAAGGCAGCCCCACCGGCTGGGGGGGCTCAGACCAGGGCCAAGGCAGCCCCACCGGCTGGGGGGCCTGAGACCAGGGCCAAGGCAGCCCCACCGGCTGGGGGGACTCACGGCAAGGGTAAGGCAGCCCCACCGGCTGGGGGGGCTCAGACCAGGGCCAAGGCAGCCCCACCGGCTGGGGGGCCTGAGACCAGGGCCAAGGCAGCCCCACCGGCTGGGGAGCCTGAGACCAGGGCCAAGGCAGCCCCACCGGCTGGGGGGCCTCACGGCAAGGGTAAGGCAGCCCCACCGGCTGGGGGGGCTCAGCCCAGGGCCAAGGCAGCCCCAGCAGCGGTGGGGGGGAATGGAAAGGCCAGGAGCAGGCACCTGGAGCCTGCAGCACCTCCCCCTGCAGTGCCTGGGGAACCACACAGCCCACCTGCCAAGCAGCAGCGCAGGGAGTGGCCGAAGCGTAATCCCAAGGAGCGCCAGCCCTACTCCCCATGAAGGGGGGAAGGTAGTATTGAGTGTGGGGTGGAGTGGGGTGGGGTGGCTCACCATTCCTCCTAGTCCTGCCAGGGACCCTGGCCAAGCACTGCATAGAAGCGCACACACACCTTTAAGCAAAATATATTAGATTTATTTTTTTTTATAAACATTTGAAAATTTGTAGTTTTTTTTAACAAGAACAAAGAAAAGCTTTATTTTTCTGAAAAGCATTTTTTTCTAAAACATTAATAAAAAAATAAAAACGGCACAGTCAGGGGCCTTGCTGCTCGTGAGCATCCTGCCTGCAGGATCTCTTTATGGCCCGGACGTCCCGCTCCAGGCGGGTGACCCTCCGTTCCAAGGAGCGCACTGCGAAAGGAAAGATGGTATTAGTGATGTATGCTGCAGCACCCCCCCATGAGCACACCAAACACTAGAGTCACTACTTACTTGTTCTGCGCACCGCCCCCTCTAAGCGGCTGAACGACCGCATGAGGTCCGGAGTGACGGCCACAGCAGCTCCATCACCTGTCACAGAAAAGAAGGGGTGTTGAGGAGGTGAGGGATGGGAGTGGGGAGTGCACAACCAGAACTGTAGTGAGGGAGTGGGTGGGCAGGTGGAATGGTGCACAACCTGGCAGGGAGGAGGCCACATACGTGTTCATTTGGATGCCACTAGACTGATGTGCACCACTCCCTCTCCAATGAATGCAGCCTCTTCCCCAAGCCCCCAAACAGAAGGTGCGTGGAACCAGCACCAACCCCTGCTTGTGGTAGGGCTGTGGACTTACCAGGTGGTGCGGTGGGTGGGCTGCAGGGAGGTTGCTCTGGCGGGGCCGCCTCAGGAGGGGGGCCTCCCTCCCCACTGCCCTCCTCTGGTTGGTGGTGCTGCTCCTCCTCAGCTCCCACAGGCTCCTGGCACACAGCCCGGAGGCGGGCACGCTGAAGCCCTGTGAAGGTAATAGGCAGGTATGCATCAGTTAGTGGGCCAGGACATTCATTGCGCAATGAGATGCCACATTGGAACCCACATTACATGGGCATGGTAAGCAGTTCTAGGGGCCACTGCCTACATGGAACCAGGATGGGGGATGGGCTTTGCACCTGGCTGCCAACATGCATTATACATGGGCTGGGATGGAGAAATGACAAGTTGGCCAAGGCACTGGCATGAGGCTGAGTGCAACCACCACACAGAGGGGCAATGATTATAGCAGGTGGTGCAGGGCAGCTTCAGCATGGCTGCAGTGTTGGGGGATGGGGCACAGTGATACAAAGGGTACTTACTTGTTGGGCGCCGCTCCTCCCACGAGGGTCGCCCAGCCCGATCCCACAGCTCGTGCAGGAGGGTGTAGAAGGGGGGCTGGGCTCTCCTAGGAGGGCTACCCCGGTAGCACTCCAGAGCCTCAAAGAAGGCCGCCTTTAGGCCTTTAAACTTGCTCCTGCACTGCTCAGCAGTGCGGGAGTAGCCCGCGATGGAGAGGCTCCTTGCAGCCCTCCTGAAAATATCTATAGTCTGGAGGCTGGAGCTCCTCATGAGGCGCTCCGACCTTCCAGACTGCAGGAGGAGCTCAAGGAGCATCTCCATCTCGGGCTCCTGCCAGTAGGCGACCCTCCGAGGCTCCATCTTGACCGGGGTAGGCCTGACGTACGCGCCCCCTGTTGACGTTTTTCGGAACTGCGTACATGCGCAAAGAAGCGGCCGATGCCAATAAGCACGGTTTGCCCTTCGGAGACATACGCTCCCCCTGTTGACGTTTTCCGAGATTGCGGACGTCCGCAAATAAGCGGACGATGGTGATAAGCACGGTTTGCCCTTCGGGCTACATTTAGGATGATTTCACGTTGCGCAGTTTGACTGGAGTTTATTATTATTACTAATTTATATAGCACCATCACTGTAGATGGTGCTGTACAGAGTAAACAGTAAATAACATGCATGTGGGCGTACATAGCATATATATTATTGCATACATGTGGGCGTACATAGCATATATATTATTGCATACATGTGGGCGTACATAGCATATATATTATTGCATACATGTGGGTGTACATAGCATATATATTATTGCATACATGTGGGCGTACATAGCATATATATTATTGCATACATGTGGGCGTACATAGCCTAGAGTTGATTGCACACAAGTGGGCATACGCCTGTTACTCTGGGGTAAAGGACTGGAAGGACTGCACAGGGGAAGAAGCACAGTCCAATTTTATGAGGCAGGCTGTCAGTGGCGGTTAGCCCACAGGAACTCTCTGACAGCATCCCGCACCTTGTGCCCTTCCCGGGTGTGGCGATTGGCCTCATTGACGTAGGGCTCGCCCAGAGTAGCCAGCTCAACAGAATTGTGCTCCGCCGCCTCCACGAGCATGGCGTGCCCCTTGGTTTCGCAGATGTTGTGCAGGATGACGCAAGCACTGATGACCGAAGGGATGTTTTCTTCGGCCAGCTCCAGGCGCACGCCTATGCTCCGCCACCTCCCCTTGAGGCGGCCGAACGCCTGCTCCACCACAAGGCGTGCTCGCCTAAGACAGCGGTTGAAGTGGGCTTGCTGTGGAGTGAGTGCCCCACCATAGGGTTTCATCAACCACTCACGCAAAGGGTACGCGCCATCCGCAATAATGAGGGGTGGAATCTGCTGGCCGTGCAATCTGATTGTTGGATGGGTAGGCACGAAGACACCTGCATCCATCGTCTCACAGAGGCCTGAGTTGGCAAAGACATAGGCATCATGGTTCTTGCCGCTCCATCCTATTTCCACATTGATGAACCGCCCCTTGTGGTCGCAGGTCCCCTGCAGAATCATGGAGTACTCATCCTTCCTGTTTATGTATTCTGAGGCTTGGTGTATCGGAGATTGGAGAGGAATATGGCTGCCATCCACCGCGCCCACACAATGAGGGAACCCCAGCTCCCCAAAACCATGCATGATCTGTGGGGCAGAAAACACAAAGGGCATATTAGTGACAGCGCCATTGTTCCGAAGTTGCGGACCTCCGCAAAAGTGAGTGCCTGTTCCCAGCGCATTCCCCCACCCCATCCCCCATCCCCCACTCACCTCTGCCACGTTCCCAATCTTGACTGTACGAGCTAGGAGGGTCACTTCCATGGCAAAGCACACCTCCAGGACTATTTGTGCCGCCGTAGAGCAGCCTACCCCGAACTGCTCTGCTGTGGTCCTGTAGACGCAAGGGGTAGCCAGCCTCCATAGGGTGATGGCTAGGCGTTTCTCCACTGGGATAGGTCTACGCATGACAGTCAACCTCCTGTCCAGATGCGGCCGCAACTCCTCCACGATTTCAAAAAAGGTGCCCCTGCTCATGCGGAAATGGCTCAGCCATTGCTCATCGTCCCACTCCTTCAGGACAAAGTTCTCCCACCAGTCCTTGCTCCTCGGCCGGGCCCAGAAGCGGCGGCGTGTCTCGCGGACGTAGTCGCCATACGCGGCCAGCATGGCTAGCCTCGTTCGGCAGAGGGCGGCCCGCAGCTTGCTGCGGCGGAGTAGCCACCTCCCCAGTTGTTCCCGCAACTGCCGCCGCCTGGCAGCCACCTGTGCACGGAGGCGCTGATACTCCGACAGAAGCAAGATCAGCATGGCTATGGCCGCGCAAAGATCGTCACGGTCCTCGTCAGGGAGCATAGTTGCCCTCTCTTGGCTATCGTTTCCCGCACAGACGCGCACACACAGCCACCTCTGCTGCCCTGATATGCTGCATCCGGACAATGCGCTTCCGCTGGCGCAGCTGTTTCTGCCAGATGTGGGTTGGCTCCTTGGGATGGGGCAGAGGGCACAGAGGCGATCATCGCCGCCGACACCTCAGAGGCATGATGGGAGATGTAGGCACAGAGTGGCCATGCAGACGATTGACCTCGGGTCATATGACACCCGCCACGACCCCCATCAGGAAGTGAGCGCATCAATGTTGACCCTCAACAGCACCAGCAGCACTTCAGCTGGCACTGGCACTGCCGCCGCTGCCGCCGCCAGGGCCGGCGGCGGCATCGCTGACGGCTGCGCAAGTTTGCGGTCTTTCGGACGTGCGCAAACCGTGCAGCGAGCGAAAAAAAAAGCCGCGGCAATCAGGCCGGTGTGGCTGCGCAACCGTTCTCGCGGCGGCAGCAGCACAACCGGCGCAAACTTCCGCCACAAATCGAAGGCAGGTGTGGAGCATGAGGCGTCACGGCTGAACGGGAAAAGCCGCTTTCACCGCTCCTCAACGACGGAACACCCGGTAGGTCTAGCAACGCCCCAGCTGCCTCTTGAAGGCCTCTAGTGTGGGAGAGCCCACAACCTCACCAGGCAACTGATTCCATTGTCGTACTGCTCTAACAGTCAGGAAGTTTTTCCTGATGTTCAGCTGGAATCTGGCTTCCTTTAACTTGAGCCCGTTATTCCATGTCCTGCACTCTGGGAGGATTGAGAAGAGATCCTGGCCCTCCTCTGTGTGACAACCTTTTAAGTATTTGAAGAGTGCTATCATGTCTCCCCTCAATCTTCTCTTCTCCAGGCTAAACATGCCCAGTTCTTTCAGTCTCTCTTCATAGGGCTTTGTTTCCAGACTCCTGATCATCCTGGTTACCCTCCTCTGAACATGCTCCAGCTTGTCTGCATCCTTCTTGAATTGTGGAGCCCAGAACTGGACGCAATACTCTAGCAATACTAGATTGGTCCATCTTTTTATTGGAGGTTTTGGAACAACAGTGATAAAATATTTATTATTTATTTATTGCATTTTTATTCCACCCAATAGCTGAAGCGCTCTGGGTGGTTTACAAAAATTTAAACCATAAATACCATTCAAAATGTAAACAAACAGTATAAAAGCGTGATATAAAATACAATATAAAAACACAACCAGGACAAAACCAAGCAGCAATGCAGAAATTAATACAGATGTAAAATAGAAATCGAAAACATCAAAGTTACTGTTAAAATGCTGAGAAAATTTTAAAAAAGCATCCCAACCAAACGGAAAGGCGAAAGTTGAAATGGGGAAGGGGGCACGCACAAAAAAATGGGTTAAGTTAGTGTTTTGACAATATAAATTGGAAGGTCAATGTATGCATCAGCTCACCTTCCTTGCTGCTGCTGTGTGGTCACGAACGGAAGAGGAATCTGAAAAAAAGAAAGAAAGAAATACAGCAGGTTGGAGAGCCAGACTATATCTTAAGTTCACCACAAGAGAGCACCCTGACTCCGCTGATGGAGAACGCGGAAAGCTTCCTTGCGGACAAGGAGTGCAAAAGAGAGAGCATCACAGCGGAACATAAGGAGAGGGGAAGAACCAGTGGTTTGTTTGTGGTTTTGCTCTCCCCATGGTAGCTCTTTTCCAGTGGTGCAGTGGAGCCAGAGCTCACAAGGTTGCAACACAACAACAACAAAAATCTTAATAATTGTATTAAATTTGACAAACTACAAAAGTACCATTGTGCGTTACAAAGAAAGAGGATACTTGTCTATCCGATTGCGCAAAAGTGCAGAACTGAAACAAATTTCTATCAAGTATCTACAGTCAGAGGGAGACCGAATAAACGAGAGTTAAGTAATCCTGCCGTGCCATTAATAAAATTGACAAAAGGAGACCATATATTTACAAAGCGGTCGTTGCTGAGTGGGCCCGACAGAACTCTACGAGAGTAAGTTAATTTTTCGGATAATATGTCAATGAACCAACCACACTTCTGGTCTTAACTCTTCTAAAATACTTCTCATTCCAGGTTTCCTCTTGCTTTACCTCTTGAAAGATTTCTTTCCTTTGTTCAAATACATCTATCTAGCTATCCATCCATACAATCTATCCTATTGATCCATTCATCCTGTCTCTCTATCTCTCATGTATTCATCAACATGTTACCATAATTGTCCACTTTTACGAAGGCAATGCACTTTATACATCATACGTTGCTTGTCTCCCATATTCTAATCTCTGTTTCTGTCCTCCACACCCACTTCCCCTTGTGTCTCTATTATTAGATCACGAGCCTTCAGGCAGTGACTTGTCCTTTCCATTCTCTGTGAAGTGTTTCGTGTACTTTGAGCACTATACACATAAAATATAATAGTGACATATATGAGTTTCTCGGGGGAGGGGGGGTTGCCTCCCCTTATTTTAAGTATATTGGGTTCCCCTCCTTCATGTATGGATATTAGGGTGTTCTAGTGATCTCACATCAGCAGGAGGCCTAGAAAGATTTCTGAGACTGTTCCTATTGAGAAAATAGTAGTAGACTCTGGAAGCCAGGCCTGGACTTCCTATAGGGCCTAGGCCAGCAGCTCACTGTTTAGAAGAACGTTGCTTCTTCTACTACTCTAATGCTGTTGCTGTTGATCAGCTCCTGAAAACATTACAAGATCTGTACACCCCATAAATAAAAAGCTAATTTATTCATGGTGGAACATACGTTTGCACAAACATTCTTATGCACTGTCAGCTACAATTTAGCTTCAACTTTCCCCCTCATACTGATGGCTTTGCTTACAATAGACCAGTCCAGGCTTCCCTCTGGGCCTTGGTCAACTGTATCGATTTATCCAAAGGCCTTCTCTCTAGGGGCTCATCTACACCGAGTAGGGTATTCCACTATGAGAACAGTATGAAAGAGTTATATAAAAGGCAGGAGCCGCACTACTGTTTATAGTGGTATTGATGTGAACTGCAGGATCTACATCACTACTTTATAGTGGTACTGAAGTGCACTGACAACTGTTGGGGGCCATTGACACATCTTTTGTGAACCACCCAGAGAGCTTCGGCTATTGGGCGGTATAGAAATGTAATAAATAAATAAATAAATAAATAAATACACGAAGCAGGATATAACACTAACAAAGTGGTATAAAAGCGATAAATGGTATGTGTCGGGGGCCCAACAGTTGTCAGTGTACTTCAATATCACTATAAAACAGTAGTGTGGCTCCTGCATTTTATATACAGCTTTCACACCACTTCCATAGTGCTATATCCTGCTTGGTGTAGATGAGCCCTGGATTTTGGCCTCCCAACCTACCCAAGCAGTGTCTGAGAGGAAGATTCACCCTGTATTCATTTTATCTCCATTTTAGAAGCCAGTTCTGCTACTAAGGGCAGATTTACATAGGGTGACCAACTGTCAGGATTTTCCCGGATTTGTCCTGGTTTTTGTTCTTTCCATGGTGTCAGGGGGGATTTTCTATAATTTTCAATAATGTCCTGGAATGACACACCTTCCTCTTTAAGGCTGCCATTAGCATGGCAGGAAGGAATGACATGCTTTCTTGAGGCACATCATTCCCCCACCCTGAGCTCCAATTGAGGTCTTAAAGGGGAAAGTGGGTCATTCGTGGACATTATAGAAAAGGCCCCAACTGGAGTGGATGGTGGTGGTTCAGAATGAAATCCTTTCCCCTCCTCCACTCCAATCGAGTTCTTTAAGGTGGCGGGGGAATAACGTACTTTCTGCAGGACTCAGAAAGCTGCTTCCCTACACACACACTAGGTGTCCTCTTTTTTGGTTTCCCAAATATGGTCACCCTAGATTTACACCAAACAGGATATGACACTTGGGTTTGAAAACTGTATATGGAGTGTGTCCTGGGCCCCAAGAGTTGTCACTACTGTTATAAATTGTTTTAAAGCAGTAGTGTAGATCCTGCCCAGTTATATGATAGGACAGTGATAGGAAAAATGGTGGCCATTGTGGTTAGAGGGGCTTCAGACAGGATCATGGGAATGGGGTGAGGCTGTATAACTGCCTGGTCATGGAATTGATATTTCGGTAGAATGGAGACATGGGAGAGAGGGAAGAAGAGTGGCATTATGGGAGCTCATCATATTGCATGGTGGATAAAAAAATCAGGTGTTTTTTTTTAAAAAAATTGGATTTTTGAGTTTTAGATTCTTTTAAAAAAACATTTAAATAATATGTTGTTCTTATGCCTGTGAAAATTGTGAAAATTGATAAAAATGAAGAAAAAACGGATTACGGGAAGTTTTATTTTAGCATGATGAATAAAATGTATTTATTTATTTATTTATTACATTTTTATACTGCCCAATAGCCGAAGCTCTCTGGGCGGTTCACAAAAGAACTTCAGATATTTACTTCTCCAAATGATTTCTAAAAATTGTACAATATCAGATTATTACAATGTCTTTGCACCAAGGACAAGCAAGTCCTAGGTTGCAATCTGAGACCACAACTGCCATTGAAGCAGGGACTAAAACTAATAGTGATAGCTATAGGTCAGGAAATGAGTCTGATTAAATTTCATGTATATTCATTGAATCTTGGTTCGCCCCCTTTTTTTCTCAGTTCTTTTTATGGGAATGGGTGCTTCATGTCTTGAAACTGGAGGACTAGCGTTTATGCCTGTTTAGATAGACAATAAGTCCTACAACTCCCATCATGCCCAGACAGCCGTAGGTTGCTGCAGCAGGGGAATGCTGGGACTTATAGATATCGCGCTGTTTAGCCATGCCCAGAGTCAGGAATTGAAGAATCAGACACCAGCTCGTCCATTCATCCGTGGTCTCAGGGCCGAGGGAACTGGGAATCAGGGAACACAGGTTTCGAGAAACCCAGAGCACAATCACTGGTAAGCTGTTTTCCAGCAGAAGACAGAAGCTTGACCCTTGTGTCCAGGTCAAGTCAGGAGGGACCAAAGGAGCTGCCTGGGACTTTGAGCCATGCTAGGGTCTAGAAACGTCGCACAGCCTGTTCCTACCTCCGCTGTGCAGCCTCACCTAGTTCCCTCTCAAGGGCACCAGCAGCCTGAGCCAGAAGCCCCCACCTGAAATCCCAGTAGATTCTGACAATGGAATATAACTTACTATTTATGGCATTGATTATAAATTATAAAAAGATGTTCTTTTAGAAGAGGGGCATTTAATGAAGGAGAAAGTGAGTCCACTGTGCCGCAGTGATGGTGGAATTGTCATTAATTATTTGGGATTCATCTGGGTGAACTACATGGTAAGAAAGCAGCTTGAAAGTAGCTTAAACAGTAGCTCCTTCTTGTTCAGGAGTCTGACAAAAGAAGGGACAGGATTTCCTGCATTCTAAATTGCTGACATTCTATAACCCCTTCTTGAACAGAATTGAATCCAGTAGATTTCTTTTACGGTCTAATCTCTAAGGAATTAATCAATTACATGCAAGCTAAATAAAGTTTCTTTTCCATAATCCTTAAGAGGATGGACTTAGGCCTTTGCTAGACCTACCTTTTATCACGCGACGAAGGAGGGAAGATCTCGTGTTGTGTTTAACGCGAGATCCCTCCTCCTTTTACACACGACGACCTCAGGAGGAGAGGCGTTGGGCCCGCCATTTTTTATTTTCTTAAAGCGACGGGAGTGCATGGACGCTTGTGCACAAAAGGTAAGTGGTTTTTAAAATTAAATTAATTTCCTTGCTCCCCCCACCCTACCCCCGATGGGCGCAGCGCTCGGCTCCGTGAGAGGAATCGCTTGGAGCTGGGTCAACCTGCGGCAATGGGCCACACAGGGCCAAAACTGGGGCCAAAGGGGAGGGCTCTATCCTGGGGCAAGGGAGGGATGATCCCTCCCTGATCCCGGGATCCCCTGTGCGTCATGTGGACACACAGGGATGATCCCGGGGTTCGCCCCGGGATAAAGCCCTGTCTAGCTATGGCCTGTGTGTGTGTTAAGTGTGAGATAAACTTGAAATTTAACAAACAAAAATTACTACTGATTATTTGAAGGACAAACCATCTTTAAAATGTTCCTTTACATTATGGATATGGGGTATGAAGTATCCCAGGCTCTGCCAAGGGAAGTTAACCGCTGAGCTTCAGATGCTGGGCCATGACATTTCAGTTTCAAAGTGTTTTTGAAAACCTGGATGCTTATGAAGCTCCATATTTATATTGCTGCTCATCTGATTTTAAAAAAATGTGTCATTGTTTTAGTGATCGGTTCTACTGTTCTCTGCCACCGCTTGAAGTATTACTGATTTTTGTTTCTGTGGTTTTGAATTACGACATTTAAGTCATCTTATTCATAATTCTTATTATAATAGTATCTCAGAGACAAACTGGTTTCATAAGAACATAAGGAGAGCCATGCTGGATCAGACCAAGGGGCTATTATAGCCAGCATTCTGTTCATGCAGTAGCCTACCAGCTTATGGTAGCGAATTCCATAGTTTCAAAACTAAACAAATTCAAGATCCATGTTTAATAGATATAATAGACTGTGCACTGCCAATTTTGTTTGCTAGACGTAAACAATAGAAGTGGGGGGGGGAAATGCACAGAAGGTGGGAAACTCCAAAACAACCAGGGGTTAGAGGGAAGGGGTGGGGCTATATGGGGAACCCTGATGGGCTGGATTGACCCCTAGGTTTGAGGTTCCCCACCCCTGCTTTACTGTAAAGAGGTGGAAAATGGGGTAAAACTTAGTCATGTATTGAAGCCATTATGTTGGCCTTGAGGTTTACCAGTATATTCCAGAATTTTCTGGTGTTTCCTATTGGTTTCATTAAAACTTTAATAATTACTGGTATATTATAACATCCTATATCAGCCAAGGTGAGAACCTGCAGGGAGCGAGCAGCCGTCACCTGGCAGTGCTTAGCAGGTATCAGGCAACGGACAACTAGAGCCCAGATAACCAAATCTAGATAGCACGGTGAGGAGGAGTCTGCAGTCCCAGTCAGCGCTCCAAGCGAAAGCCCTCAGGCAAGGCAGATGTTGCTTCCAGCCCACAAACAAAGGCCGTCTGATCTCTCAAATTACAAGATAAATAGAAGACCATGGCTGCCCTGCGCCCCATAGGTAAAAGCTTTCGGGAATATAAAGAGATTTTATTATGTATTTATTATTAACATTAATATGCCGCCTTATTTACTGAAAAGCCATCAAGGCAGCGCGCAACCATGTATAACAAGAAAATCATAACACAATAATAATAAAAAAGAACACTGAAAACCACAAACGCTAAAACAACTACATAATTTAGGGCGCAATCCTGTGGGGATGGCCATAAGCCACGGAACTCCATGTAGAGTGGGACCTCGGAGAGGCAGCCGGCATGGTTCCCTGTGCACCGGGTTCAAGGGAGAGTGGGAGGGGAGCTCAGACTCCTGGTCCAAAGTTGGATCAGTGTCTCCAGCCACGGATCCAGGAATCTCAAGGATCCTATGCCCCCTCCCCCCGCTCTGTTTAGGGATTGCTCTCCCCAAAGCCCAAATTAAAAGGTGTGTTTTCACACCCTTTCTGAAAGCCAGGAAACTGGGGGCCAATCAGAGTTCTTGAGGGGGCGCATTCCACCGTTTGGGGGTGACACAGGAGAGAGGCCTTTCATGCTGCCTCTGTGGTTAATGGCTTCCTCAAGAGGACCTGGTCAACAGATCTGGATAATCTGTCAGATTCATAATGAGACTAGGGCCAGATCTACACCAAGCAGGATATGACACTTTGAAAACATTTAGAAAACTGGATATGGAGTGTGTCCTGGGCCCCAGCAGTTGTCACTACTGTTATAAAACATTTTAAAGCTGTAGTGTAGATCCTGTCAGGGAGTCCCTTATTTAGCCAGGTCCTAAGCCATTTAGGGCTTTAAAGGTGAAAACCTTGAATTGCACTGGAAAGCAACTGGCAAACAGTACAGGCCTTTCAAGACAGGCATAATATGGTTCCAATACCATGCCCCAGTTAGAAGCCTAGTTGCTGCATTTTATACCAATTAAAGTATCTAGACCCTCTTCTGGGACAGTCCCACATAGAACACATTGTAGTAGTCTAAATATAATGTAACCATCACTTTGAATTTCAACGCCATACTGTAAATGCCCCAGAAAACTCTGTTGGGAGCTAACAGAGCAGTCAGGGCCTTTGAGCATTTACTGATGTGGTTCCTCACTTCAAGAGTCTGAACTAGGGCTGTGCACAGACCCCCCGATTCACTGCAAATCCCAATTTGGACCTTCCGAACTGGGCCCGATTCAGTTTGGGTCAATTTGAATCGCCACCGATTTGGTTCAGAACTGTTTTAGGGAAGTCCAAATCACCCCGATTCACTTCGGATTCGGGATTCAGTTCTGAGGTGGTGCACAGCCCTAGTCTGAACGGTCTTGGGCAGGGCCAGATACCACTCTCTCTCGCATGGGTTGGCCCACTGAGCACTTTCTTTGAACCTTGGGGTTCATGTGGTAAACCTAAAGCAGACTCCTGCTGACCTGCTTCCGAAGGGGACACTTCTGCCTTGGGGTCACTGTCCCAGCTCCAGGAACTGGAACATGATGACAGAATTAACTGAGTTTCTCACATTCGCCATAACCCACATTTGTATCCCCTTCAGGTTTTTGTTGACGGGGATATATTCTGAAGGGTGTCCTGTGAGATGCAGTGTGGCGCATGATGCCGTGTTTTCACAGGCCGGATGCTCCACCGCAAGCAAAGCACTGTATGTGCTCACCAGTATTCTTTAGACGGCTCAGCAGACAATATGTCTCTCCTCAAGCTGAATCATTGCAGATCCTTACTTGAACTGCCATTAATGACTCAGAGTATACATATATATGGAGAGGGCTTCAGAAGCCTCTGCAAAGATACTTTAAAAAATCAGTACCCAAAGGAGCAAGCCAATGTATTGACTTGGTGGTCCGTGATCAGTGTTTTTCTGCGTACCGACAGGAAGACTGGTCAACCTTATGAAAGGGGTAGGTATGATCAGAAGGGTGTTTCCTGGCAAATATATTGACAGGTAAACATTTCAAACTTGTTAAAATGTGAACAATTACTAGAGCGACGAAGTGTTACAAAGAGACTAATATTAACTAGCCTGGGCTACTATGCTTGTATATTCCACACATCCACGATTGCTCCAGTTAAACTCAGAATTTGTGACTGTGGGAGATTTTTCAGCAGACTGACAGTGTCAGTTTCCATTTAGAGAAAATAACAAGATTCAAGCCCCTGCAGTTGTGGAGATAAGCTTGTAAACATGTTGGCTTGGCCGTGCCGGATTTGGACTTGGAGTGGAAATGCATTTGGCCTTAAGTTCTCCATATAGCCCTTTGCCTTTCTTCATGTTTAGCCAAAGAATAACAATTTATGGATAATACATGCACATCAAAAATTGGTTAATAATTCAGTCTGATAACACAGCTCTATATTTCTTACTCAACATTTGGGTTATGGTGGCATCGGTGTGCATAAAACCCAGTTAAATTTATTATTATTATCTCTCTTTTCTCACTCATGGTAGTCTTCCTAGATGAATGTGACAGGTTTGCGAAGTCATAGTCTTTTACTGATTTAGAAATTCCCTGACTATTGAGCATGTTTTATTGCTTTCTGGATGTTGGTGTGGATGTATTTTGATAGGCCTAGTTCTGAAGGTTTTCTGTAAAAAAAAAAAAAAAAAAAAAAGTTAATGTGATGCTGGTGGCTGATGATACTAAAGAATAATTGTAACTGTTTCCTGTTGCCATAGTTCTTTAACTTCAATAGCTAGTGGTCTTTTTTCCTCTTCCTTTTCTACATTTTTGTCATTAGGCATTGCTATGTCGATGAGGTTAGTGTTTTCTGTTTTGTCTATAACTGTTATATCTGGTCAATTGCAAACTATTGTCTTGTCCGTATGAATTGTTCCATCCCCGTATATTTTATGATCTGCATTTTCCAAGATGAGTATGTATGTAACAGGTGAGTATGTATAGTATGGTGTAGGTTGTATTATTATTATTATTATTATTATTATTATTATTATTATTATTAATGTTACAATTCTTTCTTCAGCACCAGAATCCTTAAAACACTTCTAGGCACTCAGCAGATACTTTACCTACATTTTCATCTTGGTTCTTGAGCTATGAATAATAGCATATTTTTTAATATTGAAGTGGGATCTTCAGGAGAGAAAATTCTTCACCATGTTGCATGTGCAGGATAACTGCAGGACAAAGAAGGCATAGTTTAACATTTACCTGTGTTTGGGGCTCCCCATGACTTTTCTTTGCAAAAAGGAGCCATGGGACATCCCAATCTGGATAGGAAGGGGGAAGGGGGGATTAACCCTTGCCTCCTGAAAATCTCTTTCCAAGGTTGATGCTTGTCCCCAAGCTATTATTTGTCCCCAAAGCTATTATCAGATGAGGAAGGGGGATCACATTTTCCTACTGTCATTATGGCTTCCTGCTGCTGTCCCACAATAGTGACAGTTTCTTTATACAGGGAAAGAAAGAGAAATCAGCAATGACATTGTGGCCCATTCAGTGGGTGGTTTTATTGCGCTGCTTTTCCTGCACATAGCAGGAAATGGCAGCAAGTTTTGTTTTTAAAAAATAAGTCGGATTTAGAGGGGTCTATTTTGTCATAGAAAAAGAATCAGAAGGGAGTCGCACGGGAGGTGGACATTGTCATCCAAAAAATAAACATGAAAAAACGTGAGCAGGCAGTAACAAGCATGCGATAAAACATCCGTCTGATAACGCCCTAAAACAGGGGTATTGATAGTCTCACAGGTCAAATCCAGCCAACCTAGGTGCAAAATGTGGTCTTTCGGGGTTTTCCAGATGGCCCAAACCTTTTAACCCAAACTGCCCATCATTGGGTGGTTTCCTGGCTTTTGTATGTTTCTTTGAGCGGTATAGAAATGTAATAAATGTTTCTTTCCATTCTAAAAGGTTGAAATGCCTCTCCTAAGGCATAATTACTGGACGTAAAGGCTTCAAACTAAATTATGATTTTTAAAAAATGCTCTCCCCTTTTTGACTTTGGCCCTCTGTCCTGCCTCAACAAACTTTTCCAAACACAGTCCACTTAAATGGGCTGGGAGCCCTGCCAGCAAGAGTAGCAATTATTGTTAATGGACTCCTCAAGGTCACTTTTACTCACAGCCGGCTGATAAGGAGTTGACCAGAAAGCAGTCTAAAAGAATCACTCCAGTTCCGAGTATAGTATCCAAACAAGCTGAAGGGCAACTAGGATGATCAGGGGTCTGGAAACAAAGCCCTTTGAAGAGACACTGAAACGACTTAGCATGTTTAGCCTGGAGAAGAGAAGATTGAGGGGAGACATGATAGCACTCTTCAAATAGTTAAAAGGTTGTCACACAGAAGAGGGCCAGGATCTCTTCTCGATCATCCCAGAGTGTAGGACACGGAATAACGGGCTGAAGTTACAGGAAGCCACATTCCTACTGGACATCAGGAAAAACTTCCTGACTGTTAGAGCAGTACGACAATGGAACCAGTGACCTAGGGAGGTTGTGGGCTCTCCCACACTAGAGGCATTCAAGAGGCAGCTGGACAACCATCTGTCAGGGATGCTTTAAGGTGGATTCCTGCACTGAGCAGGGGGTTGGACTCGATGGCCTTTCAGGCCCCTTCCAATTCTACTGTTCTATGATTCTATAGTATCCAAACAAGGGTTAGGCAAAGGTGAAGTCAGGATCAGTCCGAAGGTTGAAGAAGGACTGGTTTCCAAGGCAAAAGGTCAGGATCACTGAAGATACATGAACATGGGAAGTGCTCCAAATACTTATTATTATTATTATTATTATTTATTTATATAGCACCATCGATGTACATGGTGCTGTACAGATAACACAGTAAATAGCAAGACCCTGCCGCATAGGCTTACAATCTAATAAAGTTGTAGTAAACAATAAGAAGGGAAGGAGAATGCAAACAGGCACAGGGAAGTGTAAACAGGCACCGGGAAGGGTGAAGCTAACAGTATAGAGTCAGAACAAACTCAAAGTTTAAAAGCTATAGGGAAAAGAAAAGTTTTTAGCTGTGTTTTAAAAGCTGTGATTGAGTTTGTAGTTCTCAGGTGTTCTGGAAGAGCATTCCAGGCATGAGGGGCAGCAGAGGAAAATGGACGAAGCCGAGCAAGGGAAGTAGAGACCCTTGGGCAGGCAAGAAGCATGGCATCAGAGGAGCGAAGAGCACGAGCGGGGCAATAGTGTGAGATGAGAGAGGAGAGATAGGCAGGAGCTAGACCGTGAAAAGCTTTGAAGGTCAACAGGAGAAGTTTATATTGGATTCTGGAATGAATTGGGAGCCAATGAAGAGATTTCAGAAGCGGAGTGACATGGTCAGAGCGGCGGGCCAGGAAGATGATCTTAGCAGCAGAGTGGTGGACAGAGACCAGCGGACTGATGTGAGATGAGGGGAGGCCAGAGAGGAGGAGGTTGCAGTAGTCCAACCGAGAGATAACCAGTGCGTGAACGAGAGTCTTGGCAGAAGAGACAGACAAAAATGGTCGAATCCTGGCAATATTATACAGGAAGAAACGACAAGATTTAGCTACTGCCTCGATATGAGGAATAAAGGAGAGCGAGGAATCAAATATAAAGCCAAGGCTACGAGTTTCCTTGACCGGAGTAAGCGTGACATCGTTGACAGTAAGAGAGAATGAGAGATGAGGAGAAGGTTTAGGAGGAAAAACAAGCAGTTCAGTTTTTGCCATATTGAGTTTCAAACGGCGATGAAGCAGCCAGGCTGAGATATCTGAAAGACATGCTGAGATACGATCGTGGACATCAGGAGAAAGTTCCGGAGATGAGAGGTATAGTTGTGTGTCATCGGCATACAGGTGATATTGGAGGCCATGAGATTGAATAAGTTTACCCAAGGGCAGCATGTATAGAGAAAACAGCAGCGGGCCAAGCACCGAGCCTTGCGGAACCCCTACTGAAAGGAGAAAGGAGGAGGACGAGCTGCCGTTAGCCGACACGCTGAAAGAGCGACCCTCTAGATAGGAGGCGAACCAGTTATAGACAGAGCCACAGAGTCCAAGGTCATGGAGGGAATCTAAGAGAAGATCGTGATCAACCGTGTCAAAGGCTGCAGTTAGATCAAGGAGAATAAGGACGGAATAATGGCCCTTAGACTTGGCAGTGAGAAGATCATTGGTGATCTTGGTAAGGGCTGTTTCAGTGGAATGCAAAGGACGGAATCCAGATTGAAAGGGATCCAGAGCAGAGTTACTAGAGAGAAAGTCAAGACAGCGAGAGTAGACCACACGTTCCAGAATCTTTGAGACAAGGGGCAACAGAGAGACAGGTCGGTAGTTAGACAGAGAAAGTCGATCAAGAGTGGGTTTTTTGAGAATGGGAGAGACAGTAGCATGTTTAAAAGCAGAGGGAAATGAGCCAGAGGACAGAGAAGAATTAATGATGTGAAGCAAGGACGGGAGGATAGCGGGGATAAGATTAATAAAGACGCGAGAGGGAATTGGATCACGGGAACAAGTGGAAGGCTTCGACGAGCGCAGTATTTTAGACAGTTCATCAGCTGAGACTGAGGGGAACGCCGAGAGAGTTGCAGGAGGAACTGACAGGTGAGGCACAGGAGCTGGGAGCGGAGCAGAGCTGGCCAGATCGGAGCGAATAGTTTGGATTTTAGCATTGAAGAAAGAGGCAAAGTCATTGGCAGACAGAGAGGCGGGGAGAGATGGTGGATTAGGTTTCAGGAGAGAATTGAAGGACTTGAAGAGCCGCTGAGGGTGTCTAGCATTTGACTGGATCAGCGTTGAGTAGTGCTGCTGTTTGGCCAGTGAAATGGCAGAAGAGAAAGAGGAGAGAACAAATTTGTAGTGGACAAAGTCCGCCAAGTCCCTGGTCTTACGCCACAGGCGTTTGGCTGCCCGGGAGCAAGAGCGAAGGTAGCGGAGGAAAGAGGTGAGCCACGGTTGGGGTTGAGAGGGGCGAATTATCCGAGTTGTAGATGGAGCAAGATTATCAAGAGTTGAAGACAATGTGGAGTTAAAGGAGGAGACGGCTGAGTCCAAGGAGACGGCTGTGAAGACAGAAGGAAGAGAGGAGGCTAGAGACTGAGAGAAAGCCTCATAGTTGATAGAATGCAGGTCACGACAAGGGCGTGAAGCAGGACGTGAAGGAGGGGGATTGTGAGTAATATTGAAAGAGACTAGATGATGATCTGACAGAGGAAAGTCAACAATAGAAAAGTCCAGGACAGAGCAGTTCCGAGTGAGGACAAGATCCAGACAGTGTCCAAGGGAATGTGTGGGTGCTTCAGAGCAGAGCTTGAGATCGTAAGAGGAAGATAAGGAGCGAAATCGTAGAGCTGCAGCATCGTGAGGGTCATCCACATGGATATTGAAGTCACCCAAGATCAGAGTAGGAGAGTTGTCAGAGAGGAGAAAGGACAGCCATGAGTCCAGATCAGAGAGAAATTTAGAGGATGAGCCAGGGGGGCGGTAGAGAACTGCAACCCGCAGTCGCAGCGGAGCGAAGAGTCTCACCACATGTGCCTCAAAGGAGGAGAAACAGTGTGAAGGTGGAATTGGAAGAGGCTGGAACTGGCAGAAACTCGATAATAAAAGACCCACACCACCACCTCGACCCTCTGGGCGACTCGAGTGAGAGAAAGAGAGTCCTCCATGAGAGAGGGCAGCTGAGGTGGCGGTATCATGGGCAGGGAGCCAGGTTTCAGTTAGAGCAAGGAGGTGAAGGGGTCTGGAGAAAAACAAGTCCTGGATGACAGGGGCCTTGGAAGCAATAGAGCGACAGTTCCATAATGAACACGAGAAAGGCAGCTGGGAAGGGGGGAGACATCGAATAGGAACTAAGTTGGGAGAGATGAAATTGGAGCGAGCCATAGGGACAGGTATGGGGAGAAAGGAATTAAAGGAAGAAATGAGGAGAGAGAAGGCAGGTAGGCAGGGAAGTAAGATAGGCGTGGGACGGGATTAACCAGAGCTGGTCTGGTCAAGAGCAGTAGCAGCAAGCAAGAAGGTAGGCACAGAGAAGTGCAGACAGATAGGGTGGGTTAAGGTGCTGGGGGGCCTTGCTGGCTTATATACAGGTGCTAGTCTGGACATGACCAATTGCCAGCCGCAACTCCTTGGAGAGCTCTCTAGTGAAGATGACTATAAAAGGGAATTCTTCTCGAGCTGCCGGCCTTGCTTCGAGCCTGGCACTTTTCCTGATGCTTCATTCTTCATCGCACTTGGGGGCTGGATGTCCTTGTCACATCTGGCTCAGCATCTGACTCCTCCTGGACAGGGAGGGGGGGTGTTTGCAGTGATGTGGGGGAATCCCAAATATGCAATTCAAACAAAACATTAAATTAATGCCTAGTTTGATTCTCAGAGGTTCTCTACGTTGAGGAAAAAAACTCACTTTCTTATCAGGTCTCAGATCTCTTCACATTCAAATTGGGCTACTTCAAACAGTGACAAATAGCGACCACGTGATTTTGAATTGAAAAGGGAATTTCATTGGGGGGGGGGAAGGCTGCAATGTAACACCGCCATCTAGTGGCAGAATAAAAACCCATCATAAATAGATACTGGATTATCTTTGAGTTATAAAAAAACAGAATTGTTGGGGGATAAGGCAGGTGACGTCCCATTTGTTTACAACGTCATGAAATCAACCCTCAAACTTCTGGGAGTGGCTTGTCACGAGTGTGCTATAAATCACTCATTTAGAGATCCCCTCAGTTATTCTGTGTACACAACATGTTGAAGAGTTCCGCTTCCTGAAGATCTCACTTCCTTTATTTTTTATTTTTTTTATTTATTTTTAAAAGCTTCTACTATTCATGGCTATAGAACCAAGACTGAAAATGTAAGTGCAATATCTTCTGAGTGCCCAAAAATATTTTACGGAAAGACTTCTGGTGCTGAAGGGCAGAACTTTATAGAAAGGACACATAAAAGAGAACAATAATTTTAAAAAGAATAACATAAGAATAAAACACAAACAACTTGAAATAATTGGGTTGCCTCCAGCAGCATGAATTATTGTTCTGAGGCTTGCTGCGTAGGCAGAGGAACTTATTGGATTAGAACAGAGGACTCCTGTCCTCCTACAATGTGTGTCAATACTCCATTCTTCTATATGGGCAGGACTGTTTATAGTCTGCATTGAGATATAATTTGGTGTAAAGTTAATCTAAATTCTAAATCAAGAAGCACTGTGTATAAATTATGCTAATTGTCTCAGATTTCTTTTATTTTGCAGAATTTATTCTGGTTTGCTAGCCATGGAGATGGCCAAAGAGGTATGCAGAGCACTGAAGCCACATAGCCAGCTACTGGAAATCTTATTTAACAACCCCTCTGGCTGAGATTTCAGCAAGCATTTTCCGCACATTTTCCAGCATTCACAAAGCCTAGAAACTTACCCTTTTCAAACAAAGCAAACAAAAACAACAACCCTGAAAGCTGAGATTCTCAAGCTGCCCATGCCACACACCGTGCTCCTGAAAAAGATATACCACATAACACTCCTTTATGTAAGCCGCAGCAACAACTCACAAAAGCTTCCTCCAGGCAGGATGTGGTAGAGGAGGATAGTACAACAGATTGATGCAGGACTCCAGTTAGTTCCCTTACGTACCATTCTTTTGTCCTCTGTGTGGACAGCTACATGTACACTTGAATCATGATTGTGATTGTAATTGGCTGTCATAGATTTCCCGCTGACAGTCAGCATCATAAAATGAATTTCACTTGTGCATATGCTGCTGTAGCTGATCGATGCAAGAGATTGCAATCCGTTCAGGACTCTGTAGCCACTTGGAACCACTGTTTGTATTATCTTCTAAATCATGGAAGCAACAACTTCTTCCATCAAAATATCTCCAAGGAGTTCCAAATCCTTTGCTTTGGAAGATCTCCAGTAAAGTAAGCCAAACATATTTCAAGGAGTTGCATGTTTATTTTGAAAGGTGATTAAAGGCATACACTTCCTGGTTGTTCTCAGAAATGGTTATCGGGCTGCTATTTGTGGAGTTCTTTTTTTCTTCATTGAATTATTTTGACATTAAAAGCATCTGAAAAAGGTATTCTGGAACAAGAACAACATTTCAGAGCAGGTTAGCTTTTAAGTACCAACATAAAAAGAAACTCCACTGATGGTACCCTAACAAGAGTTTGAACTTTCAAGTATTTGCATTGATTATACAAGTTACTTTTTCGTAAGTGTTCAGCAAACATTGCATAGCCTCTGACACTAGATATAGAAGAATAACTACATCCTATATCACCTGTTGCTGCTCCTGATTTATTTATATCGCACCTTTCGGTTGCTAAAAAGAAACACTCAAGGCAGCTTCAAAGAATCCGGAGTATTTCCTTGGACAAGCCTTATAGTTAAACAGGAAATGTACTCTGGGTCAAGTACAATGCCTACAAAAGTTATGGGCAGTAAATCAAGCAGACATATGTAGGTACAAATGCACCTTAGGCTGAGCATTGGTGAATCCTGGCTTAAGTATGTCATGTTAGTGGGAGATAAACACAGGCCATAGCTAGACGTAAGGTTTATCCCTGGATTGTCCAGGGGTCAAACCTGTTCATAGGTGACACACAGGGGATCCAGTGCTCAGGCAGGAGCGAACCCTGGATGATCCCAGGATAAACCTTAGGTCTAGCTGTGGCCACAGTGAACAGTGGAATCCAAATCAATGTACAACAAGAAACAAATCTTGTCCAAATCATTAGACAGTGGAATATATATACATTCTATCATTCAACCAGTTCTGCTCAGTCTCTTCCACTGATTTGGAGTTGCTAGGTGGTAATGTTAAGCACAGTCCAAAAATTCATTACAGACTTGGGATGCTAAATTTTGGATTCGTTTTATCTGAAATATTTTATTTATAATGATTGGTGAAAATGATAAGAGGAAGGATTATAAATCCTCCCCCTCTCAACTCCATTGGGCTCCTTATTTATTACATGGCTTCTGACCTTGAACAGACATGGCAAGCTGATAATACTCAAGCCCCTGCAATATCGTATTGTAATTGGTACAAAACCAGAAACCACAGCTGAACTTGCATCTCAATCCAGGTTCAGAGCAATTTTGGTCTAAGTTATACATAATTAAACATGGAAACCTCTGTTGACGCCACTTTTGATGATTCTGAGGTTATTCTTCTACTGCAAATCCTTATTCAGTCATTGATTTTGAGACGTATTTCACAGCCGTGTTGTAATGTCATCCCTTTTATAAACTTACTAGACCCTTCACAGCCCTTTCTGCTCTCTTTCGCACATACAACCTAGAAACGTAATGGGGTCTCCAACCTTTTTGGTTGGTGGGCACATTTGGAATGTTGAGAGAATGTTGTGGGTGCTCTACAAAATGGCTGCCATTAGGTAGGGTGACCATATGGAAAGGAGGACAGGGCTCCTGTAAAAGTTGCATAGAAAAGGGAATTTCAGCAGGTGTCATTTGTATGCATGCAGCACCGGGTGAAATTCCCTCTTCATCACAACAGTTAAAGCTGCAGGAGCCCTTCCCTCTTGACCAGATACAAAAGAGGACAGGGTACCTGCAGCTTTAACTATTGTGATGAAGAAGGAATTTCACCAGGTGGAGCATGCATATAAATGACACCTGCTGAAATTCCCTTTTCTCTACAATTGTTAAAGATACAGGAGCCCTGGCCTCCTTTTCATATGCTCAGCCTACATTAGGGAATTTGCCTGTTCTTAACACGGCTACCGTAGTGGGCATGGCCAGTGACAGAACACTCATTTCCAGAAGACAAACAGGTGAGACTAAAACAAAAGTACCTTGTCTAAGAACTTAAGCACAAGGCAGAGGTGGGGACCAAAGTCCAAAACTCTTGTGAACCCAAATAAAGATGGTGATGGGGGAGGGGGAGCACTTCACTTTGCAGCCTATTGGCCTACCAGTTTTAATTTTTAACAAACCATAAGAAATAAAATAAAAACCAGGAGGGGCAGGGAGCTTGTTGAACACCAAGAGATGTGTCTGCGGGCACCAAGTTAGAGACCCAGGCATTTTGTTGTACAACCGTTTTGTTGCACAGTGGATTCATTTCCTTGGGTCTTTGCAGCAAACACATAATGTAATGTATTTGCTGGGGCGGCCTCCAAAAATGCCCCAAGACCTATGTATGCAGTTATCCCTCAACTCTCTTGTTCTGAGGGAGGAGAATACTGTGATTTGGCCATTCAGGTTCATGCCCACTACTGGAAGACTCCAGATAATATACGAACAAGAACTTTGCCTCCAAATTACAATAAGTGATTAACTCATTGCAATTTGCCCGAATTCAAATTGTCTGGGACCTTAAGCAGTGCAGGCTGGTGATTCCAATGTCAGTGGGGTGGTGTATAATAATAATAATAATAATAATAATAATAATAATAATAATAATAATAATAATAATTTATTTATTACCCGCCTCTCCCTCTGGATCGTGGCAGGGTACAACACAAATGCAAACACCATAAAATACATATAACTAATTAAAACATTTAAAACTAATACATTATTAAAAGCAGAACATTATTAAAAAGGTATCTTAAAATTCAAGTGGGTAGGCCTGCTGAAAGAGATCGGTCTTTATGGCTTTCTTAAATTCGGGAAGACTGTTAAGTTGATGAATCTCTCCCAGCAAGCCATTCCACAAACTAGGAGTGGCAGAAGAAAAGGTCCTCTGGGTAATAGTGGTCAGCCTTGTTTTTGTTGGCTGGAGTAAATTCTTCCCAGACGACCTGAGTGTACAGGGCGGATTGTACAGGAGACAGCGATCCTGCAGGTAGCCTGGACCCAAACCATGTAGGGCTTTAAAGGTGATAACCAACACTTTATACTTCGCCCGGAAACTAATTGGCAGCCAGTGAAGAGATTTTAAAACTGGTGTAATGTGGTCACCCCTAGGTGTACCGGTGACCAGCCTAGCTGCCATATTTTGAACTAGTTGAACTTCCGGACTAAGCACAAAGGTAGCCCTATGTAGAGCGCATTGCAGAAGTCGAGCCTCAAAGTTACCAGCACATGCACTGCCGTCTTTAGGTCTTCCGACTCCAGGAAGGGGTGCAGCTGGCGTTATCAGCTGAAGCTGGTAGTAGGCACTCCTGGCTGTCGCATCTATCTGGGCTGTCATTTGAGCGATGAATCCAGAAGCACCCCAAAGCTGTGAATACAGTCTTTTAGGGGGAGTGTAACCCCATCCAGAACTAGTTTACACACCTCCAAGCCCAGGTTACAGCCTTTGACAGCAAGCACCTCCATCTTCTCTGGATTCAGCTTCAGTTTGTTTTTCCTCATCCAGCCCATTACTGCCTCCAAGCATTCATTCAGAGGAGACCTTAGCTGATGCTGTTGTCGAATCTGCTCCAGGTGTCAGTCAGAACCAATCAGAACTTTAAAGGTGCTATCCAAGGTGTGAAGCCACCAGCCTCCACTGACGTGAAGGACCACCTTCTCCATATGAATCTGCTGCCCAGCATCAGAAGCCTTTCTCCAGGTGCCCCAGGAGGTTAGGTAGGCGCTTACTAGACTTAGGACCTTTTCGGTGGCTGTATCCTGATTATGGAACTTCCTCCTGATAGATTTTACCTGGTGCTACCGTTGCTATCTTTTACCCCTAATCTGTCTGCATGAGTCTTTTGTGGATAGTTTTTTTTTAGTAGTGCTTAGTTTTAACTGCTACTTAAATGGTTTTATCTAGTGGTTAGCTATTTGAGATTGAAAACTGTAATTTGTTTTTATGATTTCTTTTGATTGATTATTATCTCCGGTTTATTTTATTTTAAGCTTCATTTATTTTGCAAGTGGTTTTTTATGGTTGCTTTATAAATTTCATAAACCATCTTTAATGGCATAGTTGGTAGAAAGGCAGGATCGTTTAATAAATAACAGATGTATCAGCATTCAAAAATTTCTGCCAAACTTGGGAGCCAGTTGTGAGAGGGGAGATAAGGGGCTTAGCTTTTATGGGGTATGGCTGTAGCTCAGTGGTGGAGCATATCCTTTGAGGAACCAGGTTCAATTCCTGGCATTTCATGGTATGGCTGGAAATGACTCCTGTCTGAAACCCTGGAGAGATGCTGCCAATCAGTGTAGACAACACTAAGTTGAATGAACCAGTGGTTTGATTTAGTGTACTATCTAGGGTGACCATATGGAAAGGAGGACAGGGCTCCTGTATCTTTAACCGTTGTATAGAAAAGGGAATTTCAGCAGGTGTCATTTGTATGTTCTTATGTATGCACGCAGCACCTGCAGCACAACATTTAAAGCTACAGGAGCTATACTAGAGTGACCAGATACAAAAGAGGGCAGGGCTCCTGCAGTTTTAACTGTTGTGATAAAGAGGGCATTTCACAAGGTGCTGCATGCATACAAATGACATCTGCTGAAATTCCCTTTTCTATACAACTGTTAAAGGTACAGGAGCTCTGTCCTCCTTTTCATACGATCACCCTAACTATATTTATTTTATTTTATATTGTTTATTACATTTTTATACCGCCCAATAGCCGAAGCTCTCTGAGCGGTTCACAAAAATTAAAACCATGCAGGGCATAAAAAACAACCAGCTATCTAAAAACACAAACACAAAATACAATATAAAAAGCACAACCAGGATAAAACCACAAAGCAAAAATTGAAATAGGTTAAAATACGGAATTAAAACAAGGTTTAAATTTAAGTTAAATTAGGTGTTAAAATACTGAGAAAATAAAAAGGTCTTCAGGTTGCGACGGAAAGAGTACAGTGTAGGTGCCAGGTGAACCTCTCTGGGGAGCTCGTTCCACAGCCGGGGTGCTACAGCGGAGGAAGCCCTCCTCCTAGTAGCCACCTGCCTCACTTCCTCACAGAGAAGGACCCCTGAAGATGATCTTAAGGTCTGGGCAGGTACATATGGGAGGAGGCGTTCCTTCAAATAACCTGGCCCCAAGTCGTTTAGAGCTTTGAATGTTAGTACCAGCACTTTGAATCAGGCCCAGACCTGGACTGGCAGCTAAAGAAGTTGTAGAAGGACTGGCGTGATATGGTCTCGCTGGCCAGTCCCTGTTAGTAAATGGGCTGCCCTGTTTTGTACCAGCTAAAGTTTCCAGACTGTTTTCAAAGGCAGCCCCACGTATAATGCATTGCAGTAATCCAAACAAGAGGTTATCAGAGCATGGATAACTGTAGCTAGGCTATCTCTGTCCAGATAAGGGCGTAGTTGGTATATCAGCCTAAGCTGATAAAAGGTGCTCTTTGCCACTGAGTTCAGCTGTGCCTCAAGTGACAGTTCTGGCTCCAAGAGCACCCCCAAACTATGGACCCAATCCTTTAGGGAGAGTGCAACCCAGTCCAGGACAGGGTAAACATCACCTCACCGGACAGATGAACCACCCGCTAACAGTACCTCCGTCTTGTCTGGATTGAGTTTCAGTTTATTAGCCCTCATCCAGTCCATTACCGTGCCCAGGCACTGGTTCAGAACAGTCACTGCCTCACCTGGGTTTGATGAAAAGGAAAGGTAGCACTGGGTATCATCCGCATATTGATGACACCTCAGTCCACATTTTATTTATTTATTTATTTATTACATTTCTATACCGCCCAATAGCCGGAGCTCTCTGGGCGGTTTACATCTCCGGATAACCTCCCTCAGCAGCTTCATGTATATGTTAAACAGCATGGGGGATAAAATAGAGCCCTGTGGAACCCCATGGCTTAGGTGCCACGGCACAGAGCAATAATCCCCCAGCACCACCTTCTAGAATTGGCCATCCAAGTAGGAGCGGAACCACTGCAACGCAGTTCCTCCAACTCCCAGCTCAGACAACCTATTCAGAAGGATACCATGGTCGATGGTATCAAAAGCCGCTGAGAGGTCCAGGAGAACCAACAGGGTCGCACTCCCCCTGTCTCTCTCTCAGCAGAGGTCATCCCACAGGGCGACCAAGGCAGTTTCCATTCCAAAACCAGGCCTGAAACCCGATTGAAGGGGATCTAGATCATCTGTTTCATTCAAGAGTGCCTAGAATTGTCCTGCAACCACCTGCTCAAGCACCTTGCCCAGGAAAGGGATGTTCGCCACTGGCCTATAGTTTTTAGCATCTTCCAGGTCCAGGTTTGGCTTTTTCAGGAGTGGTCTGATTACCACCTCTTTTAAAGAGGCCGGCACCACTCCCTGTCTCAAGGAGGCATTTACAAAACAATCTGGCCAGAAGCTTCCTATCTTCTGGCCAGATTGTCTTGGGGCTTTGCTAGATGAGGGGTTAGCCCGGGCTGATACCCGGGATCGCCCCTGTGCATCCAGATGATGCACAGGGGATCCCGGGTTTAGGTAGGGGGTCAACCCTCCCTTGGCCCAGGGTAATGGGCTCCACTTGTAGCCCGGTATTTCTGCAGTCCTGGGCTGACCTGGGACTGCAGAAGGTCTAGCCCATTCCGCGGCTTTTCCCGGCTACGAGGCTTACTCGCGCATAGCTGGGAGAAGCCGTGCACGAGGCAGGGGGAGAAATCGCGGCCGGGGGGGGGGGAGAGATTGCAGCCAGGAGGGGAGATCACAGTCAGGGGGGAGATCAGGGCCAGGGGGGAGTGGGGAAACCTTTTTTAAAAACAACAACAACACCTTACCTTTGGCGCTCGTGCGCTCCTGCGCACCCAGCCCTTTAAAAATAAAAAATGGCAGACGCAACGGGGCTTTCCTTTAGCCTGTCACGTCTGACATATAGACTGGGGCGACAACCCGTGCTAGCTGCAGCGCGGGCTCGCCCTTCCTCCCAACCGGACTTTCAGGTAGGCCTAGCAAAGGCCTCGGAGTCAGCTTGGATGTGGGTTGAGATGAAAACCAGAGTGCCCTAGTTAGAGGAGAGACCCTTTTCTTCCTCACTTCTCACTTCACTTTCTTGCAGGCAGTCGTTAATTGAGAAGTGCCATGCTCAGGCCTACTTGAAATCCACAGCCTCTGCCGTGGGGTCTCTTTTGCCAGTTAGTGGATGCTGGTTGCAAATTTGGTCTCAAGAAGAAAGACGAGGAATGGCCAAGTCTCACAGACAGCAGCACAAATGGCAGCAACACAAATGTTGCTTCCTATATTCTTCAGCAACAGTTTCTGGGATCAGATTTCCAGAGAATGTCAGCTGTTGGGCAGTATAAAAGTACAATAAATAAAATTAATCATTAAATTGCCACCAGTGAAAACAGGGTGCCTGAATATTTGCACCTTTAAGGTATACAGTGTCTGTGAGTATATACCTGGCTTCCCCAACCTGGTGCCCTCCATATGTTTTGCAATCCAACACACCTGGAGGGCAACACCAGGTTGGGGAAGGTTGCTACACATAATAGCCTATGGGAACGTCATAGGGAATGGCAGTTCATACTCTGTGGTCTTCTTCACACTGAATAATTCCTGTTTTATTTCTGTCCCAGGAGGGGAACCAGGGATGGGGTGGGCAGTTTATATTGAGATCCTGGTGGTTCACTATACATGACTGGAAAATTGAAGTCTGTTTGATGGATTATGAGATGTGCAGGTCTTGAATATTTTCAATTGTACAATTATTGTTTGCCATAACAATGAAGCATGAACCCAGAAGTAAAGAGGTTTTAATTTAAAAAAGATAGATTTAGATATATAGAGGCATTTTATACATATGGTAAGCACAGAATATCAATTGATTAAATAAATAAAATTAAATACATTTACATTATATATCAGAAAGAATGTCCAAAAATGAAGAGAAGTTAGACAGTAGAAAAAAGCTCAGTGAAGAGATTTTTGGGAACTTTTTCCTCCCTTGGACATTCCTAAGGAAATGTCGGGCTGGTCATTGGGTCCCATCCAACTCTATCATTTTGTGTATTTATAGTAACATGCTTCAGTTCAGTAAACATATTACATAAGGATTTTTTCCCCTTTCAGATGAGAATTTCTGCTGTCTCAGGCTGACTGTTATCAACACCATGGCTGCCTTTTTCACCCACTCACTGGGTTGACTGCCAATTCCACAACCCAACCCAACCCCCACATCATGCATCTTATAAAAAGAAAGCATTGTTTTGTATATGTTGTTATTGACTTGCCATGAATGAAAACTTCTTTACCTTTGATTCTTTTGAAATGTAGCAATCCAGAGTCTTTATTTTCACTCAGATTGGTTGTTGTCATTCTTCTTGTTGTACTTAGTTGACCTAAATGACAAAATGCTTGAGTTATGCAACTCTGAAGCTCTTTCATCTTCAACCCTCCCCCCATATGTAATTATGTAATTTCAGATAATAGTGGCCTACCTCATAGGGTTGTTGCAAGGCAGAGTGGAGGCCAAATCTGGCTTTCCAGGGTTCCCCAGATGGTCAAGCCCCTCCCCCACCTCAGTTCATTTCCCTCAACCATTGATCACTGATGGTTTCCTGGCTAAGAAGTTGGATTGTCTCTCCTAAGGCTTAGTTATGTACTGGTCTTTTTTGGATTTTTGGCTCCATGCCTTTTGTCTTTAGCATCACCCACCAGTGAAATGCAGCTCCCAGGAGCTTCTCAGGAACTAAATTTGACCCTTCGTCTGAAAGAGGTTCAACATCCCTGTTGTGTTACAGAGATTATACACACAAAGCAGAGGAAAGGTTGAGTGACCAATGACGAAAGAGGGCAGGGCTCCTGCAGCTTTAACTGTTGTGATGAAGAGGGAATTTCATTTGGTGCTGCATGCAGATAAATGACACCTGCTGAAATTCCCTTTTCCATGCAATTGCTAAAGATACAGGAGCCCTGCCCTCCTTTCCCTATAGTCACCTAGGGCAGGAAAGGCAGCTTCCTCCTTTATGACCACTTGTAATTATTCCTTAGAAGTGCAAATATCTCAGGAAATGCTGATAATGTTCATATATTTCCAGTGCAGGATTTTGAACCTTGTCCTTATCTCCACCCTCCACTGTAAACTCTTTCCTATATTCATGCTATGTATACCTATCATAAACATACAGATTAATAACTTAATTATTCCTAGAAGAAACAAGTTACATTTAACAACATGCTCTTTGTCAGACCTCTCGATTTTCAAATTGTGTTTTATTAATCTGGGGAATGTTTTCTCCACTTCTTTGTAGGGTGACCGGGGGAAAGAGGAAAGCGCTCCTGCACCTTTAAATAGTTGTGTAGAAGACACAAATTCAGCAGGTGTAGCTTGCAATGACAAACCGTACCTGCTGAAACCCTTTCTTTTAAACATCCATTAAAGATGCAGGGCCCCTGGCCTTTTTTGTACAACTCTTTATTTCCTTCTCCCAAGCACGAGGGTTGCTAGGCCACAAATCTGTTTCTCGGGACACAGGATCTAGTCTATAGAGTCCAGAGTATCCATTGGTGTCAACAAAAAGGTGGTTTTTCAGTTAAATTTCTACGCAGGAGGCACTTTTCAAGGGGAATTTCATGGAGGAGAAGGCTATCAATGGCTACTAGTCCTGATAGCTTCGTGCTACCTCCAGTATCAGACTGCATACACCAGTTGCTGGGGAACATGGGTGGGAGGGTGCTGTTGCAGTTGTGCCCTGCTTGTGGGCTTCTCGTCGACAGCTGTTTGGCCACTGTGTAAACAGAATGCTGGACTAGATGGGCCCTTAGTCTGATCCAGCACAGCTCTTCTTATATTCTTATGTTTCTCTTCCCAGATGCTGCAACACCGCTCCAAAATGTCTCTACCTGTATGCAATTTTATATAGCGATTAAGCTATACATATATAAAAAAACCACATTGGTTTTGGATGATCTGGGTAATGGGTGCAAATTCCCCCAGATTGGGGGGGAAAAACATTTGACATAATTTGCATTAGAGATTAATTGCCTGTCCTTGCTTCTTGTGGAATTTCAATAAATTCCAGTAATTATTTCTGTGTGCGTGTTCAGAAAGACCATAGATAGGCCTCTAACCCTTCTGCAGCAAATGGTTAGTGAGCATGTTTAAACCGTTTTTATGTAGCCACCATGATTAGGAATGGTTCACATGACACGCTGAGTTATGGTTCACATGGGTGACCATCTGAAAAAGGAGGACAGGGCTCCTGTATCTTTAACAGTTGTTTAGAAAAGTGGATTTTGGCAAGTGTCATTTGTATGCATGCAGCACCTGCTGAAATTCCTCTTTATCACAACAGTTAAAGTTGCAGGAGCCCTGACCTCTTGACCAGATACAAAAGAGGGCAAGGCTCCTGCAGCTTTAACTTATGATGAAGAGGGAATATCAACAGGTGCTGCATGCATACAAATGACACCTGCTGAAATCCCCTTTTCTATGCAACTGTTCTCCTTTTCATATGGTCACCCTACACGACACGGTAAACCATAATGTTTAGCTCAAAATGCTTAACCACCGTGTCTTTGTGTGTCGTCTGAATAGGGCCATAAAGTAACATATGCAGATTTAATACAGATTCGGGTCCTGAATCTTCGATTGAGTCTACATAAACTTCAGACATCACAGACACTGCATCCGGCCAGATTTTTGGACTTTTCTGTTTGTTTCTTCCCCTGTTCCCTATTTTTTTGGTGGGTAACATCTATGCTGATGAAGAGTTCTGGAGAACTCATAAGCTTGCACATTTTCCATTTTTGTGGAAATTTGTTTGGCTGTGATAACAGTATAAACCAAGTATGGATTTGGGATCAAACAAACAATAGTAAAACTCAATTTTTTGAAAACACAAAATTCAAACCCAAAACCATTCAGCTTGATGGGCAAACATTAAATGGTTATGATGATTATCTCTGTGAGGATGTAATCACCTGCTGATTACTGTCCATTAAGTTGCTGTTCAAGGCATAAGAGACATCCAGTCTAGTTTTCTTTTTTCTGGTTAGCTGGTAACCGTAATTCCAGAAGTGCTCAGTGCTGAAGTTCCAACTCTTCCCATTTATATATTAAGGATAATGGTTCATTTATAGTATTTTTATACTGCCCATTAATAGATATTCTGGATGATGTACCAAAAATATATATATTGAAAAACATAAAATATAAAAAAATACAAAATGTAGGTAATATTAAAAACAACACCTACTTCTGCTGTGAAAAAGCTTGGATAACCCGCACCACAATTTATTTATTTTTAAATTATTTCTAGGCCACTTTTAAGGGCGGAAATTCTTACTCATAAATAACATACCATATTTCTTCGATTGTAAGATGCCATCGATTGTAAGACGCACACTAATTTCAGTACCACCAACAGAAAAAAACAAAACCCTAAAACACACCTGTGATTCTAAGACGCACCCCATTTTTAGAGATGTTTATATGGGGAAAAATGTGTCTTAGAATCGAAGAAATAGGGTAGTTCCCAAACCACTCAAAGGAAATACTTGGGTTCAGTCTCTATTCGACAGATTGATTACTCTTGATATGATAGACCCTAAACAAAATACATATCTGATAGAAATACAAATAAATGCAGCAAATGTATTTTATTACTCTCTCTCTCTCTCTCTCTCTCTCTCTATATATATATATATATATATAATTTTAATCTATATAATAAATATATTAAAATATTCAAAAGAAGGCCTTTTCAGTGGTGGCCCCCCAATTCTGGAATGATCTCCCCGAAGAGGATCGCCTGGCGCCAAAACTGTTATCTTTTTGGCGCCAGGTCAAGACTTTTCTCTTCTCCCAAGCATTTAACAGCATTTAAAAATGTTAAGTTTGTTTAACGGACCCCAGAACTGGTTTGGTTTTTTTTAAAATGGATACCATTGTTTTTATACTGTTGTTTTTATGTTCTTGATGGTTTTAAATTTTGTATACTTTTTCATGCTCACTGTTTTTAACTGTTGTAAACCACCCAGAGAGCTTCGGCTAAGGGGTGGTATATAAATGTAATAAATAAATAAATAAAATCCAATGTTGCAAAAGCAGACTTCCACTCGTGCCGTGCAATGACCCTCTCTCCCACTGGAGCCCCTTCCTTGCATATCCCTCAAATCTGCTCTGCAAAATCCCCCAACCCACTGAAGCAGACGTGGGGGCACATGGGGGAAGGTGCCTACAGAGGGGACGGGAAATTCAAACTGGATACAACCCAAGATGACTCATACTCATTCCCATTCACAGTAAACTTGGTGACCCCTCCACGCCAACCCGTAAGGCATGAAACACAGGGCCACCCACAGATGAGATAAAATTTTCTGAGGACTCCCTGCTTCCTCCCCAGGGGTGTGTGTGTGTGGGGGATACTTTGAAAAACAAAACAGACAACCTGCACCTTCAAAAAAGAACAAAGAAAGAAACAAAGAACACGCCCCCCCCCCCCGGTGCCCCACAAACCCCTGATGCTGCATATGAACCAAGCTCTCTGGTAAGAACAGAATATTAGAAACATAAAAAGGCATAACAAGGATGAAAGCAAGAGGGCAGGGGAATTGGCAGTTGGTGACAGTTGGTCTGAGAAAAGACCAGCTAACTGGTCAAACCCATTACAGCCTTTTTTGTGTGAGAGAAAAGAGGATTACACATTGAACCACAGACCTTTTTTTTCTTTTCTCCCCAAGGGGGGGGGGCAGCAAAGTGATGTCGGAATGTAAGTCCATAAGGAAGGGGGGAGCGGAAGAGAAACCCAGTCATATAAAGGGAGAGAATGAGTGAATGAGCACAAAAAAACAGCAAAAATAAAATAAAATCACAGGGTAAGAGGAGAAGGTGAAGAAAATAAGGCAGTGTCAGTTGAAAGATGCCCAAATTTGGAGCATGACCGTCATTCAAAATTGGAAAAGAAACTGTACAAATATTAAGTAAAGGAAATAGAAATAGCATCTATATATTTCTATACAGAAATATATAGGGTGACCATGTCCAAAAGAGGACAGGTCTCCTGCAGCTTTAATATTTGTGTAGAAAAGAGAATTTCAGCAGGTATTGAGAAAATTGAGTTACAGACTAAACAACATGTATCCTCCCTCCACGCAAGCTTTCCTCTTGTACACAACTGTTGAAAGTGAAGAAGGTCTTGTCTTCTTTTGCTAGGGTGACCATATGGAAAGGAGGACAGGGCTCCTGTATCTTTAGCAATTGCATAGAAAAGGGGATTTCAGCAGGTGTCATTTGCTGCTTAGTATGACAAAATACAAAAGAGGGCAGGACACCTGCAGCTTTATCTGTTGTGATGAAGAGGGAATTTCACCAGGTGCTGCATGCATACAAATGACACCTGCGGTAATTCCCTTTTCTATTACAACTGTTAAAGATACAGGAGCCCTGTCCTCCTTTTCATATGGTCACCCTAGCTGGGCTGCATGTGACTCATGGGCCATGTATTGCCCACCCCTGCTCTGGAGATTGCAAAATTAAGCTGAAATTCTATGCCCGTATATTTAGGAATAAACCCCATTTAACACAGTGTAACATACTTATAATTAAACATGCAGAAGGTGGGTTATTACTATGCTGTCTGGATGTTTTTCACTTAATCTGTTTGTTTCAGTAATTGCTACACTTAATTAGAAGTAACATAATTAAATCATCACTTCTTTGGTGAAGTAACTTTATTGTAAACTAGAAGTATGGTAGCACAGACAGTTTTTCTTTAAAGATAAGGATCCTTTCCTACCAAATCATCAGTAAAAAAATTGAAATTAAAAAGGCACCCGAGATGTACATTGGGGTAGTAAGCAAATATTTAATGGAATTGTAAGAGAAATTTATTCTGTGGAACAAGAGCACTTCCTTGAATGAGAGTGGGAGAGTGAATGAATGAATAGTTTATTTGTTTGTGGCACAAAGACCATTACAAAATACAAAGTTGCTAACATTGCAACACACATTATTTACAATATTCATAATCTTTAGGGTACAATCCTTTATTATCCATGGAGACAATCTGTAGATCTTTCTAGGGGTGTTCCGTTTGTCTGCAGCACCCGCCCTTTGCTATCACACTGGTGACATGCATGTCAAAGTCACAAGAATAATTTCAGTGATTACATTATAACCTGAAGTGCTAACAGTCAATAACTGGCACTATCAGATAGGTGGGATCTCTGATGATAGTTTATACAAGGTTATTAAATCAAATGGTCCCCCTTACAATCTACGCAGACTGTGTTAAGAAAGTTATTTCTGATTTTTTGGGCTGCAGCAGCAAACTTTGCTACCCTGATTGTGATTGCTTTACTATGGTCCGCCAGCAGATCGCAGATAATGTCTCTGGTGTGCCAACCCGCTCTTGCTAACAATAGTTCCTTTAGAAAACGCTCCCTGATTTCTTTGTACAGAGGGCAACACAGAAGATAATGCGCTAGGTCTTCAATCTCCCCCGAGCCACAGATACAGATCCGCTGGGCATGGGGGACTTTTTTATACTTCCCCTCCAAGAAAGCAGAGGGCATTGTCTGGAAACGAAGGGCAGTAAAGGCCTTTCTTAGGGCAGGAAACGATAGGTCAAGCAAATATTGTGCAAATACTGTTCTTTCTTAATAAGACTAAACCATGGAGAACCAGGATGATCAGGGGTCTGGAAACAAAGCCCTATGAAGAGAGACTGAAACAACTGGGCATGTTTAGCCTGGAGAAGAGAAGATGGAGGGGAGACATGATAACACTCTTCAAATACTTAAAAGGTTGTCACACAGAGGAGGGCCAGGATCTCTTCTCGATCCTCCCAGAGTGCAGGACACGGAATAACGGGCTCAAGTTAAAGGAAGCCAGATTCCAGCTGGACATCAGGAAAAACTTCCTGACTGTTAGAGCAGTACGACAATGGAATCAGTTGCCTGGTGAGGTTGTGGCTCTCCCACACTAGAGGCCTTCAAGAGGCAGCTGGACAACCATCTGTCAGGGATGCTTTAGGGTGGATTCCTGCATTGAGCAGGGGGTTGGACTCGATGGTCTTGATGGCCTTGTAGGCCCCTTCCAACTCTGCTATTCTATGATTCTGCGAAGAGTATTGAACCATGAGCTGCATGTCATACTTTGGAGTGTTCATGAGTTCGGTAGGATATTAACTAGATTAACTAACTACATTCCTATTATGCACCACCTATCTGATAGCTGCACTTAGACCCACAGCCACTATCAGAGAGGCTGCCAGTAAACAGTGTTTTGCTGCCCAGGAGGCCCAATTTCTAGTTAGGGCTGAACTTTTTGAACCAGGCCCTGAAGCTGTCACTAGCACAGACAAGACAGAGATGTTAATGATGGGGGAATCCACGTAATCTGAGCTGGTGGATTTGTTTTTTTTCTGGGTGAGGAGTAGGAATCCCTCTCAAGAATGGAAAAAGAGCCAAGCAGGATCAGACCAAAGGCCCCTCTAATCCAACATTCTGTTCCCACAGTAGCACCCTCCCGCTCATGTTCCCCAGGAAATGGTATACAGAGGCATACTGCCTCTGGCACTGGAGATAATATTTAGCCATCAGGACTAATAACCATTGATAGCCTTACCCTCTGTATATTGTCGAATCCTCTTTTAAAGACATCTGTTTTGTTGGCCCTTACTACATCTTATGGCCGTAACTTCTATAGTTTATGCACTGCAGGAAGTTATTCTTTTTATCTGTCCTGAATCTCTGGTCATTCAGCTTCATTGGATATTCTGGGTTCTAGTATTATGAGAGAGGGAGGGGAAAACGTTTCCTTGCCCTCTTTCTCCACACCATGCATACTTTATGCACCTGTATCAGCCTTCCTCAACCTGGGGCGCTCCAGATGTGTTGGACTACAACTCCCAGAATGCCCCAGCCAGCTGCTGGGGCATTCTGGGAGATGCAGTCCAACACATCTGGAGCGCCCCAGGTTGAGGAAGGCTGACCTGTATCCTATCCTCCCTTACTTGGCTTCTTTTCCTAAGCTAAAAAGCCCCATGTGTTGTAATGTTTCTCCATAGGGAAGTCACTTCAGCTCCTCTATCATTTCGGTTGTGCTTTTCTGCCCGCTTTCCAGCTCTACAATATCCTTTTGAGGTGCGGTGACCAGAACCAGAAGCAGCATTCCAAGGCAGGATCTACACTACTCCTTTAAAACGGTTTATGACAGTAGTGATACCTGCTGGGGCCCGGGGAAACACTCCATATACAGTTTTCAAACTGTTTTCAGTGTCATATCCTGCTTGGTGAAGATCTGGCCCAAGCGTGGTCACAGCACAGATTTGTATAACGTCATAATGAAATTGGTAGTTTTATTTTCGATTCTTTTCCTAATCATTCCCAAATGAAATCTGCCTTTTTCACAGCGGGATCACATTCTCATCCAGCTGTCCATCACCATAACCCCAAGCGTAGATCCCATCAGTATTCCTGCAAAGTTAGGATTTTTGGTTTTGGTCCTAATGCACATCATCTTATACTTGCTGGATCTAGCTAGGGTAGTTAAAATGAGCTCCCCAGAGAGGTCCACCTGGTGCCTACACTGTACTCTTTCCATCGCGAGCTGAAGACCTTTTTATTCTCTCAGTATTTTAACACCTAATTTTAACTTACACTTAAATTTTATTGTTTTAATCCTGTATTTTAATCTTATATCCATTTCTGCTGCGTGGTTTTATCCTGGTTGTGCTTTTTATACTGTATTTTGTATTTGTGTTTTTAGATTGTTGGTTGTTTTATTAGGTTCTTCATGGTTTTAATTTTTGTGAACCGCCCTGAGAGCTTCGGCTATTGGGCGGTATAAAAATGTAATAAATAAATAAATAAATAAATAAATAATAAAATAAATAAATAGTTGCAAAACAGGACAGGGCTCCTGCACCTTTAATAGTTGTTTACAAGAGGGAATGAATGTCAGGCCATGCAAAGGTGCAGGAGCCCTGTGCTGGGGAATGCTGTGAGTTGTAGGATTTTTTCTCCCTCTAAGCATGCATAGGATTGCACCCCTATTCTACCTTCCCACCCACCCTAGTAGTGGAGGCTGGTGGCTCCGATGTCAGTGGGCTGTGAATCCGCTCTGTGTCTCAGCCAGAACTCTAAAGGAGCTCTCCAAGGTACTGAACCCATTTCAGTGGTAGGACTTGGCACCTTGGAGAGTTCCTTTAGAGTTCTGTCCTGTTGTGACTGAAACCCAGAGCGGATTCACTGCCCCACTGACATCGGAGCCACCCGCCACCGCTGCACCCAAGACTCTTCCCACCTACGCGCCCGGCATCACGCACAACCTAACCCCCGTCTGCAAGGTTTCATCCCGCCCCTGCCTACCGGACTCTTTGCTATTGGCTCCTTCTTGCTGCCTGTCGGAGTGCCGACCCGCAGCTATCTGAAGGGAGGAGGCGTGGCTAAGGCGGCTCTGCGTAGGGCTGCCACAGGGAAGAGCCCAGTGCAGCGGCGGAAAGGGGAAAGCGCTGGTTGGTGGCTTGGGCCAGAGGGCTGGAAATAGCATCTCTCTCTCTCTCTCTCTCTGACCGGCTCTTCTCCCCCCCCCCGCCCCCCATGATTTAGATAGAAGCGCCGTCTTCTGTGCCGTGGAGATACAAACGGTGCGCGTCCGCTCCACGCACAGCCGTGCAGCCCAGGGCTCGGTCCAGCAAACCCCGGGGACTGCGCGCTCTCCGCCGCCCAGCGAAGAAACAGCAGGGAAGGAACAGCCCAAGGAAGGCGCAGCAGCTCCCTCGCCCAGGGAAGGAGCGGCACCTCCTCGGGGCCCGGCGCTCTCGCCCACAGGAGGGGCAGCAGCGTTTCCAGATTCATCGAAGCCCCGCTCTGCCTGCTACAGTATGCCGAGCAAGAAGTTCTTCGAGAACCTCTCGGGAGGAGGGAAAGCCATCGGGGTCTTGACCAGCGGCGGCGATGCTCAAGGTAACTGTGACCTCCCCACCCACCCCACAACCCCCGACCGCTTCTCTGCTGGGACGAGGAAGAAGGGCTGTGCGTACCAATGGCTAGTGCCGCTGATCGCGAGATACCTCTAGGGGGCGCTGTGTGCAGCCTGGGTTGGGGATGTGCGTGGAGTGGATGAGGGACCCATGTGGGTCGGGTGTCGTGCGCGCAGGCATGGCTCTCCCTACAGGATGGGGGAGTATCGGAAAAGATAGGGGCTCCACGTGGATAGGGGCCCTTAAGGGTGCAATCCTATGCATATTCGGACAAGGAGAGATGAAAGGCCTACAGCTCCCAGCATTCCACATGGATAGGGGCCCCTAAGGGTTCCACGTGGATAGGGGGCCCCGAAGGGCGCAATTCTATGCATGTTAGGACAGAAAGAGATCTTACAACTCCCAGCATTCCACATGGATTAAGGGTTCCACGTGGATAGGGCTCAATCCTAAGCAATGCCATGCATGTTCGGGCAGCAAAAAGCCCTACAATTCCCAACATTCTCCAGCCAGCCATGCTGGCAAGGGAATGTTGGGAGGTGTAGGACTTTTTTCCTTTCGAAACATACATAGGATTACGCCCTAAGAAATCTTAGCTTGCTGATGGACAAGGAAGAAGCAAAGGGGATTCATAGGTGGTGGCAGGAAGCGGGGCTGCAAGGCTTAAGGCAGGGGCGCTGGACAATGGGGCGAGAGGAGGCTTCTTTGGATACGGAAACGGGATGGGCTGCGCCTCTTCAGGACACTGCAACGACCGTCTTCCTTTGCTGCTGGTTAAGTAGCTGAGAACTGAGATGAACTTTGAAAGGAGAAAGAGGGAACCCGAAAACTCATCGCAGGGTTTCCTCTAGCCGAGTGTCTGAGCTGTAAACGTGCGTGACGCGAGGCTGGCTGGCAATGGGCTCCTGTCCCCCCCCCCCGCCCGCCCTCCTCCTCCCTCTCCCATCACATTCCCAAACGTGTGACCTTCCTCCTCGAGGACCGAGCATCGCCAGGGGTCTCTGGGAGCTCTCTTAGATCAATCGGATGTCTGCACCCAGGGAAGGAAGGAGGGGTGGTGGCAGCGAAGGGTCAGGTGTGTGTGTGTGTGGGGGGGTGATGGGCCGGTCTGCTACAGACTGTTCCTGTTGAGGTTCAGCCAACCCTGAGATCTTCCACCTTTCCCTGCGTTTTATGACACATCATTTTTCAGTTGAGCCTGAGGGGTTCTGAAACACCCGTATAGGGTTAAATAAAGACTGCGGCCATAAACCACTTGCTCTGGATCAATCCCATGTACTGAACATTGTGGGGGGTGGCTTGCTTGACAAAAGAGGCCCTTTCTACATCTAAGGGTTATCCCAGGAAAATGGAGGGATCGTCCCTGCCTGCTCCGGGGATCCCCTTTGTGTCGTTTGGATAGTCAGGTTTAGAAACAGCCAGAGAGGAATGATTTCTCAATGGCTACTAGTCCTGATGATTATATGCCACCTCCAGTGTTAGAGGCAAGCATGCCTGTGTACACCCGTTGCTGGGGAACAGAGGTTGCACTCTGGGTTGCTTCTGGGTTCCTGGTCGACAGCCGTTTGGCCACTGTATGAACAGAATGCTGAACAACGTTCTTAAGTGCAGCAACAAGACCAGGTTTTAATTCGGATTAATTCACTTTACTTTGGTTTTGCATCGGTAGAGTACAGAATTGCACACGTGAAGGGAGCTTTCAACGGGTGAATAAAGTGGCGTTAGGGATGACCAATCAGTGCTTCAGTGTGCAATCCCATGTACTTTTACATAGAAACAAGTACTCCCCAGTTACTGGGGATTGTAGGAGTAATATCTGTCTAAACGTGGGTAGGACTGAGCCCTAAGTGAATTTGCCTTTGTGGCCTGTGAGTAAGAGGCCTGGAAACACCTTGCGGGGAAGTCACACACACGTCTAAGGATGGCCAGGAGGAGATCATCCTGTATCTCATTCATAATTCTCCCCCTAACAGTTGCGACCGGCTACTAACAGGTTGGTTCGGATTTCAAAGGGGTCCGCAGCTGGTTTGGCGGGAGGGGCTCCTGAATGCCAGGCGCGCGACTCCGGCCTAACTTGGCAGCTGGCCAGAGGGCCAAATCGTCTTTGGTTCTTTGCCCGCCGGTCTATTAACACGCCTGGAATTTGCAACCTGATCAGGTTCCATTCCAACGCGATCCAGCGGATTTGCGAGTTCGGCCTTGGCTTGGCTCCCTTTCCGCTCGGACCTGCAGCTAAGTGGATCGTCCCCAGCTTTGCCTCCTAGCCCGCATGGACAGGGTTTTAAGGAAACCGGTTTGGCCGCGGACGTGCGGCGAGAGGGAAAGCGGTGCCATGTGAAGCGAAGGCGGGCTACCTAGCTGTGCGGGTGGGGAGGATTCAGACGGAAATCTTTGGCCCTCCCCTCCCCATGCTCCGTAATGGAGAGAGCGTAGAAAAGGGAGGAAATCGGCCCTGTGACTCGCAATCTTCGTTTCAAGGAAGCGGCGAAGGGAGGCCGCCCTCTGCAGCGGAACTGGGCGTGGGCGCCGGCGGATCGTTCTCCCTCGGGGCTTGTAACGCGATTCTGCCGCGCGGTCCTGAGCGTGCCAACTCGCATTCCCTTGTGATCTTGCTTTGGGCCGCAGCCATGGCTCGCCATGCCGCCCGGTATTTTCGGCGTAAGCGTCGTAGGCCCCGCCTCCGCTGCGTACGTGATCCTTTGCGAGTCGCTGCGGATTGTGCCTCGGTACGTCACGCATGCTGGAAGCAACCACGAGAGCATCCCGTCTCGGGCGGTTTTGCTTTGCCGGGGAGGAAGGAATCCCTGGATTAGGGCTTAATTTCAGGCTGGCTTTAACTGGTGTGTCCCCCCTCCCCGCAGCCCTCGTGCCTCTTCGTGAAGAAAAACGGATCTCTGAGAGTGTGCAAAGTGCCGTTACATGCCCAGTGATGCAGTAGGAGCAGAGGGAAGCTTCAGAGCCTTTGGCATACCTACCTGAAATCAACCCCAATGAACTCCGTGGCGCTCTCTTCCTTCCGCGTAAAAATGCGTTATGATCAAGCTGCTTGCACCAGTGTTGTGGATAGATAGGGCATCGCTCCAGGTTGCCACTGGCCATCATGTTTGTGTCAAGAAGCAGTTGCGCTCCCCCCCCCCCCCCAGCATAGAAATCCATTAGGTAAAAGCCCGGGTCCACCACACCTTTCTAGGGTGCAAGCAGAATTACAGCCTCAATCCATTTCCCCCCCCCCCCCCCAAGTAAACAACTGTATCATCCAGAGGGACTCAGCCCTGGCACTCGTTTCTACATGGCTGGGCCTTATATAATCTAAGCAGCAGCTGGGTCTCTGTGTGTGTGTGTGAGAGAGAGAGAGAGAGAGAGAGAGAGTATTTTTGCCAAGGGGAGGATCCATTGCAACATTAAACATCTTTGGAAAATTGATCCATTTTCTCTAGTTTGGGTTATATAAAGGGCCGGTTTACAGCCGTGGCGTTTGGAGGGAAGAAGAGGAAGTTTGTATTGCAAACACTTTGGGAGCTGGAACTTTTGGACTTCAGCCAAACACTTTTGTTTTCTTAAATGGGAGGGGAGAGAGAGAGAGAGAAAGGCTTAAATCCAATCTGAAGACTTTGGATGTTTCTGTTGCCTGGAGGGAGATAAAAGAGTATCCCTCTGGGAGAAAAGAGGTGTTTTTTGGTGGGATCTCTGTTTTATCAAACCATCAGCAAACGGAGGGGAAATATGTAACATGCCTTTTATTAGCAACCTGCAAGGACCATCAGCATGTGCTGGTTGCCTATGAGTCATAATCTTTCAAGGTCATTGAGACAAGGTGGGGCAAGTGGGAACTTCTGACAAAAAGTTGCAAACAAACGTTGGAGGTGTCAGCTTTCCTGATTCGCCAAATGCTTAATGCCCAAACGCACAATTTGAGAGGAAAGTCGTGTGTGTATGTGTGTGTGGTGTGTTTTGTTTTCAAAAGTTTTAATAAAGGCCTCTATGATCAGAGACATATCTTGTGTACAATATTCATCGCAGACAGAAAATGGAAGGCTGTCAGTTTGAAGCTGAATGTGCATTATAGCTAGTGTAGATGTTATATGGAGTTTCAGCCAGATTTACACCAAGCAGGATATTGCACTATGAAAGTGGTATAAAAGTGGTACATAAAAGGCAGGAGCCACACTACTGCTTTATAGTGGTATTGAAGTGCAATGACAACTGTTGGGGCCCATTGACACATACCATATCCCGCTTTCATACCACTTTCATAGTGTTATATCCTGCTTGGTGTAGATGTGTCATGGGCCCCAACAGTTGTCAATTCACTTCAATACAACTGTAAAACAGTAGTGTAGATCCTGCTTCAGGCTTAGGAAGTGCAATGACTGATTTACATTTCACAGGCACAACTCTTACGTCAGGTTGTTCTTATTTGCTTCTCGTGTATGCGCACAATATATATTAATTTCTCCTATTTATTTATTTAATTTATTTTATTTATTACATTTTTATACCGCCCAATAGCCGAAGCTCTCTGGGCGGTTCACAAAAATTTAAACCATAATAAAATAACCAACAGGTTAAAAACTCAAATACAAAATAAAGTAAAAAAAAAAAAAAAAAGCACAACCAGGATAAAACCATGCAGCAGAAATTGATATAAGATTAAAATACAGAATTAGAACAATAAAATTCAAATTTAAGTTAAAATTAAGTGTTAAAATACTGAGAGAATAAAAAGGTCTTCAGCTGGCGACGAAAGGAGCTTGGCGCTAGGCGGACCTCTTTGGGGAGCTCATTCCATAGCCGGGGTGCCACAGCAGAGAAAGCCCTTCTCCTAGTAGCCTAGGATTTAACTTTTGCATTTGAATTAGACTGAAGTATGAGCACAGATAGATAGCTGGGTGTATTTAGACTCTAGTTGCTAGTATGGTTTAAAACACACACACACACACACTTCAGGGACTAATGATGCAGTCATAAACAGAATTACCTGGGAGTAAATCTCACTGATTTGGAGTTAAGGCTGCAACCCTATGTACACTTACCTGGGAATAAGACCCATTAAACACAATGGGACTTACTTCTGAGTAAACATGCACAGGACACACAGCTTGGGTTGCATCCAGACATAGATATAGCATAGACCCATGACTAACTTTGATCGTGTTGACTTCAATGGGTCTACTCCAAGTATGACCAGATCCAAACCTTAGTCTCAAGAAATGGTGCATTGGATTTGGGTTGCAGGTGTTTTCTATATATGGTATACCTGCTTTTGAGTAAATATGTCTGTAAGTGCAGCTAGGAGAGACATTGCAGGATAATGGTTACTTCAGCAGTACATCAGAGAAGGCCTGTGTGAAGTGCAGCCGCTTTGCCTTCTCCCATTGGGGAATGGACATGGGGCAGGTGAAGCTGCCATGGCTGAGCCAGCAGCTAGAGGTGTGTTCCTCCAGCCACCAGCTCAGTCCCAAATGTTTTACCTCCGCGGTACCTTCCCCACTCATGTCCAGCTGTTATCTTCGATTTATTATCAGAGATAACAGTGGGTATTCCTCCAGGGGCTTGGGCTTGGAAACCAAGCTCCACCCCCTGAAAGAATCCAGGAAGGTTCTGTGACTTGGACAGGGATCCACCGAAGACCAGTTGTTCCCCTCTTCTGATGAATAGGAATGCAACACAAGTGTTCCAAGAATATATGATTAGCACTGGAAGCATTTTTTTTTTTAAGTCAGGGCTAGGGAACTCTTTTTTCCCCTATCAAGGGTCACTGACCTACAAAATTAACCCAAAATCAATTGGCACTCACACAGAAGTATTAATTAATTAATTGCATTATAAATACCTTACATAATGTAATGACTAGGATGAGGATGTTGGTGTGCTGCCTAGAGATGTAAAATTTCCGGAAATTTTGAAGCCATGGAAAAAAACCTGGTTTTTTTCCGGGGGGTTCGGGGGGGAAATGGATTTTTTTTGGAAAAAATGAAATAATGCAATATTAGCACTTTTTACAGATTGAAAATCACTTTGTTACTTTAAGAACATAAAATGTAATTATGTCCAAGTTGGTTTGGCATAAAATTATTACATTTGGTATACTGAAAGTACAGGGTATTCAAACAATTATTACAAATTGAATTTACTTTTTTTAATTTTGGGAGGTAACAAATAGAGTTACAAGCTCCTGAACTGTTAGGAACACCTGAACTGTTAGGAACCTCTTTGGTTCTGCCAGTTTATGAGGAGCAAGTAAAAAACAATTTAAAACAACAACAGAAGAAACCACCAACATTAGTAACAAAGAAAATTATTTATGTCTCCACTAGTCCTCCAGTGTCAAGACATAAAGCACCCATTCCCATAAAAAGAACTGAGAATGGGTGTGTGTGTGTTTTTGAACCAAGATTCAATGAATATGCATGAAATTTAATCAGCCTCATTTTCTGAGCTATAGCCATCACTATCAGTTTCAGTCTCTGCTTCAATGGCAGTGGTGCCCCCTAGAGGCAGAAATGCATCTTATTCTTGCAATTGAGAGTTGTAGTCTCAGTTTGCAACGTAGGACTTACTTGTCCTCAGTGCACAAAAATTGTAATAATCTGATACTGTATAGTTTTTATAAATCATTTGGAGAAGTAAATATCTGAACACCTTAACTTAAACATTTTATTCATCATGCTAAAATAAAACATCCCATAATCCGTTTTTTCTTCGTTTTTTTCCAATTTTTCAGGAAAAAAATGGATTCAGAGAAAAAAAACCAATGGGGAAAAACTGGTTTTATCCCAAATTTTTCCAGGTTTTTCTCCAGGCCTTCACTGCCATCTCCTGAAGCTCTGGCTACTCACGTCTGTTATAGATTAAGAGGAAGAACTCTACAACTATCCCTGGAGTGGGAGGCTGATAAAAACACAAATGTGATCTGCTGAATTGAGGGATGAGGTGCATCAAGCTATCATGGCCTGTGCCTCAGAATGTCTGGGCGGAGGTGGTAGATGGCTCTGGCTCCACATGGGAGGGAGTGGGATGGTTGTGCTTCTGCCTCATGCAACAACAGGTAGACCTGGTTCTCACAAATTGGTGGCAAGTTGTGGGTTAATTAACCCATGGTTTGCCGTGGTGCATGCCAGATGTGTTCTGTGGCCATTTTGAATACTCAGCCCCCAATCAAACTGATCAGGGATTGCTATGTGATGTCTGAATCCGGACACTATAGTTCATTGTGGGTTGTTTAACTAGGGTGACCATATGAAAAGGAGGACAGGGCTCCTGTATCTTTAACAGTTGTATAGAGAAGGGAATTTCACTAGGTGTCATCGGTATGCATGTGGCACCTGGTGAAATTCTCTCTTCATCCCAGCAGTTAAAGCTGCAGGAGCCCTCCCCCTTTTGTATCTAGTTAAGAGACCAGGGCTCCTGCAGCTTTAACTGTTGGGACGAAGAGGGAATTTCGCTAGCTTCTGCATGCATGCAAATGACACCTGCTGAAATTCCTCTTTCAATACAACTGTTAAAGATACAGAAGCCCTGTCCTCCTTTCCATATGGTCACCCTGGTTTAACCCACAGTTAACCAACAGTTAGAAGTTTTGTTAACTGTGGGTTGTTTAACCCACATTGAACCTATAGTGACTGGGTTTGGATGCCAGGTAACAACCCCCAATCGGCCCAACCGGGGGTTGAATATTCAAAAAGGCTGGGGAACATTACAGATTTGCTACAGTTACATGCGAACAGCTCTTTATCCTTGCTAGCTCTTAAGTCTTTGAGCCTTCTTTCCTAGACACTGCTCTCATCCCCACAAGAACTGTAGCTTCTTGACCTTTTCTGCGACTGTTCTCTTCCAATTTTGCTCCTGCTATGCGCAGGCTGGTTGTGGTCCAGAGCTGCTAGGTATTGCTTCACTTTCCCTGAAGTGCTGCTGGGCTGGGGCTGTTTCCATGAATCCAGAGCAGACCACTTTACTTCACCACCTCAGTGGTGAAGAGTCCCTGGAAATGCCCAGAGGCCAGATGAAATTATGCAGTGGGCAACATACAGCCACCAGTCTAGAAGTTCTCCATCCATGTTTCAAGGTTTGGACTTTCAAATATCACAATCTTCAATTATTCTTTATATAGATAGCTAATTTAAAACATATTTGTTTAATAAATAGCCATCACGGAATTCATTCTAAGCCTTTTTGAGGTGTGGGCTCAATGAAGGGCCCATTTTTTAAATTATTTTTTAAATATATTAGTTCACCATCTTTCCTCTAAGAAGCTCATAGTGATGATTATGAAGGTTCTCTATTTATTTATTTATTTATTTATTTATTTATTTATAATATTTCTTGGCCACCTTTCAGGGCAGAAGCCTTCCCAAGGCATCTTAGAACAATAAAAATACATAAAAACAGTTTAAATGTTAAAAGTGAGAAAAACATCAACACATTAAAATTGCAATTAAAACAACGATAAAAGTCAGCAATAAAACCAGCAATAGTAAATCCTGTTCTTTTCCTTCTGATTTAAATTAAGCTGAGAGATAGTGACTGGCCCAAAGGCATTAATTGATCATTGTGGCTATGCAAGGCTTTGAACCCACACATCCACAATCCCAGCCCAGCATGCTAACCGTTACACTGCACTGGCTTGCAGCTTCTGTTAGTCTATAGTTATAGACTGTGTGCTTAGATATTGCAGTGGAGGGGGAGCTTTCTTTAGAACCCACAGACCACTGAAATACGCTCAGACCTTGGCTTCTGTGAAATCCATATATAGCATAGCAATGACCTGTGCTGTCTCTTACGCTCATTCCTGCAAGTCTGGTGACTCAGCTATGAAGAACCGACGGATGGGCCTTGACTCTCTGAGAATCACCAGCCTATGATGAGGGGCACCCTCATTCAGATGAGCATCTTGGGTATTCCACACAGTTGGGACTGTTCAGTGCTCCCATCCCTCTTGACTTTGTCCTGTTATAAGCTTTGTTACGTTGCCAGGCAGATTTAACTTCTGATGGCAGAGGTTTCTATGTAGAAATATATTTCTTTATTTTAGGTGCTTTAAAGCCACATACAGTATATTTAAATGCAGTCCCTACCAGGTCGTGGTGCCCTTTATATGTGCACACACCTTTCCCACTTCTTACAATTCAACAGGAGCCTTGCCCTCTTTTGTATCTGGTCAAGAGGGCAGGGCTCCGGCAGCTTTATCTGTTGTAATGAAGAGAGAATTTCACCAGTTGCTGCATGCATACAAATGACACCCACTGAAATCCCTTTTCTATGCAACTGTTAAAGATACAGGAGCCCTGACCTCCTTTCCATATGGTCACCCTACTTTCTAGGTCATAAGCAACACTTTGAATTGTGCCCCAAAACTCACCAGTACCCAGTGAAGGTATTGTAGTAAGGGAATCTCACACTTCTGGTAACCAGCCCAACTCGAGAAACGATGTTTATATGTCCTTACTGCACAGAACACTATTTATGGTTGAGAACATCCATTTCTCAGAAATGATAACATGATTACAGTTTTGTAGCTATAAACTCAATTTCTATTACAGCAGTGAAGAAACCATAGCTAATTAAATAAATCCTTGCTTTGCACGGCATCTCATTTGATTCTGCAGAGGAGATACCATTCCTCTGTGCATTCTTATAGCCTGATTAGAACTTTCAGATTTATATGAAAGATGAGAATAGTAACAAAAGTCATAGATTCTCTGAGAAGCAATAAAACATTGAAGGTCTGGACATCGGATTGGATCCAGATCAAGGCTGAAATCCTGCAAAGAATTACCTTGGAGTAAATCCCACTGAATTCATGTATACTTTTATAGGCATGGATAAGAATATACTGCACAATAGCTCACCTTAGGTTCCATTGAAATGAATAGTTAATCATGACGTAATTCCCATAAATTTCAGGGAGAATGAAGTGCAACTAACATACTCTGGATCCAATCCATTGGGTTGTGTGAATGTGCACAGTCAAAGGATCCTATGGAGCCAGAGTGGTGTAGTGGCTAGAGTGTTGGACTGGGAGTCGGAAGATCTGGGTTCTAGTCCCCACTCAGCCATGGAAGCTCACTTGGTGACTCTGAGGATAAAATGGAGATGAGGAGGATTACTTACGCCTCCTTGAGTTCCTTGGAGGGGAAAAAGTGGGACATTAAGGCAAGCAAGCAATAAATTAACAGTTTATACATTCTTTCACTAAATAAATAAATACAATATAAGCTGTATTGTTCCTAGCTAAAGGACGTAGCAATTTGAAAACACACACACACACACACACACACACACACACACACACACACACACATATGCGCAAGTAAACAGTTGAAAGTAAATATTAAAATAAGCCCTTTGAACTAGGGAAGACTTTTGTGGTATTGACATCTCTGTGTGGCAGGCCTGATGTCTGCATTTCTTACCTCCTCCACCCCTCCTGGCCTCCAAGGTCAAAGTAAGTATACACCTGTATACCTGATGCCAATGATGGGGTGTGCGTATAAGCCCATGTTTGAGTGGCTGTTAGCCATGATACCTAAGTAGAACCTTCAAGTAGAGGAAGTGTACTGCATCTATAATGATGAACTTGGTCAATTTCAATGGGATTGGAGCCAGAAACGAACCACTGAGAAATAAGAGAGGGAGGTAACAGCATATTCAGTAGAATTTAAAGGCTTGCTCAAGTACAAAGAAAATTTTTTTTTTTTTTTTTAATGAAAGTGTAAACCTTCTCCCAGTTTCCCCAAAACAGTCCAATGATAATTGAGCATATTCAGTAGCTATGGAATGCTGACTCACCTGGAAAGGGAAAAGTGGACAATTGGAGGGTGTAGAAGCAGGTTTGCAATTCATACTGCAATTCCTGGGTTAAACAGGGGTGAGCAAAGCAACAAGTGCACTGTCTCCCGCACACTCGTCATTTCCGCTTTCAGTTAACAACCCAGGAACACCCATTTTTGGGTTGTTTCATGACATGCGAACCCAAAAACTCTTTTTTTAAAAAAGGATTAAATAAACAAGATAACTGCATGGATTAAACAATCCAGAATTCTGGGGTTCTCACATTATGAAACAACCCAGAAACAGGCATTCCTGGGTTGTTCATTGGAAGTGGAACGGGCGAGGCAATGTGTTTGTCACTTCACCCTTCCCCAGCAATTGATATGAATGGTGAGCAAACAACCCAGGAATTGCAGTGTGATGTATGAATTAGGCCTGTGTGTGTGTGTGTGTGTGTGTGTGTGTACGTGCGTGCGGAGGGAAATGGAGCATCCTGTGGGTGGATATGGATTGCTGACTAGTATCCTGAATAGGAGCACTTCTGTGAGGAGGTGAGGATATACAGCAACGTTGGTTTCAAGTCTCACTTACACATTTGAATAGATGCCGAGAATAAACAATAGGGGAAAATCATCACCTTCGTGCCCGATTATCTGTGACCTTCCAGAGGCATGTGATTGGCTGCTGTTGGAAACAGCGTGTTGGGCCCCATCCACCTTTGGTCTGCTCTAGTATAAGGCATTTCTGATGTACAATAGTTCTCCTTTAGTAGCGGTAAGGTCCAGCTCTAATGGTGCTTCTTTCCTAACCTGAAGCCATACATCCTCTAGTCCCAGATGTATAGGATTCAGGTCATGTCTAGATGGGGCGATATCCCGGGGATTGCCCTGGGATCATCCCTGTGCGCCCACATGATGCACAGGGGATCCCGGGGGCAGGGAGGCATGATCCCTCCCATGCCCCATAATATGGCCCTACAGTTCAATTCCGTTTTTCCCTTCGGTATTGGGCTCATCCTGAGACTGCAGGATGTGAGGTCACCCATCCCATTTTCGTCCCGATTCCTCAGGAGGAACTGGGACCGGGGGTGGGGGTGCGGGGGTGGGGGTGCGGGGAGCAGGAGGTTTTTTTAAAAAACAAAAAAACTTACTTTTTGTGTAGGAGCGCTCCTGTGCTCATTTTCGATTAAAAAAAACCCACACAAAATGGCGGGCGTGACGTCCTCTTCCTCCCGGGACATTGCACATGCTTGTAGACGAGGGGGACGATCTCGTGATAATAAAATGGCGAGATCATACCCCTCTACCCCCTTCGTCTAGACATGCCCTCAGCTGCAGTTACTCAGTAGTGATGGGGTGTGCTCAGTAGTGATGGGGTGTGCACTGGCACTCAGTTTTTTTCTCCCTGCAGAGATACTCTGTTGCTACGCACTGGCATAGAAAATAGGGCCTGGGCCTGGTAACTAAATAGTGAAATTGCTCAAAGGCAATAGGCAAAAAATTAAAGTTACGAGTAAAGAAGGAGACAACTCCAAGATCTGATCAGACATCTTTATTTTAGTCGATATGAATGGTGATCCAACAGCAACAGTAACAGATGAGGTTCATTAATAGCAGCCTTCCTCAACCTGGGGCGCTCCAGATGTGTTGGACTGCATCTCCCAGAATGCCCCAGCTGGCTGGGGCATTCTGGGAGTTGTAGTCCAACACATCTGGAGCGCCCCAGGTTGAGGAAGGCTGATTAACAGGATGGGTCTAGAGGAAAAGCAAAATAACCCTATTAACTCAACATAGAGTCTTGCAGCACCTTAAAGGCTAACGCATTTACTGTGGCATAAGCTGTTGTGGACCTCTCTTTCCTTTGTGTGATTTGGAAGAAATCCTATTATAAAAAGGATTGTGGAACAAACGCCTGACAGTGAGATCCCCAGTGTGAAGGGCAGATTTTGAATTCCCTTTGGGAGGCACGTTAAGCAGCTTTCAGAATGACTCATTAGATTATCATAGCTGCAGGATATCGGATGGTATTTTTATTGGCATATACTGTCATTGACCCAAGCAACTTAGTTCAGGGGATGCAATGCAGGGGGCAGAAAGGTTTCTCCTCTGGGTGTCAGGGGTAGGAACTTTGTTCTGCATTGCAAGTGCGGACGATTCCATTGGCAAATCTCCTTTGTAAAATTGATTTAGTTATTTATTGCATTTTTATACCGCCCAATAGCCGACGCTCTCTGGGCGATTCACAAAAATTAAAACCATTCAAAGTATAAAACAACAGTATAAAAACATGATATAAAATACAATATAAAAGCACAAAAGCTTTGGGAACCACTGCCTTATATTGCGTGTTGTACCCTGGCATGAGGCTGAAGAAGCAGGATTCTAGACACCATTTCTGGTAGTTTACACTGCTGTTTTATTCTGGAGTAGTGGAATTTAAAGACAAAAAAACGAGAGAAGCTCTTATCCCTCATAGTGACGCTGCAGCAGTGTTTGGGAATGCAACTAGACAGGAGTACTTTTTCCTAAGGATACTTTAAAACAAAATATGACTGTAGACTTCACAGCATGCCTGTTACAGCTGGCTCAGTTTTTCCCATCATTCACCCTACTGGAAGTAGATTCCTTTGCGTTTCCTTTCAGAAGTCCTGGCTATCTAGCCTTTGCAATCAGTGGAGGCTGGTGGCTCCGATTTCGGCAGGGCTGTGTATGCATTCCAGATTTTAGGGAGGACCATTTGGAATCCTACAGGAGCTGTCCAAGGTGCTGAACCTAGTTTGGTGGTTCAGCACCTACGACAGCTCCTTTAGAAGTCTGGCTGGTTCTAGCTGAAACTCGAAATGGATGCCCCACCAAAGTTGGAGCCACCAACCTCCACTGCTTGCACTATTAATCAATGGAATACTATTGGTCAAAGTAGTTTAGGCTGAGAGGTAAGGTTCATGACTTGCTGGGGTTTTCAACCCAGATTTCCTTTGTACTTCTTTCTATGATGGAACCATGGAAATAGCAATAGTGAATCACATCTTCACGGACCTCCTGATTGGGCTCTTCCATCAAGACCCAGCAGATGTTCAATCATGCCTTGATGCCCTGTGAATAACAAGAGAAAATGGTACTTAGGTTTCTGGTGCCATTCATGCGCACACAACCCAGTGAACAGTGCATTGGTTCAAACATTTATTAGTATCAATGTAAATATGGCAACAAAGCATATCATTCTAGTGCTCAATGTCCTTTTTCTGGGCCCAATCAGTTTTCACAGGCGGTTTTCTGTTATGTTTTTCAAACTAAAGAATTACAGTTGGCTTGTTGTCAAAGACACTTCAGGTTAGTATATGGTAACAATGGTAACTTTGCCTTTCTGTGTTTCCCCACTTCCAGGTATGAATGCAGCCGTCCGTGCAGTAGTACGGATGGGGATCTACGTTGAAGCAAAAGTATATTTTATCTACGAGGTTGGTGTTCACGTTTATTACATGCATGCTCCCCTGCTCAATATTTATCCTTTGCACCAGCAGTTCCCAAATAGAGAGATCCTTCTAGCAAAGTGTGGGACAACAGGAGAAAATGTGAGGCCAAAATGGGAAATATTCCTATTGCCTTTCTGTCCTATGGCCCGACAGGATTGAATGAAAGTAAGTAGGGATCAGCAGGAGATGGCAACAGGGGTGGGAGGGGCAGGAGGACGCAGAGAGGAAAGGAAAGGAGATGATTCCCTCTGCCCCTCGCGTATTAGTGTCTGTCCCATGATTCCTCTCAAGAGGAGGATCAATGTCCTTTTGACATTGTTATCCCAGCTCAACTGATTTCAACCCTTGAGCCCATTGTGGGGGGATTATTTGGGGTGAGGAGAAGGCCGCTGTAGGCCGCACCCATGTCTTTGGCTTTAACCTTGCTGGGGCTCCTAATGATAACTTTGGGGGCAGAGCGCTCAACTGATTTTACCCCCAGGGCCATCACAGGGCTGAGAGGAGGGGAGCATATGCTCACCTTACCAGGAGATCATAGCCATGGGACGGAGCATTTGGAATCCCTATTTTTCTTCAACGATGAGTAATCTCTAATGCTTCTCCTGTCATTCCTGAAATCCTAATTTGCTATCTAAACTGTCCTCACACAGACTGAACAGGTTTTGAAATAAGGTAGAGTTAAGTACATACACTTAGATCATGTTGCTGGCTGGTACGTTTTGCATCTACTCCCTTTTCCTCCTCACATTCCACTCCTAAAGAAGAACAAGAGTGTGAGGGTAAAGAGGAAGACTAAGCCCCCGTTTTGCTCTCCCTCTTCATCCATACCTTTGTTTTCTTTCCTGATCCAGCTAAGGAGATCTATGCATGGAAGCAGTCTTCTACACGGATGTCACTTATTGGATCTGGAGCCAGGAGCCATAACTGGATGCACATCCAAATGTGGGTATTTTCTGTCCACACTGCATTGCTTTCAATGGAATATGTCCTTGACTGTGCACCTCTATCGAGACTTCCATTTGGATGTACATCTGGGTGCTTGTAGCACTGAAAACAATGCAATGTGGAAAGCTGATACCTGCGCTTGGGTGCGTGGCCCATTTACCCCACATTCCTTTAGGGCACAATGCCATCCATGTTTAGATAGAAATCCCATGTATTTTTAGACGATCCCATGCATATTTAGAAAGAAAAAAGTCCTACAACTCCCAGCATTCCCCAACCAACCATGCTGGAAATTTTAGGACTTTTATCTGATGGAGAACATGGGCTTGGTTTTATTATGTAAACTGATTTGTAAACAGCCTTCCATGCATATACGCATGCAAAAAGTGTTCCACATGGACATGTGAATTCAGTCTATGAGCTTCTTCTTCAGAAGCAATACAATGATCCCCTTGCACTTTTGAAGCTTAGAAGATAATAAAACTTTCAGCTCTTGATAAAAGTGGGTCTGAATGGATGTAATTGTAGAGCTGCAAAACACACCAGGAAGTGTACTTTTCTTCTTCTAGAGCTTTTCCCCCCCAGACTCTTTGTCCAGTGCTAGCCCACGTCTGTCTGTTCCTATAACGCGTCTGTCAAAGATCTGTGCAACACATGAATATGCAAACAGAGTGCTGTGCTGCACAGTCCCTTTGTGGTATTGCCACAGCAACTGACTAAGCATTTATTTAGTGTGTCATGCCAGGCTTGGAAGTTTCTCTTCCTCTCACGAGCGTTTTGCCATCTTGCTCGAAAGAAGCCAGAGGCTTTTATGGAACTTTTCTTTCCCTTATCTCCGTGGGAACACAAAACTCTGAAATAATGGAGTCAGATTTAGCTCTTAAATTAGCTCTCCGTTCCCAGCTCTGTCCTTTTATAGCCCTTTGGCCCCTTTAAAGAAGGAGAGTAACCCTATTTTGAACGGAGCAAAGGCTGAAGTGCAAGGAATGTTGGCTCTCCACTGAATCTCCGAGCTGAGACACAGATAAGGCCTCCAGAAGTGCTTGTTCATCAGTGTGACCACCAACAAAGGCTTTGGCAGAGGCTTCGTCTAATTACTTGCACTACACCGTGCAGAAGAGCCCTAGGCAAGGAGCATACTAAGAAAAGGGATCTGTCAAAGGCTCTGTTACTGTTCACACTGGAAGGAGAGTGTTCAAAATTCCCAAGCTACTTTCCTGTCTCTTGGCTCCCATGGGAAAAGCAAGCAATATGTAGGGTCACATGGCTGGTGCCCACAGAGCCAGGCACCGGCAGACTCTGGTGCCTCCTTTCCGCACCACTCAGCATCTCGATTCAGACAGCTTGAGGCACACAAAGGGGAATTCCTGATGTTACTTCTGATCACTAGTTGGAGATAACAGTGGGATTTTTTCTCATTATTATTATTATTATTATTATTATTATTATTTATTTATATAGCACCATCAATGTACATGGTGCTGTACATGGTGCTGAGGGGTGGGGGAGGGAGAGGCTTGTTGGGAAATCCTCTGTGGGCCAGATGAGGAAGCTCTGCAGGCTGCATTCGGCCCATTGGCAGGAGGTTCCCCATCCCTGGTATAGTGGGTGGTTTCCTTGGGATTGGGGTACTATGCAAATGGGCAGGTTGAACCACCACTTGCACATCCCTGTTCTGGAATATGGTTGCAGTGAGACTGACGCTCCGAGCTGTAGTTTTCTATATGTAACACACTTCTGCCAGCTGCCTTTTTGTACACATACAAAATCCATTCTGTAGTGGTATTTCATACCATTCATGTTTTTAACATATCCTTCAAAATGACTGCTAAAAACACTTCACATTTATATCATGATTTTTCGAAGTATAGAAAACCTACCATAGCTTAGTGATGGAGCTTTACATGGAAAAGGTCCAGGGTTCAGCCCCCAGCACCTCCAGGTAGGGCAGGAGAAGAGTTGGGTCACCTGTCTGAAACCCTGGAGAACCATTGTAGAAGATACTGGGTGAGATGGACCAAGTATAAGGCAGCTTCAGATGTTTATATCAATAATAACCCTCATGGATATTTTGGAACTGTTTGTTGGAGCTTCAGTTTTATTTTTAACTAAGGCCTTCTCCAGCCACTTCTCAACTGGGCTGTACTAGAAAACCATAATAGAACTGTTCATTAACATTATAAGGCACAATGAACTTCAGCAGCTACAATCTGAGAAATCGCAGGCTATGCATTAAGTGATGCATGCACATGCATTCAAGAATGCATCCATCTCCATTCAGTTACTTTTCTAGAGACTTTGGGGAGGGATCTAAAATGTAAAGAATGATGAGTCTAGTGCAAATGTGCAGAAATGTAAACATTAAAATCAAGGCACCTTTGCTGCCCCCCATCCCACCCCCCAACATCTCAAAAGGCAAAATAGTGACAAAATAAGCTAGCATTTTTAGGAACAAAGGCCAAAACAACCAGAGCCGGATCTACACCAAGCATATATAGCACTATGAAAGTGGTATGTAAGAGGCAGGAGCCACACCAAGCAGGATACAGCAGCACTATGAAAGCTATAAGACTCGATGGCCTTATAGGCCCCTTCCAACTCTACTATTCTATCATTCTATGAAAGTGGTATATGGTACGTGTCATGGGCCTGGACAGTTGTCAGTGCATTTCAATACTGCTATAAATCAGTAGTGTGGCTCCTGCCTCTTATATACTGCTTTCATACCGCTTTCACAGTGCAATATCCTGCTTGGTGTAGAACTGGCTTATTCCTGGTAGACAAGGAGAATTAGAGCATATGATCTTGGGACGTGGTTGAGTTGCTTTGTATTACTTGAATGCTTCATTAATTGAAGAATAACTTTCAGCCAATGTGGCTGTAGCCTGGGGTTGCTACAAAGAGGTGTTTTGTTGTAGGTACTAGGATATAATCAGGCAAATCCATTGCCAAGGCACGTAGGCTAAGAAATACCGGATGACTTGTCCAAAGGACAGTCATTTCCCTGTTCCACATCAGAAATCCTCTTGAGCACATCAGCTTCAATTAATGTTGTTCTAGTGATTGCCCTACAAATGGAGTGTAGCCATGCCAATGGTAGCTCTAGCATGCTTGCACTTGTAATTGGTGGAGAACTTTATCCCATTTTCTGAACTTTTTTGTGACATGCATTTATCGCTACGCTTAAGCTGTCTTTGTGAACACTGCAGTATTTATGGTTTACCTGCTCTTTCTGGAAAAAACAACAAGTTTTGGTTTACATTACCTCAGTTAGAAGGTTATTTTGGAAAAGGATACATAGTAAAAATCGAGGCCTCACAACAAGCACAGATTTATTACACTGCTCAAAGAGCATCTCCAAAAAGCAACACTGTTTTGGAGAAAATGATCAATGAGAACTTTGTTTTTAATCTTGCATTCCTTCAGAGGAAGGGACATGTAGAAGTTAGAGATTTGCAGATACTCACTGTGCTCATATTGGACCCAGTCTAAGCTCTGTATGCCTGGAGCAGTTCATGTACCCTTGTGTGGAAGTTCAGAAGGTATATCTACATTATTCACTAGTATATGTTAAAATAACTGGCGTTGCTTCCCGCAAATGGTTTTGGGAATTATATAAGGGTGAAGACAGTAACTGGGTTCAGATGACATGATAACCAATGGTGGATTAAATAGTCAACGGTCGGTTATTGTGTTGTCTGCCCAGACTTTTTCGCAGAACGGTTGGTTATTCGGCCAAAATAACCAATGCAAATAACCAATGCTGTGCAGAGTTGATTATTTGAACAACTGTTGGTTATCGTGTTGTGTGTTGGGCAGTATTGACTATTTCGTTGCACACAGTTGGTTATTTTCGGTGACTACAGAGTGCCCTGGCAAGAGCAACCAAAGTGGCAGCTGCTGTTCTACTCCAGCCAGCAGAACTTGCAATGGCTGATGGGATACCAGCAGGAAGACTGAGGAGGGAGAGAGGGTGGTGGATGTGTCAATCAAACACACCATTGACTAATAGTCAACTCGATGCTGGCGGTAATTCATGCCATGACTGATTATAATAATGTCATGTGGGGAGTAACCCCTTGATAATCAACCGTGGAGTTGACTATTAACCCACTATTGACTATTGTGTTGTCTGAATGTGTGTGTGTGTGTGTGTGTGTTGCGCCAGTGGAGCATATTTAGAAGTGCCGCCATTGCATTTAATGCAAATGTACTTTTCCTATGTAGTTCATGGAAAAGGAAAACAAGAACATTTCAGCAAATTTGCAACAAAAGCTGGTTGTGAATGATGCTGAGGGCTGTTTCCTTCTGCATTGCCAGATAACTTTCCTCACCTCCTCTTCCTTAGACAGTTTTGCATTTAAAGGGGACGCTTTTAAAAAAGTAGATAAATATGCATGTGGTCCTTGAGAAATGGCAGCTAACCTACTTGAACCAAGTAAGGTGGGACAAGGAATATGGCTAACAGCTGAAGCAGCACTCAGGTTAATGGCAAGCACAGTTGTCATTTTGGTTGCAAACTTTGGGTTGTGGCTTTGGATCACAACTGGGGGACCAAGAACGATTACTGTTTTAATAACGGGCAGTATCCAACACTGCTGCTGTGCTACAGCTCAATCTGTTGTGAAAGTGGGACCCACCCACTGCTTGTGCAACAGAAAGTAGCAGTTCAAGAAGCAGCCTGTTCCCCCATTGGTCCTTTGTGGGGGTGAACTTTGCCCCAGTCAGGATGACCCACTCACCCTGCGCCCACTGTACAAGGCCAAAGCTAGACCTAAGGTTTATCCTGGGATCATCCCAGGTTCATCCTTCCCTGAGCACTGGATCCCCTGTGTGTCACCTAGATGAACAGGTTTGACCCCTGGACAATCCAGGGATAAACCTTAGGTCTAGCTATGGCCCAAGATGAACAGGTTTGACCCCTGGACAATCCAGGGATAAACCTTATGTCTAGCTATGGCCCAAGATGAACAGGTTTGACCCCTGGACAATCCAGGGATAAACCTTAGGTCTAGCTACGGCCCAAATGGTTGAAGGAATTGCTCCATTCACTTGCAGAGGGGGGAAATAGCTTGGTGGGCGCTGCTCTAGGACCCCTGATTTAGAGTGTTCAAAGCAGTTCACAATATCATCTTGTAGATATTTGAAGGCTGTGAAAAGAGCAATATTAGTATCCCTATATTGCAGATGAAGAGCTGAGGCTAAGACTGACTTGCCTAAGGCAATCTGGTGAGTTCCTGGTGGGATGTGAACTGGGCACATCCCGATTTCTATCTCAGCCATTATGCCATACCAGTTCTCTTTATCCTGCAAGCTGTATTTAGCATGGCATCATGTGGGAGTCATTCTTCAAGTGCTTGATGGGGGCGGGGGGGGGAAGGGAGGTCTCATCTATTTCTCTTCCAGAACTGTTCCTGGAGGTGGCTTTTATGACTTGAACTGAGATTGCATACGGGTTTCTTTTTATAACATGTGCCCACTCAAACATCCAGCGCTATCAGATAGTCCCAAGCAATAAAAAGAATTGATCACTTGCCAGTGAAATAAAAGCCTTTATTAGATTTTGTTATTAAAACAAAAAATAAAATAAAAAATAAAAGATGGGATAGTATGGATGAGATATCATTACGGGTTGCATAAAAATAGAACTCTCACAAAATAAATTTGTCTTCAAATATGCAACCTCCTCTTGCATGTAGATTTCTGGAGAAATACAATTGCTTTACATTAGTTTCTACCTATTCCTCGTCTCCATTTGGACATTTTCAGGTGAGATTTTTTTCCCACCTGAAAGGATGTACAGTGAATCCGTGGGACTATTCTTGAAGCTTAGAGGGACTTGTTATGTAGACAATGAGGTTCAAAAATTGACATATTTTTTTGTAGTGTCCTCTGCACACACCCCAAAAAACCCACACCAAACAAACCTAGTGCTTCTGTCAGTTGTCATTGGGGAAATGGGGAAAGAAGACCTCTGATACAGTCCGACCTGTTTAGTGCTGGCTGTTACTTCTTATGAAATATATTTGTTCCTGATAAGTACCACTCCTCTGTTTTCTTGGTTTCTAATATCTCCATGGGACCTATTAAACTGTGAATCTATATAAACAGGCTTTCATGAAATTTTCAGGTCTGGCTTGAGAGATCCAGGCACCTGCAATGGTTGAATTGTGTTGGCAACTGGAGTTGACTTAATTACAAGCTTTTGTGGAGGATGGTTAGTTTTCAGTAAGGGTGTGCACGGACCCCCCTCTCTGCCCCGCGGGCCAATCCAAAAATTTCGGATTGGCCTGCTCCGCTCCGCGCCGCTCCGTCCATAGTCCGCTCCTCTTTGCCGCGGAGCTCCGGCTCCGAATCGGAGGTCCGCAGTGGAGGGGAGTGGTGCCAGGTAAGGCCCCCCTCCCTCCTCTCCCTTACCTGCAGAGACCAAGGGGGAGGGGGGCCTTACCTGCGTCCGTCCGCGGTCCTTCTGCTTCTTCAATTGAGCCCGTGGCTCAACCAGGAAGTCTGGGCCGCAGCCGCGGGCTCAATTGAAGAAGCCGAGGGACCGCGGACGGACGCAGGTAAGGGAGAGGAGGGAGGGGGGTTTACCGGGCCCTGCTGCTGTCGCTGCATGGGTGACAGCGACAGCAGCAGGGCCCAGTAAACCCCACTTACCTTTCTGGCGGAGCTCCGGATCGAGGCGAAGGATCCGCCTTCACCTCGATCCTCTTCGCAACGCTCCTCCGGCCCCCCAATCCTCTTCGCCTCCGCCTTAAGGGTAGGCGAAGCCCCCCGCTCCACTCCTGCTTCTCCGGTTCGAGGAGAAGCGGAGCACATCCCTAGTTTTCAGACTGAACGTGCAGGTACCAAGTGTCTGAAAATAGACTTATTTTTGAGATTCTGAAGATTAAGCTTTTAGAGTAGTTGGCTGGTGGTTTTTAATTTATAGGCCCAGGCTAGCTGTCTCAGAGAAAATATTCAAGCATTTCTGTCTGGGTAGTGGCACATAGTGATTGCCAGCTATCCATTTCTAATCACTGATGGCAACCAGGCAGCTATTCAAAGTTCAGTTATCTATCTGCATCAGAATGCTTTAAAATGATCATTTTCTGGTCAAGCTAGCATTGTTATTCTTCAAACTGAATTTCTTGTATTAGTATCCCACTTTTCTTCCCAAGTGGCAACTTTTGTTGGTCGACGTACAATAAAATTCTAAACTAAGCAAGGATTTGTAGCCCGGTTTTGCCAGTCCAAGCTCAACACCGTTAACATCACTAGTAGGATTGGTCTTCACACCTTCCCCTTCTATTTTAAATATGTTTTAAACCTCTCCTTAAATGAATGAATGTCTTTTGTTCTTTTCTCTGTTTTTATATATGGCAGATTTCTAAAGTATTTTTTCTGTTCTCACAGGGTTATGAAGGCATGGTTGATGGAGGTGAAAATATAGTTGAAGTTACATGGGAAAGTGTTTCAAGCATCCTCCAAGTGGTAGGTACTGCATTAAGAATAGTTTTATACATCTATGTGTGTATGCATGAACGCGTTGTTTTTAAACAATTCCCCAAAGGTTGAAGGTTAAGATAAGAACAAGTATGCAATATACTTTACACGTAACAGCTTTATGCCTAAAGCCTAAACATGTTTATGTGAACTTAAGTCCCCTATATCCATATTTAGGACTGTTGTATTCCGTCAGCAGCCAGCATTTCCAGCGCATGCTTGGCTAGCAATGCACGGCAGGGCTGTCGTGCTCCCTCTTCTTCCCATGCACACACTGGGAAGAGAACAGCAGCAGCATCTGTGCAGAAGGAGCCTGGGAATGCTTTGGAGCTTGGTGCCTCTTCTTTTTGCTCTTCATTTCCCCTCCCAATATGAGTCACTGCACAAACGTTTTTTTCTGTTGGCTGCTTATTAATAACTGCTTTCATGTTGGTTTGAATTCTGCTCCGGTTGGAGGCAAATTCCATGCCTCTTCCCTGCTTTCATTGACCGTTGCCTGCCTGCTGTGACTTGCATCACGTATGGTTATTATAGTGCCAAGAAATGCCTTTGAAGTGTCAGTTTCTAAGGGCAATAGTTGGGCACATGTTTGATTCTTCTTCCTCCATAAAAGAAAATGAAAAGAAAAAGAGGAATTACTACTATGTAATCAACAACGGGCACATTTTCAGCAAAGGAAATTACATAACAGCTTTCTCTTATATTGATACACTCTTCTAGTATACAGACACATTCTTTTGCTGATCCTAAGAGGCGACAGAATTTCAGCCAAGGACAATACGAGTGATTAAACATTCAACAAAGGGATTGATGTGTTTTAATCAGACACAAACCTAACCCAGCTGATTCTTTGTTTCATAAGACCCCACTGAGGCAGGATCTACACTACTGCTTTAAAACAGTTTATAACAGTGGTGACAACATTTGGGGCCCAGGACACACTCCATATATAGTTTTAAAACTATTTTCAAAGTGTTAGATCCTGCTTGATGTTGATCTGGCCTGACACACTGATTCTTCCTGACTTCTAATCTCACCATCTTGGGGCATGTCTCGACCAGGGGAGGGAGGGGGGAGGATCGCACGATATTCTGCTCGCAAGATCCTCCTCTTTGGGCAAACGTGCGCGTGACATCCCGGGAGGAACAAGAGATGTCGTGCCTGCCTTTTTTTTTTTTTACAGACAATGAGTGCACCTGCACTCCAACGCAAATTTAAGGTGTTCTTTAAAAAACAAAAAACCCGCTCCCCTCACCCCACCCCACCCCTGATGGGCACGGAGCGCCTGAAGAGCTCTGTGCCCTGTTCCCACCTTGCAAGGAGCCGTGACAAAACCGGGATGGCTGCCCACACCTCCTGCTGTCTCGGGATGATCCCGAGACTGCAGGAAAAATCAGGCTAAAAGCCATCCCAGTTATCCCTGGGAAATGGAGGGATCATCCGTCCCTGCCCCCCGGATCCCCTGTGCGTCATGTGGACACACAGGGATGATCCCGGGATGATCACCGGGATAAGGCATGGTGTAGACATGCCCTTTGTGTACACAGTAGCCGTTCTGAGAGTGTGGAGGAAGGGAATACTAATCCATCAGAAAACTAGTCAAACAATAAATAAGGCAATAATGTGGTGCAATAATGTCAAGTGAAACCAGCCGGCAAAGTGCACTCTTGGGAGAAATGCCACTATGTCCTACAGTGAGCGTGGTACTTATCAAGGAGGTTGCCACTCTGGTGGCAATCTCTTTATTATCACACCACTTATCTATAAATGAAGCTTGTATGTAACTGACTGGTCAGTCATTATTTTCTAATCACCCCTGGCAACCAGATGACAGTAAGCGTCTTGGCCTGGGTGTAAGCCAAGCAAATAGGATGAAAGCCCATGAAATGTAAATTACCTACCTTTTCAGTCATCCTCTTGTGGTCATCATTGTTGCTCATGGTTACTCATCATTGTCCATGATGTTCAGAGAAGCATGTACTGGCATATCTTATTTTAACCTCACAACAGCCACGTGTGGTTGAAAGAAAAAGGAGGAGAGTGGCTTTTCCAGTGGCATGGGGTTTTGAAAATCAGTTATTATTATGGTTCCTCCCCAGTCCAAATCTAATACTCTGTTTTGACTGCATGATATCAAATTAACTGAATGAGTGTCATTCCATTGTTTCAGACTGCAGTTTCAGTGTTTCAGACTGCAGTTCTTTACATATGGGTACTTGTGGGTCCCGGAGAAGATGGTGGGTGTTCAAACGAATTATAATTGGTGCTTGTTTCCTTCCCTGCTTTTCATCTCTCTCTGCCCCTCCCCCTTAACAGCTAGCTGATCTGAAATGAAATGTCCTTTGTACAAAATCAACATGTTGTTGCTAGGATAGTAAGAGTGTATCAAACTAGCACTGCCTTTGTCTGGTAAGGAGGGATCACCATGCCCACCCTGATCTGCTTCAGATATGAGGGGGAAGGGGGTTAAAGCCCCCGTTGTTTTCCCCCTCTCTCCCTGAGCACTCAACGCCTGCCCTCTTCGTAGGAGAGGAAGTAACTCTTTTGCTATGGCAGTGGACCCATGCCTTGCTGCCGTCTTGCTCTCCCTCTCCGCTAGCCTCAGCTATTGATCTCCTTCCAAAGCAGCCAAGACTCTGGCAAGTATTGACATGCATCCTGTACTCTTTTAGGTTGTGAGGGTGGCTTTCTGTCTGATCATTGGCCTGGGTCGGAGTGCTGTCGTTGGACTGCCAACATCATTAACTTGGTCACTAGAATAAAAGGAACAATTTATCATCGCTGAGTTGCAGAGTAAATATGATAACCAAAAGTATGCATGGCTTCATACTGGACCGACAAGGAAAACCATATGCATTGCTTCTTACTTTAGCCAAATAGTGTTTATAGCTGACTACAGAGGAAGGCAATGGCCCTGTTCAGATGATGTTCTAAGCCATGGTGGTTAAGCATTTTAAGCTAAACATTATGGCTTGGTGTGTCATGTGAACCATGACTTAGCATGTTGTCTGAACCATTCCTAACCATGGTGGCTACACAACCACGGTTTAAACACATTCACTGTTTGCTGCAAAAGGGTTAGGAGCCTAACCATGGCTTAGCGTGTTGTCTGGAGAGGCCCAATGTAAAGCATACAGAAAGTAACCAACCTTCCCATTCTCCCCCCCCCCCCAATCTTTTGCTGCCACTATGCGGAAACCCATATGTGGACCAGTTGCATTTTAGGCAAAGGTGGTAGTGAAGATCTTCCATGGAAACAGAAGAGTGAGTTTCTAATTCTTCCCTTTTATGTTGCAGGGAGGGACGGTTATTGGCAGTGCACGCTGCAAAGCTTTTCGGACCCGGGAGGGTCGTTTGAAGGCAGCCCGCAATTTGGTTAAGTGCGGAATCACGAACCTTTGTGTGATTGGTGGAGATGGCAGCTTAACGGGTGCTAACTTGTTTCGTGCGGAGTGGAGTGGGCTGTTGGAGGAGCTGGCAAAAAACGGTAAGTTGCCGTGTTGCTGTTGAGCTTGTGGCAGTAGTTCTGTCCTGCTGAAAATATAATCTAAAACACATCTTCCAATTTATGCTCTGGTCTGGCCAAGGCGCGGACGTTATTCAGCCATAAGAATATAACAGCAGTTCACCCAGCACAGTGCCCTGTTTCAAACAGTGGCCAAAGCAATGAGAACGTTTGAAAACAGAGATGGTGCTACCGATCTCTTGTTTCCTCCGGCATCTGGGAAGCTTGTAATGATTGCTTTGGCAGAGGCACAAATCTTAGGCTGCTCCAGTCACAGCACTCACAAACCTCTGCATCAGTTGCTTTAGAACTCAGGGAAGCTGAAGTTCTAGGCAGCTGAGGCAAATGACAAGGAAGAGGAAGCTAAAAGATCTGTCTTTTAGGATGGGGAATCAGCGCCCTGGGATGGCTGCCTCCTCCCCTCAGACTGTGGCCAAACCTGTTCATCTAGGTGACACACAGGGGATCCAGTGCTCAGGTAGGGACAAATCCTGGATGATCCCAGGATAAACCTTAGGTCTAGCTGTGGCCTGTGCTAACAAAGGCTTCCACAGTTCTTTATCTAATAGACAGCTGCAGTGAGAGCAAGCAGCATGGCCAGGGCAAAGGCCTACCCATCTGTCTCTCACCCCAACCCCAGCCCCCCAATCTACTGCAGGTGTACCCAATGTGGTGCCCATGGGCACCATGGCGCTTGTGGGCATCTCAAGTGGCATCCATGAACAGGTCCCCAACATGGTGCCCATGGACGCCTGTGTAATATATTAGCTTTTCCCATTTTAAAATATACATACATGGATTTGTATGAACTGCATACAACATCCTAGCCATTGTACATGAGGTTCAACAAAAATGGACCATATATACAAATAAATATCCGTGAGTGTTGATCCTTCCAGTGTTGTAATATCAGTCTTTCAGCTGTCAAAAAAGAACCATTTATGCTTATTTGTTAATTTCCATGAAGCAGGTGAATAATTTAAAAGAAAATGTACCTCAGTGAATATTAAAGACTGTTCCAGTACATAATGTATCTGTGAAATAACCTCCTCCCAAAAAGAAGCAACTACTGGACATTGCCAAAACGTATGTTTAAAAGAAATATTAGCTGTTTTGCACCACTAGCAATTAGCCAAATTAGACAATCCCTTATTAAAGGGCCGTTGCGGTATCCAGTAGATCCAAAACAAAGTGTTTTTGATTTGTTTTTCTGCTGAATAAGATGTTTTTGCTGAATAAAATGGGGGGGGGGGGAACCTAAAATTAAGATTCATAGACATTACAAAATTGTGATCCACTGCTTAGGCATTTTGTGGTGATGCCCACAACATGATCTCAAATTCCCAAATGTGTCCACAGGTCCAAAACGGTTGGGGATCTCTGGTCTAACATCGTACAGTTCAGAATTCTATCGCTTCATTCTGTGTAATATACAGATTAGAACAGAGTTTTAAAATAACTTTTGGGGCTTGAATTTGGGGGCCTTGTGGCGGATTGAATATTTCTACCCTGAAGGTGCCAGAAGGAAAGTTGCTCCTTGTGTGGGTAGGAAGGAAATACCTTTAGGGTAGGGGAGAATGGTGCTGAGAGGCAGGGAGAGTGGACATCACCACCAGCAGTGGAGTGTACACCTCCTTCCTGTTTGCATCTCCACCCCCCCCCACCCCAAATACCACGCCATTCAAAGCCTTGCATGGAGTGTCAAATTTGTATGGTGGGCACATTTCAACTCCGTCTAGTGTAGGTTGAATCACTGATGATCAGTGCCAAATTTCATTTGCTTCCCTGAGTTAATTCCGTTGTTGTACCTTCTTGGAAAAATATCAATCCAAGGTTATTAAGTTGCCGGTATTTCTTGTGCTTTCCAAGTGAGAAAACAATTTCTTGGATGCTCTTGCTTTGCAGACTTCCAGAATCAGGCACACAACTATCGATTGTTGCTGTGTTAATTAACAAGGCAGCTTAACCACCAACAGTGCTTAAGAAATAACTTATCATTTTTGAGCCCCTCCTTGTTGGCTCTAAAATATTAGGTTACAAAATAACAGATATATTGCACACCCACTTGCCAGATCAAATGATCAACTAGGTGGGAAGGAAAGTAAGAATTGCTGTTCCCGGAAATAAGTGCTTAGCATTGGGCAAAAGGCGGGATACAAATAAATATAATAATAATAATAATAATAATAATAATAATAATAATAATAATAATAATGTGTGCTTTACAACTCCTGACATTACTCTAGTGTGACAGGTATATACAGAGAAGCAGGAGTTCAAAGTGGGCTGCCAAAATCAGACTACCTAGTCAATTTGTCACTTCCTTCCTTGCAGAGGACATATATCTGTTGACCTGAGGCAGGCATGAGTGGCAAACTGTACCTGTACTGGGGCTGTTCACACAACACACTAAATCATACTGACTGGTTGAGAATGGGTTATGGTGGAATCATGGGTTAGCATGTTGTGTGAGCTTGTCAACAACCCTGAACAACCCAACAACAAGCCATGGCTTCTCAACATGAATTGTTCCACACAAAGAAGCCACATTGCATGGTTAGCAAGCTACCAGGTGGAAAATGTCCTGGGTTCAGACAATATGCTATGGTTCAGCAAACAATCACAGTTCAACAACCCAGTGAGTGTGGGTTAACGTGTTGTGTGAACCCAGTCACTGTCTTCTCTGATAGGTAGGAGTTCTCCAAGGTTCTGGAGAGTTCTTATCTGGCCCTGCTTGCCTGGACCCTTCTGCATGCAAAACCTATGTCCTCAACCACTGAATGTGGACTTTGTCCCTTGTTTTAGAAAGTAACTCCAAAAGCAAAGTAGGCAATTGGGATGGCATTCCACACTCTCCCAAATTAATGTAGGCAGAAATAAGGCTACCATTCAGTGCAGAAACGTCACACAGCATTAATTAACTTTATCCTTTCTGTACATAAATTATTAACTCAGCTCTTGCAGCTGCCAAAGCCCTAAGAAAACCCATTGCAAAACTGCGAAAGCGAGGCTGATTTAACTTTGATATGAAAATTGTGGGGGGTTTGTCAGACGCTTCTGTTGGTTTCTTGGCAGGTGAGATTGACGACGAGGCTGTGAAGAAGTATGTTTACCTCAATATTGTGGGAATGGTCGGTTCCATTGACAATGACTTCTGTGGTACAGATATGACCATCGGCACTGACTCAGCCTTGCACAGAATCATTGAAGTTGTGGATGCCATCATGACCACTGCTCAAAGGTACTTTGATTTCAACAGTTGCACTGTATGGTTTAAAGAAGGCAAATGGACATCTCAGGCAAAGGCCAATGTTCATTGATCTTTTCCTTCCCTTCCCTTCCAACATTATTATTAATAATAATAATAATAATAATAATAATAATAATAATAATAATAATAATAATAATATAGCACCAACAATGTACTTGGTGCTGTACAGAATATACAAATAAAACAGTAATACCCTGCCTAGAGGCTTACAATCTAAAATCACATTAAAACATATGAAGGCTAAAGCGTACCAGTGTTGGAATCATTGCAACCTTCGGCTAAAATTTATTCATTTATTTATTACATTTTTATACCGCCCAATAGCCGAAGCTCTTTGGGCGGTTCAAAAAAATTAAAACCATGAAAAGCATAATAAAACAACCAACAGTCTAAAAACACAAATACAAAATACAATATAAAAAGCACAACCAGGACAAAACCACACAGCAGAAATTGATATAGATTAAAATACGGAATTAAAACAGCAAAGTTTAAATTTAAGTTAAATTAGGTGTTAAAATACTGAGAAAATAAAAAGGTCTTCAGCTGGCGACGAAAGGAGTACAGTGTAGGTGCCAGGCGGACCTCTCTGGGGAGCTCATTCCACAACCGGGGTGCCACAGCGGAGAAAGCCCTCCTCCTAGTAGCCATCTGCCTCACTTCCTTTGGCAGGGGTTCATGGAGAAGGGCCCCTGTAGATGATCTTAAGGTCCAGGCAGGTACATATGGGAGGAGGCGTTCCTTCAAATAACCTGGCCCCAAGCCGTTTAGGGCGTTGAGTGTTATTACCAGCAAATTCCAAGGGAGGTAATTTGAACGCAACAAAGCTGCCTGTATTCTGTTTTATGTCAAAGGGAGGAATTAGATGATATCCAAAACATGGTGTTCCTGCCAAAAACAGCCCTATGCCAAGCTCCCCTGTTGGAGGTTGAGCAAAGGCATGGCATAGCACCTAAATGGGGTGTGTGTTTTCTTTCCTTGCCTCCAGTGGTGCACAATTTGATGACTTCATGTCACTTATTGTGTTTCCATTACAGAGAAAGGAGGGGAATTTGACACAGGGTTTCTGTTCTTGCTGGCGACTCCCTTTTCAGTGTTGCATCTAATTCTCCCTAAAGAAGCAGTCCTGCTGCTCGCTGCCATCTCTTAAAAATAAATCCATGTGGGAAGGGTTGATATAACTTCCTATTTCAAAGGAAGAGATGGCTACAGCTGAAGAGCACCTGCATGCTCAGTGTGGGGTTTTGTTTGGGGTTTTGATTTGGCGGTAGTAATGCACATTAAATTAACTATAATATTTTGAGTCAGTGTGGGTGAATTGTAGGGATATTTCCATAACGCATTTGCTGGAGACTATGGGTCTTGCTAGACCTACCTTAAAATTCGGGCGTGTGGTGGGGCCAGCCCGCGCTAGAAGTAGCTCAGGCTGTCACTCCTATCCACACGTCAACGCGACGGGGTAAAGGAAAGCCCCGTCACGTCAGCCATTTTGTTTTGTATCTTAAAGGGGCCATGTGCGCAGGAGCGCACCAATGATAAAGGTAGGTGGTTTTTTTTAAAGGGTTCCTCACTCCCCCTGCCCCCGATTTCCCCCTAGCCGCAATCCCCCCACATGCTTCCAATCTCCGATCCCCCCCGCCTGCCCGCCCGTGATCTCTGATCCCCCCTGTCCGCCTGCCCGCCTGCGATCTCCAATTCCCCACATCCCCCCCCCCCCCCGGCTCTGTTTTCTGCCCCATCTCCCCACCCCGCCCTGATGGCCGCAGCGGTCCTGCGGAGTGCTGCACACTGCTTTGCCCAGCTACTCGTGAGTAAATGCAGTAGCTGGGGAAAGTGGCGGAACGGTCTACACGCTCGTGGTCTCAGGCTTAGTCTGAGACCACGGGAAATACCGGGCCACAACCGGTGCCGGTCATCCCGGGCCAAGGGAGTGTTACCCCTGCCTGAGCCCGGGATCCCCTGTGTGTCATCTGGACACACAGGGGCCAGCCTGGGGCTCGCACCGGGCTACCCCATTGTCTAGCAAGGCCCTATGACTAGTAATGTGGTACACTGTTAGGCACAGCTTGGACATTAAAGCTTCATTAGTGCAACATGAATTCAGCCTCATTCACTCCAACCCCAGCTAGCGCAGCCACAAGGAGGAGATTGAAAGCACCCATTTCTTGGTTTTAACAAAACTTGGCTTATCATTGCATCTCAAAAATGCGTTATACATGGGGCTGCCTTTGAAAACGGTCCGGAAACTTCAACTGGTACAAAACAGGGCAGCACGTTTACTATCAGGGACTGGCCGATGAGACCACATTACGCCAGTCCTTTTCCAGCTTCATTGGCTGCCAGTCCAGGTCTGGGCCAAATTCAAAGTGCTGGTATTAACATTTAAAGCCCTAAACGGCTTGGGGCCAGGTTATCTGAAGGAACGCCTCCTCCCATATGTACCTGCCCGGACCCTAAGGTCATCCTCAGGGGTCCTTCTCCGTGAGCTCCTGCCAAAGGAAGTGAGGCAGGTGGCTACCAGGAGGAGGGCCTTCTCTGCTGTGGCACCCCGGCTGTGGAATGAGCTCCCTAAGGAGGATCGCTTGGCACCTACATTATATGCTTTTAGACGCCAGGTGAAGACCTTTTTATTCTCCCAGCATTTTAACAGTCTATAAATAAATTTTAACTTGGTGTTTTAAATTCACAATTTTGCATTGCTGCTGTTTTTATCTGGTTGAGCTTTTATATTGTATTTTATATTATGGTTTTGTTTTATACTTTGAATGTTTTTAATTTTTGTGAACCGCCCAGAGAGCTCTGGCTATTGGGCAGTATAAAAATGTAATAAATAAATAAATAAATAAATTGTGAAGGGAGTGTTGGAGAAGAATCCCCATATTCTCTATGATATGTTATCACAGATAACAAGGGGATTTCCCTGTGTGCCGCTCACCTTCCCAATGGGAGGGAAAGTGGTGCACAGGGGAATCCATTTGTTATCTCCAGTCAGAGGTTGGAGATAACATGGCATCCCTGGACTCAGCAGGTGCTTCCTTGAGCTGGTCCTGCAAGCACCTGCCAAGTCCCTTCCCATGCTATGGGAACTACGTTTTATTAAGTCATGCAAAAATAAGGAGGATAAAAAAGCAACTGTAAAAGCCAAAAGCAAGTAAAAAGAGACACCTGCACCGATATATATGTTTTAAGAGCCATCCCTTTATTGAGGTGATTCTTCACTTGCTTCTAATGTTTCAGAAAGAGCTACTTGGGACTGCCTCACTTCTGGCTCACTCAAGAAGATTTCTGTTTTTTGAAACAAGTCAGGATCAACTGTGGTTTATGATCTTGTTCAATTAATGCTGAAAGATTTCTTTTAGCATTGCATCCAAACCGGGTCTTAGTCTGCTGAAATCCTATTATTCAGTGGGATTTAAACAGCCTCTGTGGAGGTTTGCAGCCTTTGGCACTGTGTAACTAGATGGGAATGGAACTACTCCGTGAGGCATTTCTGGATTCCTAGGAACAGCAGCTGAGCGCTGTCATCACTTTCCCTGGTATTTATCACATCATTGGACACATGCAGTGGTATGAAAACAACCTGCAGGTGTCGGGGGTGGGCAGGGGGAGAAACACTTGCTGTACATGGATCGGGTGCTTTTAAGTTGGGCTGTGCTTGAATATTGTTTTTGTTGGTTGATATTTAGCTGTGCAAACAAAAAGGAGGGGGAAACATTGGGTGGGATTTGTTTAAGGAAGCATCCCGGGTCTTGCAATTTGTCAATTAGTAACCATCACTGAGCGGCAGCTACTATTTGAAGAACAGCCTGAAGCCCCTGTTAAGTATCATAACTAAGGTCATCTTCAGGGGTCCTTCTCTGCGAGCCCCTGCCAAAGGAAGTGAGGCAGGTGGCTACCAGGAGGAGGGCCTTTTCTGCTGCGGCACCCTGGCTGTGGAATGAGCTCCCTAAGGAGGATCGCTTGGCACCTATATTATATGCTTTTAGACGCCAGGTGAAGACCTTTTTATTCTCCCAACATTTTAACAATCTATAAATACATTTTAACATGGTGTTTTAAATTTGTAATTTTGCATTGCTGCTGTTTTTATCTGGTTGAGCTTTTTTATTGTATTTTATATTACGGTTTTATACTGTTGTTTTATATTATGAATGGTTTTAATTTTTGTGAACCGCCCAGAGAGCTCTGGCTATTGGGCGGTATAGAAATGTAATAAATAAATAAATAAATAAAAATAAATAACTTCATTGCTTTAGGGATGGGCGAGTTCACCTGTGCCAGGTTCGGGGGCACCTGCCATTTGCCCCTCCTGCTGGCTGCGTGAGCCTCTCCTGATGCTCGGCTTGGCCCAGCGAGTGCTCAGCAGCTGCACTCATGCACGCTGAACTCGTACACTTCCCTGTTCCTATGTCAATGGCGGCCACCATTGACACAACAGGACGAAGTGCGCATTTTGGGGAGTCATTGTAAATTGCGCAATCCCCCCCCCCCCAGCACCAATGGTGGCCTTAAAGGCCCTATTGACGCAAGGGTAAAGGCGCGAACACGGGCAGCTGCCAAGCGCTTGCTGGGGCCTCACCAGCACATGGGGGGCATCAGTGCTCGCAGTCGGGCGCTCGTGACAACCCTAATTTTAATGTGGTGCAGTGATTTGCAGTTCTAGCTTTGCGGGGAAGTGCAAAGAATGCTTTGCTGGTTTTGGTAAAATGGCACATTATAATTGACTGCCAGCTGGAAAGTTACTAGTTAAGCAGAGTGTGCAGCGGGAGGAGGGAGCATAAAAGCACAATGTCATCCTCAAAGTCCCAAACAGTGGTTTGCTTTCTTCTTCTTCTTCTTCTTCTTCTTCTTCTTCTTCTTCTTCTTCTTCTTCTTCTTCTGTGCCTCTTGTACATTTCAGTAATGCCTTGTTGCTGTTGTGGTGTTGTTGATCTTTCTTCTGATTTTTATAGCCACCAGAGGACCTTTGTCCTGGAAGTGATGGGAAGACACTGTGGGTATGTATGGCTAGAAGCACCATAATTAGTAAAAATTGTGGAAACGGATAGTTCAAGCGCTCATTTGGATTTTGTGACTCTGTCCTAGGTACCTGGCTCTTGTTAGTGCCTTAGCCTGTGGCGCAGATTATGTCTTTATTCCTGAATATCCACCTGAGGAAGGATGGGAAGACCATATGTGTGCTAAGCTTTCTGAGGTAATCCTGCTTTTCAAACGGTGTCCTGGGATCCTTTGGGGTTCCTCCATGAAAAGATCAGTAATGGCAGGAAAGCTTTCCGCTCCCTGGAAGACAGCTTGTCCATAGCGAAAATGTGAGATGTGTTCTTTGAAGTCTTCTGCCCCTGTGAAATGTTCTCCTTTTTGGTGAACTCCCCCCTTCCCCACAATTTTTTCTTCACGTTAAGACATACCCCAGACAGAATCTGATTGGCTAGTTGATGGTACTACTGTCACAAGGAAGAAGGGGTATTTGGCAGCAAAAACAAAATGGCACCTAATTTACAGCTGAATGTGGCTGCCAATAGCAGTGACCTGGCACAAAAAATTTTTAGGCCCCCCAAAAGCCCATTTTCATACCAGAAATGATTACTGGAGAACATTGTGCCCAACCCTAACCACTCCCTCTTTTCTAGAAGCTGTTTGCTTCAGTTGTGGACCTTGTCATTAGCTTTAATGGTCTGTCTTGCATTTTTCTTGTCCTAGAACCGTGCACGAAAGAAAAGGTTGAATATCATAATTGTAGCAGAAGGTGCGATTGATTCCCATAACAAAGCTATAACTTCAGAACAAGTGAAGGATGTAAGTATCAAGCCGCCAGTCATGCCTTCTACTGAGGTTATATGTAACTGAATAGTTTCTCTCTGAACACTGTTCCCCCTTTCTTTATATTGTGTCCTAGAACAGTAACGTGGTCTCAATAAGAAACAGCTTGTGCCTTCTAAAACGCTGTGTCCTAAAACTCCTGGTTGTGTGCATATAAAAAACCAACACAAAAACAAAAAGCTAAAGGAATGAGTTATTTAGAGTTATTTTCTTATAAGTCACACCTAGTGATACAGTCCTTGAATAAGTACTAGTTGGATAGAATATTCATGAAGTTTCAGAATAGTTCTACGTTGTTGTTGTTGTTGTTATTTCTTAGATGCCTTTTTAAAAGGTGAACTACAGCAAAATTAAAACATTCAACATTTAGAACAGCTAAAACAATTGTCCATATCATACTAAAATACAAAAGACAAAATATCTGATAACCATAGACACAACTAAACTGATGTATCAATACAGCCCATCATATGCCATCAAATGCTTGGGAACAAATCTGGTGCCCAAAATGGTAATATTGGTGCTACACAGGCTTTGGCGGTTAGAGCATTCCATAAACAGAGGAACCACCACCAAAAAGGCCCTTTCCCTTGTTGCTATCCTAATAACCTCCCTCAGAGGTAGCACTCAGACGAGGGGCCCAGATTTTGATTGTAATGTACAGGTAGATGTACAGTATATGTTATGTGTGCATATATATGATATTTGTAACATCTTGCTTGATGAAGAGTCTGGAGGTCTTGAAAGCTTGCACATTTTTGTGACCTTTTGGTTAACCTAGTAAAGGTATTGCACTAATATGAGTTTTTGAATTTTTCTTGTTAGACTTTCTCAGAACTGTTAAATGTAAGACTTGACTTAAACTTAGGCAAAGGCTATGATGATAGACATTCATATTAAGAGAGCACATGGAACCAGGGTAAACTGTGTCAATAGTGCTTATAGGAACTGTTGAAACTCAATTTGCAGGCAGCCATTTTGGATCTCTTATATATACTTGATGGACCTTGTGAAAACAAATGTTTTAATCTTTCACATGACAGTTGGCTGAAACTATAACAGCTTCTTTAGCTCTAAATGGCTCTGTCACCAATCTTCTTTTTAGCCAAGGCTAGAGGTAGGGGATCTCAATTGCTTTCTTATTCCTGGCATTAGATCTTGAAATACAATCATAGGATGTCTGAGTAACTTAAATCAATGTTCCCTTTACTGTATGTGTTCAGTGAACATTAGATTTTAGGCCTGAGAGATTCTGGAGAGCCAATATTTATCAACTTCAAACTAGAGCAACCAGCCTATGGCTGAGAACTCGGTGTGACCACTTTGAAAAGCTTCAAATGAGTTTACATTGATTAGAAACCAGAATTTAGCTGTGACCCATTTATCATGTATGGGGGTGGATGCTGTTCTTTTGTTATAAAGGTTATGTTTCAGTAGCAAAGTACTAAAGCTCTCCTGAGTGTCCACTCTTGCGCTAAGATGTCCATCTAAGGTCTATCTAGTCAAGCTTTCTTTGGAAGAATTACAACAGCCAGCCAACCACACCCTCAATTTTACAATATTTTATTGGTAGACTACTGTCTACCTTCTGTCTGCTGTTGCCCTAGTACATTATTGTATGAATTCGAGTTGATATTAGGGTATCCAGTTCATCTCTCTAATGGTGTTGGTGAAAGTCACCATCTCCCTCCATCAATTTCTTGAACCTTCAGTTCAAAAACTTCAATATTCTAAATTGTTTCAGAAAAGAGGGAAGGCTGCATGTGGTGTGTGTGTGTTAACTTTTTAGGTAGTGTGGCAAAACAGCTTCTTCTATTCTTCGAGCGGTCTCTGTGCAGTACCACATATGGGTTCCATGCCTGCACAGAGCAATATCCGGAACCTTCTAGAACTTAGCAATGAAATATTTTGGTACCAAGGAAATTAGGCAGTGACATATTTTGGCATAAAGAACTACCCCACCCTCCAAGCCCCAGGGTGCATACTCCAAGGGGCATGGAGTTATGAGCCATCTCCACCAGGAAAGCATGCTAGGTACTGAGTAGTAGCTTGCCACACAATGCATGTTACCACTTGTAAGGTGCTTGACTTTTAAGTTGTGAGGAGAATCTTATCACTTCTCTACACTTTCCCAGATTTCTGATCCGGTATGGGATTGTGGTGAAATCCTCTTCACCATTTGGCAGGACAAATACAGACTGTCAGTGTAATACAGATAGTGGCTTACGCAAACACTGTAATAAGTTGCCACTTGGTAAATGACTGTTTGTATTTACCCAGACAACGGAGCTACTCAGAGAATGAATGAATGAATAAGTTTATTACGGTATGACAACCAGCACTCCAATCAAACACCATACAATTTAACACATTTAACACATTACATTACATTACAGATGTGGGACGTGAATATTATTATTGTCTCGCCACCTTACGGCGTGAGATGGCTGCAGCACAAAATCTTGCGACTTTTACAGTAACTTGAGTGTTCATGCCTGAGAAAAGATAATCTAAACACACTTTGTCTGTTCTACCTGGGAATTTTTTTATAAGTGGAGTTATTAAGGAGACCCTGAGGTCTTTATACAGGTGGCAGTAAAGTAGAACATGGGCTATTGTCTCAACATCCCCCGACCCACATGGACATTGCCGTTCACTGTAAGGGGTTTTTTTGAATCTACCCTCCAGCAATGCTGAAGGTAGAACATTAAATCTGGCTAACGTAAAAGCTCTTCTGAGCCTCGGAACGGTCAAGTTTATCAGGTACATGGCAATTGTTGGAGAACTACTATTTTCCCTGAACCCCGGGTTCAGGCTAGCTCGACTCAATTGGTCTTGAAAGTCTATATCTTGAATTCTTTGGGCAATATCCATTTTCGCTTTCTCATATCCTAGGTTCAGGACTGCATCCATGGAGTAGCCCAGGGATTGCAACTTCCTATTCAAAGTATCCTTCCACCTTGAATTGAAAGTGTCTGTTAGAGTAAGCGGAGCTAAACCCACAGGGACAAACAGTAATTTTAACCAGAGATGGAACTTACGTATCCATATACGAGCCTCTAATGAGATCTGGCCTGCCTCCAGCCTTACAATTGCATTTTGAAGGCAGGACGGGACCGCAAGTATTGCCCTCAGAAACTTAGTTTGTACAGCCTCCAGAGGGGCCAGGTTTTCATAGACACAAATCTCTGAACCATACAGCATTTGAGCTAAAACCTTAGCAACAAAAACTTGGAGAACAGAGGGAATATGCTGCCCACCTTTGTTGTAGAAAAAGGAGAGGAGTGCCTTAATGCTCCTCTGCACATTAGCGATTGCATTTTTAGATTGAACCCTCCACGTTCCTGATGAATGAAATATTATTCCCAGATATTTGTACGAAGCCACCTGTTCAATTTGGTGTTCATTTAGTTGCCATTTATATTTTAATCTTCTTCTGGAAAAAACTACAACCTTTGTTTTATCATAATTGATCTGCAGTAGTTCACTTTCACAGTAACCCTTCAAGGCCCTCAGCAATCTCCTCAAACCTGACTTGGTCAATGACAACAGTACCGCATCGTCCGCATAGAGCAAAATCGATAAGGGTCTATTTGATATACTAGGTGGTTGTGCTCTTTGCTCCGCTAGACATTCTACCAGGGAATTAATGTAAAAATTAAACAGAGTGGGAGCTAATACACAGCCCTGTTTCACACCCATCGTGGTAGTGATAGACCGGGACATAAGACCAGCGCTGTTACATCTCACCTGGAGCCTAGTGTTTTCATATAGACTGCGGATAAGAATCAGCAGTCGACGGTCAATGTTAGTGCCCTCTAACTTTTCCCACAGTCTGTCCCTAGATATCAGATCGAATGCAGATCTAAAATCAATAAAGGCAGTATAAAGTGCACCCCCCGGGGGAGTTGAGTATTTGCCTACTAAATGCTGAAGAATAAGTCCCTGATCTGCCGTGGAGCGCCCACCCCTAAACCCAGCCTGTTCACTCTTTATTATATTTTCCTGTTCCAGCCAATCACTCAACTTTTCCAGTAAATGGCTAGCATACAACTTGCTTATAACACTTAGGAGGCTAATAGGTCTATAATTCCCAGGGTCTTCTCTTCTCCCTTTTTTGTAAATTGGGATAATGGTAGCCAAGCCCCAGTCATCTGGAATTCGTGCTGATTGGTCAATATTTGTAAAAAGGGCTGCCAGCGCAGGTGCCCACCAGTTTATGTTAGATTTAAATATTTCCGGTGGGAGGTTATCACTGCCCGGGGCTTTACCCACTTTGAGTCTGTTTATAAGGCACTTTATTTCCAGGACAGATACGGGTGGCCATTCTGGGAAGTTATTAATATGTATCTGCTTAATCTGATGGCAGGACTGGCGAGCTCCCACTAGATTGTAAAAGTGGCGCTCCCAGATGTCGGGGGGGATATGGGACTCAATGTTTATAGGAGCATTTGGATATCCCCTTGCAACCAGCCTCCAGAAAGTGGTTGTATCCTTTTCCCTGGATACTGTTATTAAGTCACTCCATGCCTCCCTTTGTGCTTTGGCCTTTTTTGCCTTTATTAGTTTTTTATATCCCCTTTTTAGCTCAAACCATTCATGGGGAATTGCTGTCAAATGCATTTCCCTATATTCTTTGTACTTTTTGACCAAGGATTTTTTCATAATTACACATTCCTTATCAAACCAACGCTTAGAAGTACACTGGGAGAAAGATGGTTTTGGTGGGGGCTTTTGCGTTAAAAGGTTTTGAAGGGTCAAGATCAAACCCTTATAGGCTTCATGCATGGAGTCCACAGAGTTTGCTGTTAACAGTGTGTTACGATAATTTAGAGAGATTTCAGAGTATAATAATTCCTTCATCTCTTTCTCAAGCCTAGTTGTCCATCTAACACGGGAAGCTCTTATTTCAAAGTCCCCGATTTGCATGAGGTTTTGTTCTGCATGGATTCTCTGGTTGCCATAGTTTAAAAATAGGACCAGGGGTAGGTGATCACTTTCTATGCATCTTTCCACTACACACTTGGTCACTGCCCAAAATAGATCAGAGGAAACAATGAAATAGTCAATTGTAGAAGCTCCTAAGCCTGATAGAAAAGTAAATTCTCCATTTTTGTCACCATGCGCCCTCCCATTAACAATATACAAATCTAGCCTATTTAGCATTTGCATGAGGCATAACCCCGCGAAGTTGCATCCCTTGTCTTTGGAGTGTCTAACTGGGAATTTTAAAATCTCTTCGCTTATAGGCGGGGGTATATGAAAATACGAATATATAGCCTCCTCACTTTGTCCCGTTCTAGCATTTAAATCGCCTGCCATTAAAATGGAGGCTTCAGGATACAGAGCAATATTAGTTGACATATATTCTTCTAATCTGCACCAGGTTTCCTTTACCAATTTCTTTTGACGCTGAGGGGGAAGATACACATTTATAATAAATAAACTTGCCCACTTAGCTTTTACAATCAGGGCGTTTGCAAGCCCAGGGAGAGGATCAAGAGTGATAAACTTAGCTTCAATACTTAAATTTACCAAAAGTAAGAGACCCCCTTTAGGCCGACCCCCTTTTTTGCTTAGTTCTGCATCTAGTAGATATGCTGCAAAGCCGTCCAACGCAATAACATCCGTGGCCCATGTCTCTTGCAGCAAAATTATATCATGCTTTTTTATAAATTTTAAGAAGGAAGGATCTGCCACTTTTCCCTTCCATCCAGAGATGTTCCATGAAAGTATCTTCAAGTGAGCTCTAGCGAGGTCTGCTCTCTGTCAATCTCTACTTGATGAATGTTCGGTACCTGGTTGCTTTTGGCAGAGCTCTCCGTTGTTCACAGAGTTTGAAAGTCTCTGCCAGGTATCCTTTGGGTGTTGATGTTCTATAACATCCAAAGGTGCTTTCAGAGTGCTCACATTTGAGATCACTGGGCAAAGTATGCCAGATTTCTTGCTTGGTGGATTGATTTCTTTAGATTCCTTCTCTGGTGATCCGTTTTCCTCCTTATCTAGACATCTCATGTCTAACCAGGTCAGATGCTTTGATGTCCCAGGTGCTACAGCAGCTTGGACTGGGCGTACTTTCTTCTCATTTTTGCTTGACCCTGTGTTTTTGGGAGGTTGGTGTATTTCTGCGCATAACTGGAACTTGGGGGTCCTTTTCTTTGATTGACATGAATCCTCCTTTATTATTCGACATGCCTTTGCAGTATCCAAATCAGTCAAACTTACAGAACTAAGCAAATGAACTGTGTCAAGTTCACTTTCCATGTGGTCTCCCCGTTTGGTGTGGTTACAGCCTTTTGCCTTTGCTTGTAAAGTTGTTAAATGCCCTTTAAGACCTTCCAGCCTTAGTATAATTTCATTTTGTTCTACTAGTGGGAGTGCAGAGAAAGAGTCCAATAACATTTTTTCTTCTTCGATTAGAACAGTCTTATCCCCTGGGGTTAACGTTTGTGCTTTAGGTTCGGTTTGTTTCTCCTTTTTGTATTCAGGCAACACACTGCTTTTATGCCTTAGAGTGGGCACTTCCCCGGAGTTAAGATCAATTAGATTCCCCACAGGGATCTCTATTCTGATAGAGTTATTTTTTGGATATAAATATGAACCCAATGTTAAATCCTGCGGTGGAGCTTGGTTCTCAAAGAATCTTGACATTAAGATCTCTCTAGATTTAAGTGCATTTTTACATTTGAGAACTAATTTAACACTGTTCCAATCTCTAAAAGTGATAACAGCACGTGCAGAAATATAGTTGTAGAATAAATATTCCACCTGAACTATTTTGTCTATAGTAAGTAAGTCTGGAGAAGTCACATTCAAAATTTCTAGAAGATGTAGTTTACGTTCAGTTTGTGTAAGTAGACCAGAAGGTTTAGGATAATTTAACATCACCAATTTTTGGCGGTTTAATACTAACGACCACTTTTTATTATTTGGGGAGTTCTTTGATTTTTGTTTAGATTGCATACATACGCTGTCCCAAGGGTCCAATTGTTCTGATGCCTCGACTTGTGTTTGGACAGTAACTAGAGGCGAAACAGCTGCCTCTTTCAAGAGAGATTCGTCCTTAGTATTGTTTGATTCCTTTGATGATGATCCCTGTTTAGTTTGATTCTTGCTCCTTATTTTCATTTTTTTACTTGGTGGAGAGTCCAGTAGTTTGCATAACCTTTCAAGATCCTTTTTATTATAACGTTGTATCTTTGGGGTCTTTTTATTTTTGCTTTTCTTTGCTTGAACTACATTTTTCTTCTTTTCTACTTTCTTCTGTTTCTCACCCTTCTTCGATGTGAAATTACTTTTCGGTGCTAAGTTTTTATTACAGGTTTTCCCTAAACCCACATCTTCTAGTTTAGGGTCTGTTTTTATGAACGTTTCCACAATGGTGGTTAGAAGATTGTTGCATTCAGATATAAAATTTTTAATTAATTCTATCTCTCTCATTATTATATAAAGCCCACCTTCTATTGTTAGGCTTTCTTTTCTTATCTGTTCTTGTGCAGCAAACAACTTATTTATTTCCCCCTCTAAAGTTATTGATTTCATTTCAATTTTTAACTTCTCCATTTGATCTTTCATCGCCTCATTTATTTCCTTTAACTCTGGGTCTTCTAACTCAGCGATCTCAGGGGAATATATTGGATTTTGCAGGGTCAGATTTTCGAACCTTAAGTGCCCTTGTGCAAGGCCTTTAGGCAGCGGCTCTATAATGGGTGTTTCCCGTTCTCCCTCTAATCCTTTTATTTCTGCTGTACAATCGGGTAAAGAGTTCAAAGACTCGGTCATTTCTTCTCTTGTCTCCTTATATTTTTTCTTCGTCCCACTAGGGATACAAAACTGTGTGATTTGCGTTTGTTTGGTACGTTTACATACCCTTTGGACAAGGGGAGAGACTGGCACCATCCCCTGGCTTCTATAGATACTTCTTGTAGAAACCATTTTAATAAAAAGGAAATACCCAGCACACAGTTCCTCATGTAATACTAAAAGCAGGGGGACTCACTTCTTTTGCTCCCAGAGATTGATATTTTCTACATTAGTCCCACAAATATTCTGAACAGGAGACTTATTGTAATGCTGGTGGATAATTTCAACCTCCTTTATAACAATCAAGAGGAGGGAATAGAAGGGAATAGGTCAAAGCACAAGAGGTAGCCAATTCAAAATCCTTTGGAATGTGAAGTCAACCACAGGCTTTGCCAGAACAGAACAGCCGTAATTGTTCAGTGCTTGATTAGTAGAGGAGATCAAAAACAACTGCGAGATATTTAGGCACAATGTGAAGCAATTAAGCAATTAAACAGTTAATGCAATGCATTAAATATATAGCCAACTTGCTGGTTAAAATCGAAGGTTAAAAATTCGAGTTAAAAAATAAAAAGTTAAAAAGTTAAAAAGTTAAAAAGTTTTTTAAAAAAATAGAGAACCAAGAATTAAAAGGCAAAGTATTAAAAGCAAAAGGCAAAAACTTCCAGGATCAGCAGCAGCTAGCCCTTCAAATTCCTTTCAACCAGAGGCCCCAAGATAAAAATTATTTATACACGTTAAAAACAACAACGGTTTATCTCAGTTTTCAGTGGGAGTTGCTCAGGGTAACAAGTCCCTGAGATAAAGTAGTTGAGAGTACATAAGGTGGGAAGAAAAAGAAAATACGTGCACAAAAAGAATTTTAGTAAGCAAAATCACGGAGCTCACTCAAACCCAACCGGCTCCGGCTCTCGTTCTCCCGATGAATCCCAGGAAGAGAGGCCAGGTGCGGCAGGCGAGAGAGACTTGGAGCCACAGAAGAGGCGGAGTAGTGGGGAAACAGGTGACAGGAAGGACAAAGATGGAAGGGGGGGCTGGGCTAGGTGAGAGGACACAAGAGCCTCCCAAGTGCAAAGCCTTCCAGGAAATATAATATATCCAGAGATAAGTGCTCTATAATCTGCTTTTTTTTTCTTTCCCTGCAGAAAGGTCAAAGTACACATTATGTTAAACATGTGTTTTAAAGCACATACTTATAATTGGACATAATATTTGTTTAACAAAAGCTGAAGCATTCTCTCCCCACCCACCCCGCCCCGGTTGTGTTTGGGGCACCCATGGCTGCTTATACTAAACAGAAAGCCCATTGTAAGAACATTCTTTAAAGCACAAGTTTATCATAATTTGTAGGTTGGCCCTCAGTTTTTGTACATAGCATGGGTTAACGTGAACTGATCCATGGTGTCTCTTTTTCCTTTCTTTTTCCTGAGAAAGCAATATTAACTGAAACTATTAGAAACTGTGGGAAAATCTTCTCATTTTGCTGCCTTGAATGTATCTTTCTCAATCTGTTTCTTTCCCTATGCCCTATTTATTAATATCCGAATAAAGTCATTATATAAGCTCGTCATGGTATTTATCCACTGTGCTACAAACCCAGCAGTTTGTAGCATGATATATCACCAAGGCTTGTTGGAACAAACTGTTACACTGAATTCTGGGCTTCAGCCAGACAGTGACTCAGAAGTTGCTATAAAAGGCTAAAACTCATCCCTTATGAGCAAGTTTCAAAATTGTTCCAATATGAGTAGGATAATTGTCCACGTACACTAGGGTGACCATATGAAAAGGAGGACAGGGCTCCTGTATCTTTAACAGATGCATAGAAAAGGGAATTTCAGCAGGCGTCATTTGTATATATAGAGAACCTGGGGAAATTCCCGCTTCATCACAGCAGTTAAAGCTGCAGGAGCTATACTAGAGTGACTAGATTTAAAAGAGGGCAGGGCACCTGCACCTTTAAGTGTTGTGATGAAGAGGAAATTTCACCAGGTTCTCCAGATATACAAATGACACCTGCTGAAATTTCCTTTTCAATACAACTGTTAAAGATACAGGAGCCCTGTCCTCCTTTTCATATGGTCACCCTAACGTACACCAATCATGAGGAGGCCATAAACTTACCTTAACATAGTGTGGTATTCTGTGTTTCTAAGGACTGTGCGAAACACATACTCTGCCAAAATGGTGTGGCTGTCACCTGACCTTAACTCTTAACACTGATTTCTGCTGCCACCACGGTCATGCCTGTTAAAATAATTTTAATATACAGGGGTACGAGAGACCCTACATTCAAATAATTTCAGAATCTCCTGGGTTGGGCTTTCACTTCTATACATGGTGAAGTGGGGGAGGGGAACGGCATAGTCGAAAATGTCCAAGCTTGAGGCCTGCTCCCAATGTGACCATGCAAACCTATGAGGGAAGGATTCATGGCTGAACAGCCCCTCACGAGGCAACTAAGCTGCCCAGTCAAAGCTTGAGGTGTGGAGTCACCACTGCCTTACTGAGATTCTAAGGGCTCATCTACACCAAGCAAGATATTCCACTATGAAAGCGGTACATAAAAGGCAGGTGCCACAGTACTGCTTTATATAGGGTGACCATATGAAAAGGAGGACAGGGCTCCTGTATCTTTAACAGTCGCATAGAAAAAGGAATTTCAGCAGTTGGCATTTGTATATATGGAGAACCTAGTGAAATTCCCTCTTCATCACAACAGTTAAAGTGCAGGAGCTATACTGTGACCAGAGTTAAAAGAGGGCAGGGCACCTGCAGCTTTAAGTGTTGTGATGAAGAGGAAATTTCACCAGGTTCTCCATATATACAAATGACACCTGCTGAATTTCCCTTTTCAATACAACTGTTAAAGATACAGGAGCCCTGGCCTGCTTTTCATATGGTCACCCAGCTTTATAGCAGTATTGAAGTGCACTGCAGGATCTACACTACTACTTTATAGTGCTACTGAAGTGCAATGACAACTGTTGGGGCCCATGTCACATCTACACCAAGCAGGATATAACACTATGAAAGTGGTATGAAAGCGGTCTATGATATGTGTCATGGGCCCCAACAGTTGTCAGTTCACTTCAATACTGCTATAAAGCAGTAGTGTGGCTCCTGCCTTTTATATGCCGCTTTCATACCACTTCCATAGTGGAATATCCTGCATGGTGTAGATGAGCCCTTATTTTTGATGAGGAAGGAAGACATCAGGTAAGCCAGTTTCTCCAGGAATCTCCCCCTCCCTGCCCTCCCCACACAAGTCGGATGCTCTTTCACAGTATGGGCAGAAAGAAAGATTGCCTCAAATCAGGAGATGGAATGAGGGCTTAGTAGCGTTAAGGAGTGGAACAGTGCTGGCATTCCCTCCTGTATTTTGAATTCTTGTTATGCCTCTGCCTGCAGTGATAGATATTTTCCCCTCAGGTTTATAAGATGTGTCATAAGCACTGTCTTGTCAGCCTAGACGTAATCCCTCTGCACTGCAGTGAAATAACTTCTACTATGAAAATGTTTTATTTCAATTATTATAGGGAGCATTAATTCAGGCTGAAAACAAAGGATAACGTTTCAGAGTGGGCAGAGGTATAGTAGAGCCGTTATTGGAAATGAGATAAATTTTATTTATTTATTTATTTATTACATTTCTATACTGCCCAATAGCCTGAGCTCTCTGGGCGGTTCACAAACCAGCCTTCCCCAACCTGAGATGCACTTCAGATGTTTTAGACTCCAACTCCCAGCATGTCTAACTATTGGCAAGGTTGGACTGATGGGAGTTGAAGTCCAAAATCTGGAAGACTGGTATACACACTAATTCCTGTTGCTTCCGGTCAAACTGGTTTTTCAACTTTGCCACCTTCATTTCTTAAATATGGTTTTCTATTGCCTACTTCTGTATAAGAAACTTAGAGATTAGTTTTGCCTACCAAAGAATCTGAATTTATCGTAAGGATTCATAGGCATTCTTAAGCTATGATTTCCAATCATTACTCAATTAAAATAATACAGGAATGTTTATACAGCTGCTACAGGTCATAATAATCATGTGTTCTCTTTTTAATTTAACACTTCAACTTTTTTGCAGCTTGTGGTGCAACGGCTAGGGTATGACACACGTGTAACTATCCTTGGTCATGTTCAAAGAGGAGGTACTCCCTCGGCTTTTGATAGGATTTTGGTGAGTGATCCCAACCAGTCATTTTCAGAGTACCAGAAGTATGTCAAACTGTATTGTAGGACGTGATCAGCGTTATATAATTTATCATTCTCATTGAATAGTCACAGTGATATTATTGGCTGTCTGCTGCGTGGTGTCATAGAGAAAATGCTGGATCTGTGAGGCCTAGGGCTCACCTACACCAAGCAGGATATTCCACTATGAAAGCGGTATAAAAAAGGCAGGAGGACTTTGGAGGGGGTGAAGGCCTTGGCCCAGATCCCCTACTCTGTGGTAGATGTGATCCTCCAGCACAGCTATTTACTGTCCAGAATATAGCACATAGATCTTCTAGAGGACATATGTAGGTGGGGATGCCATGGAGATAAATAAGTAGATCAACTAAGGTAAATAAGTAAATAAGGTAATGGGAAAATAAATGGATTAACTAAGGGATTATATGCATAATGTATATGAGTTATTTGCTTTTTTGTAGGTTTCACAGCAGATTTTAAAGAAAGCTGTGGATATTTGTGGTTATAGTACTGTAATGTATCTCTTCCTTTTTCTAATTCTAAGAAACAGATAATAAGAGCATTCTGTAGTTGCTTGTTAGCACATATTCTGAAGAGTCACCTTGTCCACTTAAAGTCAAAGCATGTAAATCCCTCTTTCATTTTCAGGCAAGTCGCATGGGTGTGGAGGCCGTCCTCGCCCTTCTAGAAGCTACACCTGAGACCCCTGCTTGTGTGGTATCCCTGTCTGGAAACCAAGCTGTCCGCCTGCCTTTAATGGAGTGTGTGCAGATGGTGAGCTGCTGAAAAGAAGCCTTTGTATTACTGTACAGACACTATCTTGCTGGTAGCAATCAATAGTCTGTTGTTACTTGAAGCACATGGAAAGACATGAGCAGAGGCCTTATCCACGCTCAGTACAATGAGCTCTAATCATTTCCTCAGTGGCAGTAATTGGGGTTACAACTGCCATATGAATCTTGACAGCCAACAGGACTCTTGGTTTCTTTTGTCATCCTGATGCCTTTGAAATATTAGTAGTCCACTACTCTTGGTGTTGGTTCTCTTGCTATCTTAACTCACTTTTCTTGTTGTTTGTTTGATGAAAGCACATTATTCACTCCGCTTGATGCACACACCAGTTCAAGGCATACAGAGATGATTCTGGCTTCTTAAAACCTCCACAGTAATGTTACAATGGGGCGTTCTGTAAGCCACAGGCTTTTAATGCATGGTATGAATCCATGAATTCAAGCAAAAGTTCTATGATTCCATATTTATTTCTAGTTTAAAATTTTCTGTTGTACCTTTCTTAAGCACTGAACCAAGGCAGCTCACTAAATACAAAAGACAAACAAACGAATGAACAAGACTGAGTTCTATTAATTATATAGGTTATAGAAAATCAAAGCCATCAATATTATAACCAACTAACCTTCGCTTTGGGCCTTTCTACACCGTTGTTTTTCCCTGGGGTCATCCCTGTGCGTCCAGATGACACACAGGGAATCCCGGGTTCGACCTGGGATGAACCTGGGGAAACCCCAGGAAAACAGGGATTTCCTGGTTTTTCTGCAGTCCCGGGACCGTGGGAGATGTGTGGGTGCTTGCCCCTGCTTTGTCCCACCTACTCGTGAGTAAATGTGAGGAAGCAGGAAATGGGCATGGAGCTCTTTGGGTGCTCTATGCCCATTGGGGAGGGGGAGCGGGGAAGCGGGGTCGGGTTGTTTTTTTAAAAAAAAACTTACATTTTTGTTGGGAGTGCACTCATCTCCCCTATTTTTTTAAAAAAATGCCGGGTGCAACGTCCCTCTTTCCTCCCGGGATGTCATGCGCACGTATGGATTCAGGGGGAGGATCTTGCGTGCAGAATATCGCAAGATCCTCCCCCCTCCCTCCCGGAAGGCCAGGAGGTATAGAAAGGGCCTTTGTTGGTAGATGGTATCACTTGATCATTTATGCTAATCTATTCTTTTATCTTCTTCCCATATTGCAAGACCCAAGATGTGCAGAAGTGCATGGATGAAAGGAAGTTTCTTGAGGCTGTGGAGCTCCGTGGAAGGTGCTGTGCTATTCTTCATTCTCACGGTGGCAGAAATTACCATGTTGCATTCCAGTGAACACTGGCTAATTGTGTTAAGGGGCTATTTTTCATGGTTAAGTAATGTGGTGTGGCATTAAAAGTAGTATGAAAATGTTTTCCATTCAGTCCTGTCCAAAGTGCAATGAGATATCATTCGCAATGTAATGCTTTTATCATTCTAAAAGCATTACATTTCTATCAAGAGTAGCAGTGGCTTAAGGAACAAGTAAAGATCTGTGGTTACTAAATGTTCTCAGTGTCTTTTTTAAGTTGGAGAAATTTTGACACATTGTCCATGGCTAGACGAGGCGATATCCTGGGTATCACCCCGGGATCATCCCTGTGTGTCTACATGATGCACAGGGGATCCCGGGGACAGGGAGAGATGATCCCTCCATTTCCACGGGATATGACCCTACAGTTTAATGCTGTTCTTTCCCATGGTCCTGGGCTCGTCCTGAGACTGCGGGACGTGTGGCTGGGCATCACGGTTTGTCCCGGCTCCTCCCGAGTAACCGCAAGGAGCCGGGCACAAGATGCAGAGCTCCTCAAGAACTCCGTGCTCATCAGGGGTGGGGGGAGTGGGAGTGGGGTGTGGGTTTTTTTACACTTACATTTTCGTAGGAGCGTTCCTGCGCTCTTTTTCAATTAAAACCAAATAAACAAAACAGTGGCTGGGATGTCCTCTTTCTTCCCGGACGTCACGCGCTGCATGTAGACAGGGGGAGATCTCACGATAACCATGTCGCGAGATCCTCCCCCCTGCATCGCACTAGACCCGGTAGGTCTAGCCATGGCCATTCTCTAATAATGTGGAATCGTTTGGATGTTAAAAAGAACAACCCAATGAGAAATATTGTTTTCTTCTACAGGAGTTTTGAGAACAATTTGAATACATACAAGCTGTTGTCTACCAAAAAGTCAGCTGCTGAGCTTCCCAAGGTACTTCTTATGTAATTGTCAAGATATTTGGTTCATTCATTGACTGGTTTCTTCCTTCTTGGTGGATGCCTTGTTGAGCAAAAAATTAAGAAAAGCAGATTATTTTGAATTCTGAAAAACTGTCTCCATGGAAACACCTGCTACTAAGTTTGGTATAACTGGCCACAGGCCTGTAGAATGTTTTGAAGCATGCTAGGCGTTTTGGAAACTCACTAGATTGGCATATTTCTTGCCTTTAATTACCAGAAGGCACTTTCTGAAAGGCCTTAATTTCTCTGATTGAAAAAAGCATGTCTAGCTGCAATATTCAAATCTATGGCTGAAGTGCATATTTTGTTAGAGCAAATCATTTACACACTTGCCTTCCAAAATAAGGCACAATTTCTAGTTCTGAGTCATATGTTATCGGGTCAGCATAAGGCCAGCTGGTACTAACCTGTTCCAGTGATGGTATAAATAAGCCCATACAATGACAATTACAGCATGCAACCACATGGGGCCAACTCTGTGTGACAAGTTGTTTGTCTTAAAACAGGTCTCAAGACAATTTCACAATTTTCACCGCATTTAAAGTACCAAAGTAGCCTGATTGTTCAATTGATCAGCATTTTAAAAGCAGATTTTGTTGACTATTTTGTATGTTGCAGGAAATGCACATACTGGTTTTATATAACAGCTAGATTGGTAGGAAATGTTTACAGCCACAGTGTTATAAAGTAGGGCTGTGCACCGCCTCGGGCCGAGGCACCGAATCTGAGCTGAGGCGGACAGATTCGGCCCACCTTGGCTTGGTTCTGAGGCGGTTCCGAAGCTTTGGGTTGCTGCGGGCTGATTTGGAATGGCACCGGGCGGGCCTTACCTGCCGCTGCTGCCTCCTGTTTAGTATCTCTATGGCTACAAACTAAGGTGGCCATAGAGGTACTAAACTCAGAGGCCCTGCGATATTTTAAAATCGCGTGCGGCCTGTTTATTTTTAACTGCGTCGCTGGCGACAGAAGCTGGCAGAAGTGAGGCGGCGGCGGTGGCGGTGGAGGCAGCAGGTAAGTGGGGAAAGGGAGGCTTTTCCGGGTGCCGGCTGCACAGCCGGTACCTAGAAAAGTCTTGAGTCGCCTCAGAGGACCTGAATCTCGGCTTCGGCGCCAAGTCGAGTCGGGCAACCCCCGAAGCAGCCCCAAGGTGGATTGCGGCTGCTTCGGGGGCTCCGAACCGGCCTCCGAGGCGGATCAGGGGGTTCCTGCACAGCCCTATTACAAAGTGATTAACGTTAGCAAGCTCTCAATTGCTAGGCTTGGAGGCTATACTATTGTTTTTGCATGGCAATAAGACATGCTGTATGTGTATTTTACAACTGCATTTTTATTTATTTTTTGCTTAAAGCTGAACAACAAAAATGCTCAGGCCCTGTTCCTCAGTTTTGCCACAGTTTTGATTTACTTCAGACGTACCTTTGCAAAAATGTGATTAGAGTGCATAAGAAATGACTCTGAAGTTTAAAGGATTCTTTAGACGATGCAAAATTTATCAGTTTCTTATAGACTGCTAAGGTGATGAGATGGCTAAACAAAATGATGACATAACAAAAATCAATTGAAATAATTGCATGAAACTGTTTACAAGCTTCATCTTCCATTCCACTGTTTTTATATGACTTAGCGTAGACAGTTATAGCCCTCAGAAATTTCTTTGCTGTGATTCCTCCTCACTTTGCTTACAAGAAGGCTCCATTTCAGACACCTGATAGTGCTGATTTCGACGTGTGCATGAGCACATGCAGATTGTGCTGTTTTGCTTTACTCTCTGCTTTCTGGGAGTTGTAAGAGACAAATCGTGCAATAGAACAGCCTTGCAGTGGCTTCCGTTTTTTATTTAAGCCTCAAAAGTTGGCAAGCTTACAAAAATTCCAACCATTCCTGCAGTAAGCGCAAGAATGGAGTAATTTTCAGGGCCTGAGAGAGTAGGGGAGGTGAGAAGGTCCAGGATCTCCAGGGAGCTAATCCTGCCATTGTTCCTAGCCCAAACTTCTCTCACAGTACGAATGCCCAGGGGGAGGAAGAAGGGAAGGTTCTCCATATACATGCCCTTAGCTGAAAGACTAAAAGCTCCATCTGGCGAGCGTTTTATTGCACGCTCGTTACTGGGCGCTCGTGGTGTTTGCTCAGGTCCCCCACATTTTTGTGAACCGCCCACAGAGCTTCAGCTATTGGGTGGTATAAAAATGTAATAAATAAATAAATGAATAAATGACATCATTTGCCTCCCGCACACCTCCCACCCCTTCTGGCCTTCGTTTCACAACAAAAAACCTAGGGGTGTGCACGGACCCACCGATCCGCCCCGCGGGCCGATCCGAAAATTTCAGATCAGGCCCGCTCCGCTCCGTGCCACTCCGCCCATAGTCCGCTCCTCTTCGCCGCGGAGCTCCGGCTCCAAATCAGAGCTCCGCAGTGGAGGGGAGCGGCGCCAGGTAAGGCCCCCCTCCCTCCTCTCCCTTACCTGCAGAGCCCGGTAAGGGACCAAGGGGGAGTGGTGCCAGGTAAGGCTCCCCTCCCTCCCTTACCTACAGAGCCTGGTAAGGGACCAAGGGGGAGGGGGACGCAGGTAAGGGAGAGGAGGGGGGGGTTTACCGGGCCCTGCCGCTGTTGCCGCATGGGCGACAGCGACAGCGGCAGGGCCTGGTAAACTCCACTTACCTTTCTTGCGGAGCTCCGGATCGAGGCGAAGGATCTGCCTTCACTTCAATCCTCTTCGTAACGCTCTGCTGGCCCCCCAATCCTCTTCGCCTCCGCTTTAAGGGGAGGCGAAGCACCCTGCTCCACTTCTAATTCACCGGTCCGATTAGAAGCGGAGCACATCCCTAAAAAAAACCCTCTGGTTAAGTCTGATGTTTTTTTAAACTCAGAATTGCTGTGTGCAGGAGAAGCAGCGCCATTAGAACAGCAGACTCAATGGGCCTTGTGCTCGTTCTGTACTTCCTCTTTTGAAAAGAGGAAGTAACTGAGGAACAAAAACACGGGCAGAGACGCGAAGGTAGGGAGTGTGTTAACCCCCGGTGTGTTGGAGCTTTGAGAGGTGAAATAGAAACCAGAAAGCAGGACCTTTCCTAGGGCTAAAACTTTATCTCAAGAGGGCTGGTAATTGCTGATTTGGGCCTAGTCTACACCAAGTAGGATATTGCACTATGAAAGTGGTATATAAAAGGCAGGAGCCACACTACTGCTTTATAGTGGTATTGAAGTGCAATGACAACTGTTGGGACCCACATACCATATGTGTGAGTCCCAACATATATTTTGTGAACCGCCCAGAGAGCTTCGGCTATTGGGTGGTATAAAAATGTAATAAATAAATAAATATACCACTTTCATACTGCTTTCATAGTGTTATAGCCTGCTTGGTGTGGCTCCTGCCTTTTATATACCTCTTTCATAATGCAATATTCTGCTTGGTGTAGATTAGGCCCAGGTCTCTTAGATCTCACTGGGCAACTTGTAGCGTTCCAGATATTTTAGTCCACAACTCCCATCAGCCCAAGCAACTGAGGGGTGATTGAAGTTGTAGGCCGAAACATCTGAGAACCACAAGTTGTCCATTCTTGGTCAGGTAGTCCAGTCTCCTGAAAGGCATGTTCCCTCAATTCATTGCAGCTATAAGACAAAAGAAAAAAAATGGGTAGAAGCCTATAGAGATAATTGTATATTCATAGTTTATTTTCATCAGTCATAGGCTTAGTTCTACAGCTGATAAGGTGGTAAACCTGTCTTTGGGTATGCCACATCGCACTGCAGATGGGGCCGTGTGCCTGACTGTTCCATCATTACAAAAACCTAACAAGGTTGCACATAGTTTTATGTGTGCAGGGTTTTCTTCTTCTTTTTTTTCTCTGGAAGAACATTCAGTAATGGGAAATATTCCTGATGCTGAAGCAACTGTCGCTGCTGGCTTGCAGAGGACTAACCACCTCCACCAAAAGGAGGGTACGAGGAGCTCCCAGAATCCAATGCTTTCTGCCACACTTCTTTGATGGAAGAATGGGAAATGATGGGGCAGCCATGGGCAGTAATGGCCCAATCTGCTGAGCGGGATGGCCGTCATATGCCCTCAGTTCATTCCGGGTGCCTTGACAAGCTACAGTGATGGCGGGGGGTGGGGTGGGGTGCTCCAATATGGAGGTAGCAATTAACAACAGGAAGGAGAAAGCAGATAGGAGGGAGTTAAGAGAGAAAGGAGAAGGGATAGGAAGACAGACAAACCACCAAGAGGAGAGTGCTATGGGACCTTTATCGTACAGACCCAGTGGAGCATTCTTGGGATTATTTCCCATTATCTAGACAGGAAAATTGCCCTTACCACATTAAAATAGTGAATGCAGAATGCCAGTGAAGGAACTAGGCATAATTAATAAAGCCCTGTTGTTCACTCACACAAAGTCATCAATTTATTTATTAAACCTATGGACTAAGAGGGTTCAACGTGCCCTTCCCTAACGAACCACCCACAGAGCGCAACGGGAGCCAGTTGATGTTGAAGCAGGACTCTTCTGGGACTCTCCATCTGGTATATTTGAGATCTAGTTCCATATATAAAAAATAATGTGGGGGTTTTCCTTATGAGTTAGCAGTGAGTCAGGCAGCTGGTCTAAGGTGTTAAAATATTTTTAATGGGAGATGGGAATAGGAGCCAGAGAGTCAATTGGGAAAGTATTTGCACTTTCCGCCCCCACAAAATTGACATGTATACATATTCTCCTGAGCTTTTAACTCTTCACCTCCTGCTTGGCTGGGGAATGCTGGGACTTGTAGGCCTTTTTTTGTCTCGACCTGCATAGGCTTCTGCCTGTAATAAATTTATTTTTAGGCAATATATGAAATATAGGTGTTTATTATAAAAGCTCCAGCTTGTTCACACGGAATCTCTCAAAACTGGGAGTAAACACGTTAAAGAAAAATTGGTTGCTTACACTGAGAATTGCTTTAGAACTCCATAATTTGCTGTCTCCCCCTGCCCTCCTAAGATCACGCTACTGTGGTCTGCTACATGCACTATATACTGTATTTCTTCGATTCTAAGACGCACTTCTTTCCCCATATAAACATCTCTAAAAACGGGGTGCGTCTTAGAATCGCAGGTCATTTATTATTTCTTAGAATCAAAGCTTTTTTTCTGTTGGTGGTACTGAAATTAGTGTGCGTCTTACAATTGATGGCGTCTTAGAATCGAAGAAATACGGTACCTGAGAAGATTTCCTCTCCTTCTCTTGCAGAGTAACTTCAACGTAGCTGTTCTAAATGTAGGCGCTCCAGCAGCTGGAATGAACGCAGCTGTGCGTTCCGCGGTGAGAATTGGGATAACTGAAGGACACAAAATGTTTGCTGTTACTGATGGGTTCGAAGGCTTTTCAAGAGGGCAGGTTAGTATGTTCCCGTCTGACCTTTTTCATAATATTATGGGAAGTGGTGATGATGATGCTTTCGTGCCCTATACCAGGACGTGAAAGCAGCTTAAAAATATCCTACTTTTAAAATACATCTTCATACAAATATAGAATGTAAAAAGATCAGAGCTAGAGTTTCCACTGAAATATTATACAAAAGAGAAGGGGTGATTTTCATTGGGCAGAATATCTTTCAAATTCTGAGAGAAATTTAGTGAAATCTCTTGGTGAGGAGATCATGCCTACCCTTAGAACACTAAACCCTAGCAACTAGCAATACCGAAGAACAACGAGAAGAAGACTCCTTACGATGGATGGAGGTATACGGTATTCCCCACAGAGGCTCTGTTAGAAGATGCAAGACTGTGCAGTGTAATATGTAATTAAAAATGGGTAATTTATTTGCAAGGTTATTGTGAACCTCTTATATCATTCCCCCACCCTCAAAAAGAGGCCTGAAACTTGGGCCCTTTCTACACCTAAGGGTTATCCCAGGAAAATGGGAGGATCGTCCCTGTCTGCTCCCAGGACCCCTGTGTGTCATTTGCATGCACAGGGATGATCACGGGATAATCCCAGGAAAAAAGGCAGGTGTGGAAATGGCCTTGGTCCATCTTTACTTGAACAACAGCTAATTTCCCCATAGTACTTCTTTTAAAAAGCCATAAAGATCTTTTTAAAGAGGCTGTGATTAAGTATGTGTGTGTGTGTGTGTGTGTGTTTGTTTATGTGTGTTTATGTGTATATACATTTGCTTCATGGATACCTCGTGTGAAACTTTCTATTTCAGATTCCATATATTTGTTCTGAAGAAAGCTTTTATGTGACCTTGACAGGAGGCCACGTTCAGCCGTCTGCCTGTCCTGAAATAGCTATGGCAGTATCTGGTGATAAGACCCACAGGCTACATAACAATAGACAAGAGGCCATTATATCACAAAATCTGTCACATTTGATTCCTGTTTTTGCCCCCCCCCCTCCATTGAGGAGGTGTTTGTGAAATACGTTTAGAGCGTTCCTATTCTTGAGGCGTTTGGTGTGGCGTGCTTATGAACCCATGAAATATTCTTTTCATTGAGAACAAATTCCAACTGGCTTCTCCTCAGCCCATTAACAACTGGCATAACATTTAAAGAAAGTATTTCCCCTCCCTCTTAGCAACTTGTGGCACTTTCTAGGATTGCAGGATTGCATCCCCAAATTGAATGCAGCAAATTTGGACACTGTGCACAGTTAGATGCTTGATGAGGTTAACATCTGTTTTTAAACTATGTCGTAGGAATTTGAAAATCACTTGAACAAGCTCCTTTTTTTTTTGGTTTAAAATTATAGATCAAAGAAATCAGCTGGGGAGATGTTGGAGGTTGGACTGGCCAAGGAGGGTCAATCCTTGGCACAAAACGGTAATGTAAAAAGACTATATACTATATCTTCTAGCAAATGGAAGATATAATGGTGAAAATGTGTATAGGTATCAGTACTTTCATGTGAAGATATACATGCAGGGTTGATGCACAGGTCAACAAAGAGGAAATTACTGCTTTGAACACTGCTTCTGTAGAGGCAGGCCTGATAGTTATGTTACCTGTGCTGCATAGTTGCTATTCAGCTCCCATGATGCTGGAGTCTAGTAAGATTTGAAATGTGGAGTACACATAGAATAGGAAGATTATATAGTTACCACCACTCTGGCCAATAAATATGCTAACCCCTCAATTGAAATAAATTGGGTAAGACACACACACATGTACAGACACTCTATCTACAGAATGTTGGACTGGTGCATAGAGGTATCAAGAATAATAAATAAGTGTATTCTGAAATTTGATACCCACTATCCTATTTATCGAAACCACCCGAATGTCTATAATATTATCCAAATTCACAGTTGTTACTTTTAATAATGTACTTCTGAAAATAAGTGATGTCCGTCTACCCATTTTACCTTCCAAGGAAAATGAGGGAAAACCAGAAAGATAAAAACACACATAATGATTAAATTAATTTACCTGTTATTTTACAAGCTCTGAAATATGCAGGGCTGAAGGATTTCAATCCAAACAACACGGAAACAAAGTCTTTTCATAAAGTACCGTAACATAGTATGTTAGATTAGCAATTACATGTAACTTCATAGTTTTATAAAACTAACATGTTCAAAAGTACTGCCTAGTAGTGTGACAAATAAAATGTGTTTCAATATTTTATCCTAACTGCATTGCTGATAGCCTTTTTCTAAAAAACCCCCCCAAATATATATTTTAGTACGCTCCCTGGAAAGTATATGGAGAAGATTGCAGAACAGATGCGAACTAATAACATCAATGCCCTCCTAGTTATTGGTGGATTTGAGGTATATCACTTTGTTTTCTTTCCCATGTAAATTCTTATTAGTAAACAAGCTCGAACAACTAAAATATTGTGTACTATCAAGAGGTAATGCTAAGATTCAAATGTAAAGACCAGTAAGACTTTGTGATCAAATCCTATCCAGTCCATCCTCAAGACTGCATGCTGCTAAATGTCTCAGTGGGCAGTATCCAATGTCACTGTTGGGTAAGTGGCCTCTCCCTCTCATTACATTACTCGAGCAGGACCTACTGCTTGCACAACAGAGATTTAACACTTCTTATAGAAAGCCCTGAAATGAGCAGAAATGCTTGTTTCTGGATTAGGACCGAGACCCCTTAGGCAAGCTCCGCTGACCTAACCCTTTTCCAGAAATGAGCATTTCCTAAATCTCTGCCATGCAAGTTGTGGGTCTCATTGCAGAACGGAATCGGTAGGGGCACAGTGCCCCGTTGGATACTGCCCATTGAAACTGGTAGTGCTCATTGCCAGTGAACCAGTTAGAAGCTTTATAATTGGAGTCACTCTAAGAAAAGGTGTCAAAACACCAGTGTCAATCGTTATAGTGTAGGTGTGTGCAGCACTGCCCAGAAGGTTTCTGGGGTTGGGGCAGGTGGGATGTTGGGGGCCCTGGTGCTGCTTCTTATAAGGCCCTATATGAGTAATGTGGCATGGTTGGGGCAGGGATCAACAGAACGCACAAGAGCTGAGGCGGGGGTGGGGTTGTTTTCCTGGGGCAAATTGCCCAGTTGCCCCCTCCCCATGCCCTGGGCAGTCCTATGGGTGGGGGATGGGGGATTCCCCCAGGCAGTGGCATTGGGAACTTCTCAACACCATCCTATGCACTGATGGCCTCTGTATATCAGAACATAGGATCCAGCTAAAAGAAAGAGAACATATATAGGCACAGATGTTCACAACACTCTATCATTGGGTTTAATGCAAAACAGATTGTCTTTGTAAGAACTGATAGTGACGACATTTTCAATCTAAGAATCTTCTGTATTGACTATGGATACAATCTGCAAACATTACTTCTGGGCATTCACCTATTCCATTTCAGTGAAGCCCAAAATGGCAGTCCTGTGTTGAGTTTCCTCCTTCTGCTCCTTAATCTGTAATACAATTATGCTATTGTATTACAGCAGCTACTAATAGCATTGAGTGGGGATGGGGGAAATACAACATGATGATATCTAGATACTTACATTGTTACAGAGCAGGAAGTGAAACACTACACAGGCCTCCTGTTTTCAGTAGAAGTCCCATATTTCTTATTACTCTTAGAATTGTGGACTGGGTATGGCGTGTGTTTTTAATATAAATATAATTGTACTTAATTAATCTTCGTACAGCATTAAGGCACTGCTTATAGCCAAACTTCTGTTCAGGAATATGGATTCCATGATTAATGTTCAACCTTCCTAAACATGGGCTTCAATTCTTTAATCCGTGTATGAATAGAAAAAAGTCATTTATACATGTGGGATTTTCTCTCTCTGTGCTATTGTACTGTTACACAGAACTCTCAGAAATGCTTAGAAATACTTACTGTAACAGCTTGATATTAGAGTTATTTTGCTTGTATCTGTATTATGTGTTGTTATATTCTGTATGAGGTGTTCCCTAGTGTCTGTGGCTGGAGACGCACAGTCGTTTTTAAGAGCACTGAAAGTGGTTTGAGAGAGGCTTTGCTTCCCATGGAGTCCACTTGTGTTTCTGTTCTACTGTTGTCTCTAGTCAAGCAGGGTTTTGAAACCATGCACAAACCTCTTTACCAGAGACAAAGGAGAATGGGCGTACCCAATACACACACCGTGTGCAGCGATCCCTCTGTCAAATCACCTTCGAGCCTGTGAAAAAAACTGACTTCTGTCTCCAACGTGTGCGCAAAATCCCCATTGCTGTAATTCAAATCTCTTTTTGCCCCCTCTAATTCTGCATACGTTACCATGTGTGCCCATCAGGCCTACCTGGGACTTTTGGAACTCTCTGCTGCCCGGGAGAAATATGACGAGTTTTGTATTCCCATGGTTATGGTTCCTGCAACCGTATCCAACAATGTACCGGGTTCAGATTTCAGCATTGGTGCAGACACTGCTCTGAACACTATCACTGATGTAAGTCTATCTTCTTTTGTGTGCATGCTCACTAACATAGCCATCCTGGTTACTGCTGAAGACAGCTGGAGTTGGAGATTTTCTTGGACCAGAATGCTGGGAAACATGATCACTCCAAAAATTAGATGCATATCCACACAGACACGTAATCCTTTGATTATTATTATTATTATTATTATTATTATTATTATTATTATTTGCATTTTTATACCGCCCAATAGCTGAAGCTCCCTGGGCGGTTCACAAAAACTAAAACAATTCAAAGTGTAAAACAAACAGTATAAAAACATGATATAAAATACACATTAAAATGAATTAAAACATACCATACATGATTAAAACATCCTGGAAACATTCTAAAATTTCACTGGATAGGCCTGCCGGAATAGATCAGTCTTTATTGCTTTTTTAAATTCTAAAGGACTGTCAAGTTGACGAATCTCCTCCGGTAGGCCATTCCACAGTCTGGGAGCAGCGGAAGAAAAGGTCCTCTGGGTAACAGTTGTTAATCTGGTTTTTGCTAGCTGAAGTGGATTCTTCCCAGAGGACCTGAGTGTGCGGGGCGGATTGTATGGGAGAAGGCGATCCTGCAGGTAGCCTGGACCCAAACTATGTAGGGCTTTAAAGGTGATAACCAACACTTTGTACTTTGCCCGGAAACTAATTGGCAGCCAGTGAAGAGATTTTAAAACTGATATAATGTGGTCACCCCTAGGTGTACCAGTGACCAGCCTGGCTGCGATATTTTGGACTAATTGAAGTTTCCAGATTAGGCACAGAGGTTGCCCCATGATCAGACAATAGGTTTCCAAAAACATGGAAGCTACATTCTATTTTGTTAATTCACATAAGAAATATGTACCCCACGTTTCCAAAAATTTCGACGTCAAGGCAGCTTACAAACCCTACTAAAATAAAATCAAAACTCATCATTATTATTTTTATTTCAGATTATATACCCCTTATAATATCAAACCATATCTCTAAGCAGCTTACAGACACAACTACAGCTACAAAATAAATCATCAGTTGAAATGTTTAAAATATTTAAAACTAAAAGAACAGCAGTTATTAAGCCAGACTCAAGGACAGCCTAAGTATTCAAAAAGGCTCGAGTAAAGAGATAGTTCTACAAAAATATGCATAAGGATAGATCAAATCAAACAATCTAAAACAGAAGAATCGGCAGAAAATAGACGGCGACAAAGGCAGATAACCATTAAATGCTCAAGAAAATAGCCAATGTGCTCAGGATTGGAACACCAGTCTGGCTCAATACATTCATCATTTAGGCAAGGTGAATTTTCTAGACTCCTATAAAGCAACTTTTAAAATATAAATGAGGACAAGAGCTGCAAAGCTAATTCTGCATGCCCAAGGGGAATTTGTGCAAATGTTCCTCAAGCAGCACACTTTTACCATTCCATATGGCAAACTGCTTTTTAAACTACTGGTGTCTCAAAAGCATTTAGTGATTTGTCATGGGAATCTGCTATTAAATGTTTTAAAAGGCAGAAAATTCCACTGGGCCTGCCAAAGTCTCTGGTCATAGATCCCAGCCTGAGGCTTCTCTTTTAAATGCAGTGCCATGTAAATCTCTTTTTTAAACCCTCTAACGTTTTAAAGCTTCGGCCTTAGCTAGACCTAAGGTTTATCCCGGGATCGTCCCTGCCTGCTATCCTGTGTGTCATTTACATGACCCCGGGACGATCCCGGGATAAACCTTTAGGTCTAGCTAAGGCCAGAGTTGAAATATAAAAGTGTTGTTGGATGCAGACTATTTTATCAGATGCAAAAAGACAACAGAGAGCTCAAAGGATTTCTGTTTTCCCCCCTGCTGATATTGATCTTGGCAGGACATGGAGTGTAGTTTTAAAACTTCTTCCTCATGTGCCATAAATTATCTCTACATGGTGCTAGTTTCCAGTTCTGGTACAAAAAAATTACCCACCTCGGTTTTTATAGACAAACTAAGGTGAGAAATACTTTCTTGCATGTTTCTTGCTCTCCTTTCTCTGCTTCATGGGTTTTCTTGTCTTATTTAAATGACGTGTGGTGGTTCTTTCTTCTTTCTCTGCATTTTACTTAGAATGCAGATACCGCAAAGTCTGGCTAGATTGTAGGTAGATGGTAGTTCCTAGATTTCTTTTAATAGAGTAGCTGCTCCATCTTAGTGGTGTCAATACTAGGGGAGCCTGGTGACTGTTTTTGTATTTGTTCGCTTTGATCAGTACTTTTCAAATGGTGTTCCGGTAACGGCGACGGGATGCTCACACAGTTGACCTTGCGCTACCATGTGCATGTTCAAGTGCATGCTCAGTTTCCAGGAAGCCTTGCTTAAATCACCCCCAAACTGGCTGAGCTCTCGAAAGATGCCACAAAATGCTCTGCAAGTTGAAGATGTTGGTGTGGCAAGGAAGTTCTAAAAGCACCAGACGGATATTCAGCTTCAACATTCTGCAGTTATTGTATTCAATCCATACATAATGTAATCTTAAACATATTGGATTCTCCCGCCTTTATAACAGAAAAAAAAAAATCCATGGCATGTTTTCATTGCTACTCATTGATGGGAAATGATTGTAAAATGTTAACTTTGCACTTTCTGTCCACTGATAACCAAAACTGTACTTGTGTTGAGCTAGTTTATATGAGATGGGGTAAGCTTCATTTCATAAGTCTCAGAGGATTTTAACGTGTGGACAGCTTACATGAACACATCCCCTGCCCCACATCCTTGATAAGACCATGGCTGTATTCAGACAACACAACTGTCAACAGTGGGATAATAATCAGCTCGACAGTTGTTTTTCTAGGGGGTATTCCTCACACAATTTAATAATAATCAACTGTGGTGTGAATTAGGATCAGTGTTGAGTTGACAATTAGTCCATGCTGAGTTGACTCACTTATCCACCCCCTCTCTCCACCCTCTCAGTCCTCCCACTAGTATCCCATCAGCCATTGCAGCTGAAAATCAATCCTGCCAGCTGGCCGAGAGGGTAGCCACCACTTTGACCACTCTTGCCTTGCGACTCTGTGTCTGAAATAACCAACAATGGCCAAGGAAATAACCAATGGTGCCCTTCACACAACACAATAACCAATGGTGGTTCACATAGCCAACTCTGCACAGCGTTGGTTATTCGCATTGGTTATTTTGGCCAAATAACCAACCGTTGGTTAAAAAGCTCCCTCCACAAAACACGATAACCCATGGTGGATTAAATAACCAACCACAGACTATTTAAACCACCATTAGCTATTGTGTTGTGTAAACTCAGTCTATGAGTCCATCTGATCCTGCATCCTGTTTTCGCAGTGGGCTAGCCAGATGCCTCTGGGGAAATCATGAAGGCATCAACCCTCCCTTCCTGCAGCACCTAAGCATCTGGTATTCAGTGGCTAATAGCCATTGATGGGCATTTTCCACAACATATTCCCTCTATTTAATATGTCTATACTGATGGTCATCGCCTCCATAAATTCCATACATTAAATATGTTTTGTGTGATATGTTTATTTTCCTTCCTGAACCTACTGACATTGGATGACCCTATGTTCTAGTATTATGAGAGAGGGGGATAGGTTCTCTATATACATTTTCTCATCATCTTGCATAACTATATAAATCCCCAATTATCCACCCACCCACCCCCGATCATATTTTTTCTGATCTAAAAAACCCTGAGCATGTCAAGGCATAAACCTTTGCATTTTTTAGGCAGAAAGAAAGTTCTACAACTCCCAGTATGCCCCAGCCAGCTTGTAGGACTTCTTTGTCTAAACATGCAGAAAATTGCAACCATAGTCTTTCTTCTTGGGAAAGGTGACCCCTTAATCATTTTACTTACCCTTATTTGCGCCTTTTCCAGCTCTACAAGATCAGTTTTGAGATGTGATAAGAACGTGTCCTAATATTCCAAATGTTTCGACATTGTAGATTTTTATAAAAGCATTGCAGTACTAGCCATCTTATTTTCAGTCTCCTTCCAAATAATCTTTAGATGGAATTTGCCTTTTTCATTACCACTGCAAACTGTTTTGATGACCAAGAGCTCTTTTTTGGTTAGTAACAGTTTTGACCTCATCAGTGCATATATATATTTGCCTCAGTGTGCATCACTTTGCACTTTCTTCAAATTCATTTGTCATTTGGTTGCTCATTTGCCTAGTTCAGAGAGATCCTTTTGGAGATCTTTGCAATCCATGGGGACTCAGGAGAGACTTTGTCAAAAGCTTTCACAAATCCAGATATAGAATATCTACTTGATCAAAACAATGTACATTTTTTTTACACTCTGAGACCTCCCTAAGACTGCTGAGACTATACTTCCCTTTTCAGAAGCCATGCTGACTTTTTTCTTTTGCAAGAGTTGTTCTTCTATATCAGGGGTCTCCAACCCTTTGGGGCCCATGGGCATATTTGGGTTTTTTTTTAAAAAAAGTGCCCTGAGCATTTCCACAAATGGGCTGCTATGGTGGAGGTGCTAACTTCTATAGAGCTTACGCTCTATAGAAGTTACCCACCAACCCACCTGGATTCCTTTTTTAAAATTCAGTAATGTTTTGGCTAGTTTCTAGCACTTCTAGTAAGGATACCTGATTTAAGTGATGTCGTATTTTTAGTTAGATCAGCATTTTGCATTTTTGTTCTTTAAGAACTCTCAGGTGTACGCTGTTTAGACCCAGTGTCATCTCTCATACCACATCAGTTGTCATGTTATTTGCCTAAGTTCTTCAGAACTCTTCTCTGAGAAATATTGTCCAGCTCCCAACATCTTCCACAGTGAAAACTGGTGCAAAACTGGTTCATCTTCCTTTTAACGAATTTCTTCAGAACGACTCATATGTATGTGAACAGTACAGACTTTCTGCGCCCACTACTACCTTCTCTTTGTCCGTAAATATAGTGGCATTGGTTCTAGTGCGACATTGGATTTGTACCGAGGAGACTGTGTTCAAATCCACGTTCAGCCCTGAAGCTTATTGACTGACACTGGGCCAGTCACTGGGTGAACCAGTTCGCACCATCACTGCAGCTTAAACAAGCCATGCTGGCATATGTTGGGGTGCCCTTTACCTAATTACCTACCCTGTTGTGGCTTGTCATTTTGTCTGAACCCAGGCAGCATGACTTGTTTGAGTGGGAAACGAGCCTCAAATAACCCAACAACAGGCCATGGATTGGTTCCCCCTCCAACAAACCATGATGTTCGAATTCAGAAGACACAACAAGCTGTGCCCAGGCAGATAATTAGGCAAATGAAACCCAGCACACACTGCATCTTAAGCAAGCCACCATGGCTTATTTAAGCTGCAGTGATAATTATAAACTGGGCCTCTGTCTCTTTCAAATTAATCTTTATCTCACAGAGTTGTTGTGAGGAAAATTTTGAACTCTTCCCTGCCCACCCTGTACACATTAAACCTCCACATATGCCATCCTGAGATCCTTGAAGGAGAGAGAAAGGATTATTACATCTTGAAGCTTAAACGACTAATATCAGATTTCTTTTTAAAAAATGATTGTCAAGTTGTTGGATTTACTCATTGTAAAAGAGTATACATTATGCAGAATGAAGTGATGTGAATTCTGAACTACACTGCCTGGGATCGCAGGTACAGGCATGCCATTTTCTTTCATACAAAAAGAAGACGACATACCTAGAAAACTAGCACAACAGGGGGATGACTAACCTTTTATCTCTCCTGGCTGTTCTTTTTTTAAATTGGAAGCAAGCATTAAAAATATAACAACCTATCCCTGCAATCCCTAGTGGTACAGTCAAGAATTCTGCCATTCAGTGTAGGTCGAATTAATGTTGGTATAATCAAGAGAAACTATGTCAGGAGAGGTGAAGGAACTAAAACTTAACCAGCCAAGTCTGGAGATAGCCATGTTAACAAAATGATCAAACACTGCTATAGCAGCATAGTTTAGTTCTCTTTTTATTAACAGTTTGGGGCCAGTGTTCAAAGCTCTGTTAACACCCCCAGCATGCACTGCAAGTATATAGTAGGTAACTCCTAAGTTTGATCTCCCAAATAGAAGCCTTAAATGCATGTTGCGTAGCATTAGCGTTCACTGGCCACCATAGAACTGCTTGCTGGGGGCTTGTGCTTTGGCCTCCTGCCCTCCCCCTGACACAGGAAGTGGGAGGGGAGTTCTCTCATGTCATGCTTTGCTTTGGCATGCTTAATGCCTACTCCAAAGCCCAGTGTGAACTGACAGACTTGCCCTATTCCGGACTTCTCCAGCTTGTGGGGAGGGGTGGGGTTAGCGATGGACCACAAATGATGGCTGGCTAAGAAACCAGGCCTGGCTGCTGACATCTTCTTCCAGCAGTGGACGTGTTCCTAATAACCTTTTAGAAAATGCAAAGTGGGGTATAAATAACTGACATCAGTTATTTTCCTCAACCTTTCCGAATGTAGAATTACTCTTGGGTTCAGTCGCTCATCTCCTTTACTAATCTGCTTCAGTCTCTTTTGTCTTTTCCACATCTTGCTCATCCCACGTTTCTGCTAACTCCTGTTGATCTTCTTCTGCGCCAATGCAAATCCAGTGACCCGTTGTGGATTTACATGGGACAAGCCATTATTAAAATCACCAGCTTTGGGGGATTTGCAGCCCTGAAAATCCCAAACGCCCACTGCCACACACAAGCAGCCACTAGCAGAACGCCTTCTAATAGTGCAACGGAAGGGGCATGAAGTTTATTGCTTAACACTCCTTGTACCACTGCTTCAGGCCTTTGAGAGCTGCTTGCAGTTAGCTGAAGCACGGGCCAACTATGAAGCGTTTTGCATCCCGATCTGTGTGGTGCCTGCTACTATTAGCAACAATGTGCCTGGCACCGACTTCAGTATCGGTGCTGACACTTCCCTGAATGCCATTGTAGAGGTAAGATAGCAAATGCTTCGAGTGAGCATGTTTCTGGCTTGGGGGATCTGCAAGTTCAAAGAGAAGAACCACTTTCAGGACCCTTTTGCTTGTACTTCGTGCCATTAATTGAGGACTGGATGAGAATTATAGGCCTTAGCTAGACCTAAGGATTATCCCAGGCAAATGGAGGGGTCGTCCCTGCCTGCTCCTGGGATCCTCTATGTGTCATTTGGATGCACAGGGATGATCCCGGGATGATCCTGGGATATAGGCCTGGTCTAGCTATGGCCATGGTCTCCATATCTAGCCCACCCCCCCTATGCATCAGATGAGCCCACAATATCCAGTATTATTATTATTATTATTATTATTATTATTATTATTATTATTATTATATTTCTTACCCGCCTCTACATTTGATTGAGGCAGGGAACAACAGTAAATATAAAATACATAAAACTGAATTAAAACATAATATACATTGTTAAAACATCCTAAAAAAACATTCTAAAAACATCCTAAAATAGACCCATTGAAATCAGTGGGACTTAAGTTAGTCATGATTTATACATCCCATTGATTTCAGTGGTCTATTCTAAGCAAGGCTGAGTCTGGGTTCAAACCAGGTGCTGTTGTGCCATGTGCACTGGGCTGGGACAAGCAAGGCACATCAAGTCAGAGGCAAGTATATAGTATGAATTCAAAAGGCCAGCTTTCTTTACCCCTTGCTAATATTAAATCATTTTTGCTCCCGTGGTTTTCATTTAGTTGCTTCAGAATATGATTTTGGAATAAAAATGCCAGCAAGAGCATTTTAAATCAGTTTAAAAACAACAACCAATACTTCATTTCTGGCTGCTGTCATCCAAGGTTTGAAAAGGGTCTTAAAAGATCATGACAGAGATGTCAGAAATGCACTTTCTCTTGTGATCTAGGGACCAGGGCTACTGACTCTGCACCAATTTCCCTGCTTATGGACAGGCACAAAGAAAAGCTTTTAATATTCCAAACCAGTTTGGGGAGTTTCCTCAAATGCTTCATCCTGGAAAGTAGGAAGATTATGCAAATCTTAGATATTTTGTAGGGATGTATACTTTTTAGTGTATATATTCATTCAATATATATATTCATTTGCCTTATAAGGCAGCATCATAGGTAACGGTTGCCTTTTGATACCCGTCTCATAAAGCAACTTTCTCCATCCTGGTGCCCTCCAGATGTTTGGGGTTACGTGATTGGCCATGCTGGGGCTGATTAGAGTTGAAGTCCAAAACGTTGGGAGGCCCCCAGGCTGGGGAAGGATGGCATGAAGCTATGACAGCACGCTTTTCCAGAGCGGGACTTGCAATATTTACAGCAGCAGCAGCTCCCACTGTCAAAAAGACTAGTTGCTTTGGCCATTGCACAACAATATATCGCTGCAGTGAAAATAGGTCCACCTGTGCAGGCAAGCCTTTGTATCGCTTGCTGTAGAGGATCAGTGTTCAATATTAGTTCATCATGATGTAATATATAGGTCCTGCTACTGACCTGATGTTAGTTCAGCACAACCTGTACGTTCAGGTCTTCCACTTAAGGGGGGAAATTCGCATAAGTGGGAGTGCATTCTCAGCCAACTTTCCCCCTTCCTTCTAAAGCCCCCCACTGCATACCACACAGCACTCCCCAACCCTCAAGCGCAGAGTTTTGGAGGGCACGGGGAAGCAGAGGGGAAAGGGAGGCAGGGAAGGCCAGCTCTGTGAATGCTGTTCCACTCATGGAAAGAAGACCAGCATCCAAGCCTTGGAGTTTATACTAGTCACGGGGTGTGTAGAGCTGTTGCAAAGTTGCCCCAAGGTAAACAGATGTTCTCTTCCATGCCTTGATTTAGATCTTGGCCCCAAAGTGTGATAATTATTCAAATTAAAAGTTTCAGCAGCCTTCTTGCCACAGCAAAATGCAAGGCCTCCAGATTCAGCTGTAAAATTCATTTGCCTTGAAATGTAAAAAGTTGGTTCCCTGAGCATTGTCCACAAGCTGTATAAGACTTTCTCTGTGTTGGCTTGCAGAGGCTGGGAGCAATGGAATAATTTTAGTTGGTATTTATATTTCAGTGGATCTTCTGTGGGTTTTGTGTTGTACTGTGTGGTTGACCTAAGCCTTCTCCATTTGATGGGGAATAAGGGTTCCCCCCCCCCCCCAGCTCTCTTAAAATCACAACCCAGAGATTTCAAAATCAAGAGCAGTCTTGGATTTCCGTAAAAGCAAAATGCTGGGTGTAAGATTTTTTTCTTCAATTTTTTTTTTTGTAATGCTAAGAATCATTTATTTATTTATTTATTTATTTAGAATATTTATATACCGCTCCCCATTGAAAAATTTCGGAGCGGTGTACAAGGTAAAATGAAAATAAAAACAGAATAAAACAGTTAAAACAAAATTTAAAAATCAGCAAAAAGCAACAACACAGAAATCCAAGGCTGCATGTTAAAGAAAGGCTTCTTGGAATAAAGACGTTTTCAGGAGGCGCCGAAAGGAGTACAAGGTTGGAATCAGGTAGCTAATGCTATGATTAGGGTGTGAAACATTGCTGATACAACCCAGGTGATGCTAAAACATCACCTTCCCAATGTGGTGAGCATTTGGTGCATGAGTTACTAACAGACCCTCCTTTGCTAGACCTGCGACCGAATCAAGCTGTCCGCAAGTGGGACAAAGCGCCGTGTGTTCATCATTGAGACGATGGGAGGCTACTGTGGCTACCTGGCAAATATGGGGGCCCTTGCTGCAGGGGCTGATGCAGCATACATCTTCGAGGAGAGGTTTGATATTCGGGAGCTCCAGGTAGGCAAAACCCTTCATCTGTTTGTTAAATGCAATGGTATGTTCGTGCAGTGACTATGTGCTGGTTCACATTTATATGTCCATCCAGTGATTTATCATTGTTTGATGACTTACTGCTGAATGTTTGAACCTTCTCCATCAAGTGGCATTATATTTGAGGTGGTGTAAGGGAAAAGGAAAGTCCTGCTGGTTGGTTTGATCCGAGCTGGTTTATTCACACGTGCAAGTCATCACACGATGGTCATCAAGTGATCAGTATATGACCCGGTTCGCATGACATCCTGTTCCTAAGTTGCTCAGGGCTTTGTATGTCAACAACGTAGCCTTGAATATGGCTCAGTAGCTAATGGGCACCCAGTGCAGTCCTTTTAGTACAGGTATAATGTAAAATTGGCTGGGTGCCCCACTGAACACCCTACCTGCTGCATTCTAGGTGCAACTTCTGAACCAGGTGCAAGGGCAGCCCCACATTACAGTAATCTAACTGTGAGGATGTCTAGATATATAAAGCCTAAATCTTCAACGCATGCTTTGTTTTTTTACTGTCCATCTAAAGCATTTCCCCCTAATTTCCACAAGATGGAGTGCTTAAACTCTCAATAATCCATCCCACCCCATTGTATAATGCTTGCAAAATAAGTAGTGCCACTATTTTAGGAGCTGAAGTGGGCGAGAATGGGAAATGGTGTTTAGGTAAAAGTAAAGAGTGACTTTAATCCATCCTATCTCTGGGCTAGATAATATACCCCTCTCCGCTAATCCCTTCCTTTTTTCTGAGCTGACTCAGAACAGTTGGTGCTCCATGCCCTTGAAGAGCCCTAACTCTGGCCCTAAATCTCTCTCTCTCTCTCACTCACTCACTCACACTCACACACACACACACTTTGGACATTTTCCTCATATGTCAAGTATCAAAATTTCAACAGGAGGGCCCATTGGCTAGGCTCTTGACTCACAAAAACTTGGGACATGGTCTTGGAGTCTAACTTGACTCTCCAAGCCTTTCATCTAACCAAACAATATTTCTAATAGTTATTCTATAGCATACGTCAGGTGTCCAAAGTAGTTCTCATACATACCTCAGTAATCCTTACACCAGCACTGCAAATGAAGTCAGAGTGGTTAGTCCTATCTTGCAGAGATTTCTTTTTTATTATTATTTATAGGCTATCTTTCAGGGTTACCCCTTTCAAGGTGGTCCACAACATATTAATATATATATTTGCGATGTTTGCAAGGCAAAGTGTAGGAATAGGCAAACTTATGCTGCTAGACCGGCTCAGAAGAGTGCTATATTTTTCATAGGCCAATGTGGAGCATCTGACTGAAAAGATGAAGACGGGTATTCAGCGTGGTTTGGTGCTGAGGTAAGTTGACAGTTTTTTGGAGTTACAGTATCAAATCAAGTGAAATTGTAGCGGCAGTTGTGCTTTTTGAGGGCAGGGGGAGGAATGGCAAATAATATTTCAGCAGGAAGAGAACACATTTTCCCTGGGAAGCACCACAGTTCTGTGACAGAGTGTATGTACAATTCCTGGCATTCCCCTGTTAAAGATTTCAGGTAACAGGGCTACCAGAGGCCTCTGCCTGAGGCCCTGGAGATTCCTGCCAGTCAGAAGAGTTAATGCTAGGTTAGAGAGAGAAATTATCTGTGTTTGCACCTGCAGACACTTTTCTTGGTGCCTGCCAAGATGTCATAGAGTCATAGAATAGTAGAGTTGGAAGGGGCCTATAAGGTCATCGAGTCCAAACCCCTGCTCAATATCCTACCCATCTCAGTTTTTTTTTTAAAAAAAAATTAACACCTTTTCTTACCAGCAGCTGGGATTGCTGTGTAATAAGTTTCTGTTAGTGCTGAAAACTGTGGATTCAAAGGAATTGTTTAGTATATTGGGGTTCAGACTCCACCTCTGCCTTATACCTCAGTCTTTTGGGTAGGCCACTTGTCCTTTGCCACATCTCTCATGGCGGCCTTTTTGTGCAATGGGCCCGGACATTTTCTCAAATTGCCAAATGTGCCTACGGCCCAAAAAGGTTGCTACCCCTGTTGTAGCCAGAGCTGGCTCCAGGTTCAAATGGGCCCTTGAAAAAATGCTGTCAACTTCTGCATATCCTCTGCCCCTGGCGGGCTTAATGGTGGTGGTGGGCAATCTTGCAGTATGCAACCGTCAGTAGGGAGGCACCTTCCATTTTAGATTTGCCACATTTTAGATTTAGCTCTAGTATTACAGGACATTTAAAAAGCCACCTGCCACACAAGGTAAAAACTGAGCTGAAGTGAATGGGCAGGTAAATGGGCCCAATCTAGCCCAGGTCTGGGCATCTGTGGGCCCTTGGCAGCTGCCTAAGGATGCCAGGTGTTGACACCATGCCTGAGCATAGGGCCGTTTCTTCTACTCATAGATTGTCCCACATTTCGTATTTTTTTCATGCAAAGAGTCCTACTCATGTTTTGAAGCAGATACGCTCTAGGGCATTCTGTTGATAATTCCCACCAGGAAGACTGAGCCCTTATCAGCATTATTCATCTGAAAGTTTTATGTATTTTATATTTACTGTTGTTCCCTGCCTCGATCAGAATGGAGAGGCGGGTAAGAAATATTTATTATTATTATTCTATGAACACAAAGTTTCTCGTGTTGCTTTTTTGAAAAGCTAAGCAGATGTAGTTCTAGTCAGTGTCTGGATGGGAAACCACCCAGGAACCCCACTCCCTTCACATTCATTCCACCTCACTTCTAGAGTGGAAAATGTACCAAATAAATAAATAAATAAAACATATTTATTCTTGTGCTCTACAGGAATGAAAACAGTAGTGAGAACTACACAACTGACTTCATTTACCAGCTGTATTCTGAAGAAGGGAAAGGAGTCTTTGACTGCAGAAAGAACGTCCTGGGACACATGCAGCAGGTAAAGAGGGGTTAGAGGTTCTCCAGGTTGAAGCAAGAGGCGTAAATCAGTTCTTCTAACACAGTAATGGTAGTGAGACTTCAGAAGCAGGCTTGGAAACACCCATGAGAGAGGCTACAGCACATGTCATTTCCATTGCTTAGTTTCTGCATTCACCGCATGGATCTACATGCCCGGTTAACTCTTGCCCTGAATTAGTCTGAAATATAATTTTAAATAGTCTTAATACTAATTCAGCGGCAACAGTTAACTAGACATGAAGACATTTATTTATTTCATTTATATCCCGCCTTTTTTCCTCCAAGGAACCCAAGGCGGTGTTACATAATCCTCCTCCTCTCCATGTTATCCTCACAACAACAACCCTGTGAGGTAGGTTGGGCTGAGAGTCTGTGATTGGCCCAAAGTCACCCAGTGGATTTCCATGGCCGAGTGGGGACCAGAATCCGGATCTCCCGATCCCCAGTCCAACACCTTAGCCACTACACCACACTGGCTCTCATATTAGCATTGGAATCAAATGCCACTGAATTACGTTTTTCAGTCCTGCGTGTCAGTAAGTCTGATTCAAATCTCTGTTCAAAGTGCCAGTATTGCCTGGACTCTTCCCTGAGTTTTCTGTAAAAAGGGACTAAAGACGACCTATCTGGAAAACAGGTCATTATAAAATGTGTAGGAACCTGATCCAGCAAAAGAAGTTGTGAAGTTGTTGCGCCTATATATTTGCACATGAGTGTGCCTCCATTTGTGCCTAAATGTGAAACAGTTATTCCTGTGCATGTTCTGTAACTTATAACAACAGATACATTTCCCCCCCCCAAAAAAAAACACCCCTGAAACTTCCAGTCATTGTTAAACCAAGCATTGAATTCCACAGGGTGGTGCTCCTTCTCCATTTGATAGAAACTTTGGGACAAAAATTTCCGCAAAAGCTGTTCTGTGGATCTCCAAGAAACTGAAAGAATGCTACCGAAGAGGTGAGGAAATGTTAACAGCCTTTTTCATCCCATTAACTAGTTTAGTGCATCAGCTTCTTGTATCCGTAGGATATTGGCAAGCTTGTGAAGATTGATATAGTAAATTGAATGTGTGTAGCACATCTGGGTCAACCCAAATGTGTGGGTTTTTTTACTCTTGGATGTCATCACATCTACAAAAGATGGCTTAGTATAAGGCCAGCTTTCCTTAACCTACATGCCCTCTAGATGTAGTTGACTTCAACTCCAGCCAGCCCCAGCCAGCATGGCCAATTGGGAGTGCTGGGAGTTGTCATCCCAAACAGCTGGAGGACATCAGATAGAGAAAAGTTGGTATAGTTGTCCTGTCTGTTTTTTATGAGCTTGCTGGCAATATTGAAGTTAGGGACCTGTGAATTGTATAGCCTCCCCACTCCCACCGCCAGAATTCAAATGGTTGCACCTGCAGTATCGAGCAAGGGCACGGTGTAATAACAACACATGGACTGAAGTGTGTTATAAATGACCACAACTTCATGGGTTACAACTCACAGGGTTTGGTGTGACATAGGACAAGGATCCAGTCCCACCTTTTGGGATAACTTCTTCGGAAGCGGCAACAACCTTGGACCCATCACAGTGCCAACCAATAATACGGACCCGTCCTGCAACGTGGTGTGTGGCAGGCATTCTCGCCCCTGAGCTGGGCTGAGGCCTTGGCCACCGCTGAAGTAGACCAGAGAGGGAAGGTTCTCTCCCATGTCTGCTCCAGTCTCTGCCCCAGAGGCCAGCCACCACCGTCAATTGGCCCCTGGAGCTGGTCCTGACCTGCACTGTAGCTCGATAGCAGGCCAGGTCAGCTCACTACTGGCCACATATGAAAGATGAGGATTCTCATTCCCTCCCCCTCCCCCTCCCTCTCCCTCTGTCCCTCAAACATAGAACAGGCCACAGAAGATGGGTCCTTAAATAGCCAGATCCAGGTCTTGCTACCACTGTATTTTTCATCACTGGATATTATACCATTGCAGAACACCATTAAGAATGGCTTGAGAATTATGGCTACAGTGTATTTTCATCAGTAGGGATAGGAAAACATTCGATTTAATTTTGGTAATTAAAAAGGAAACCTTCAACTTCGTGATGGTCTTGGGGAAACAATTTATTAAAAGGTGCTAGTCACTGAGACTATATTACATCATTAGTCCATTGGTTGCCCATTCATTTGTGGGCTAAATTCAAGGTGATGATCTGGATCCCAGGGTATTTGAGAACAGACCTTTTCCTCCTGTATGAAATATTAAGATGTTAGGAGAGGGCCCTGCTATGGATGCTTTTCTGGCCAGAAGTGGAAGTTGGCACCTGCTAGGAGCAGAACTTTTCCAGTAATTGCATCTCATTTGTGCAAAGCTCTCCCATTAAAAGGCTGTAGTGTTGACTCACTGTTGGTCTTTTGAGAGCAGGCTTTGTTTCTATGTGCCTTTGGGACAGGGTGTGGAGGGAGGTGGATAATTAATTCTGCTTGCTATCTTCCCCCCCCCCCTTTACTTTTACATTTTTTAAATAGATCTGAACTATTTTTAAAGTTGTTTTTAGATGTCACTATTCATTGTAAGTTACATCATTTTTGGAGCAGAAAAATAGGGATAGAAAATTAGAAAAATAAAAAAATGTAAAACGTTTAGTAGCTGCAGTTATTTATTGTAATATTTCTTAACCATTTTAAGCCATCTCTCACATCCCTTTCCCCCCAAATCAGTGGGAAATCATGCTTAGGACGAAGGTAGTTTACACTATCAGGAATATTTGAGGTCTAGATGGACTCTTGGTCTGATCCAGCATGGCTCTTCTTATCTTCTTATGAGAGTACTTCATCATCAGTTCCTTGTTTACATGTGCAAGGACTAAAATATTCATGCATGCTAAAGCACTGTTTGCACATTAAGTGTGTATATCAAACTCAAGTAGTCCCAAGAGAGTTCAGTGAAAGCTCCTTAGTTACCCAGGGGACATTTTCAATTAGCTGACATCTTACCATCCTAGGCAAACTTACTTGGGAAGGGGGATAAAGTCCACCAAACTCTAGGGGTATTTATTTCTCAGGAAACTTGCACAGAATTAACCTGCACATTTCACAAAAGAATGCTTAAGAGAAATTGCCATAGCTTGCAGTGATTTGGACTTGGTAGCTGATACTGTAGTTTCTGCATTTTCAGAATAGCTTCTTCAATGGTACTAAAATATATGATGTTAGAATTCCACCTCCACCAGCCTTCCCCCCACCCCCCAGAACCTATACGTTCCTGACTATAATTTAGAAATATATAGGAATTCACAGTGTTGTAGTTACAAGTATTCTTCCTTTCTCATTTTTTCTTGGTGGCTGCACGGATCACAGATGAAGGTAATGTTTTATTCTTTTGAAATTTTGTCAGCTTTGAAGTACAGTTCTTAAAGTGGCACTGAAAATTTTCTAATAGAAGGAAAAGAAAGCTAGCTTTGGACAAATGTCCCTTATCAGTGACCCAAATTATCTCTCATTTATTTATTTAACAATCACATTAAATAAATTTCTAAACAATGCACAAAAACAAGTCTTCCTTCATACAGAGGACGAGATTACTTTCCTGGGTTGGGGCTTGCCTATTTTGTAGTGCTAGGGAGTTCCAGAGAGACGGAGTTACGATACTAAACGCCTACTCCAAGCTGTCGTGGATTGAATCACAAAACCTTGGGTACCATCAGGAAGGTACCTCCTGATGAGCACAGGCAGGTAGGGGCTCAGGCTATCCCTTAAGTATTCTGACCTTGAATTGTTATGGGCTCTGTAAAATAGGGGTGTGCACGGACCCCCCGCTCCGCCCCGCGGGCCGATCCGAAAATTACGGATCGGCCCGCTCTGCCCATACTCCGCTCCTCTTCGCCGCGGAGCTCCGGCTCCGAATCGGAGCTCCGCAGTGGAGGGGAGTGACGCCAGGTAAGGCCGGGAGAGCAGCAGGGCCCAGTAAACCCCACTTACCTTTCTGGTGGAGCTCCGGATTGAGGCAAAGGATCCGCCTTCACCTCAATCCTCTTCGCCACGCTCCGCCGGCCCCCCAATCCTCTTCGCCTCTGCCTTAAGGGCAGGCGAAGCCCCCCGCTCTGCTCCTGCTTCTCCGGTTCGAGGAGAAGCGGAGCACTTCCCTACTGTAAAACAATATACCAAAGCTTTAAACCTGGTTTGGCAGCATAACGCAGTTCTCTTAGCATAGGTGTGATGTTCTGCCAATAAACTGCTCCCGTTATCAGCCTGGCTGCGATATTCTGCCCCAACTACAGCTTTCTGGACCAAACTTAATGGCAGCCTCATGTCCCCAAAGCAGGCCTGATTCAAATAGCTCAAGAACGCCTGTAATTGTCCCACCACGACTCCCTTGAGAACCTTCCCCCAAAAGGGGGCAGTTGTGACAGGGTGATAGTGGTAGGATCCAGGGTGGACAGCTTGAGGAGTGGTCACAACACTGCCTCTTCTCACTGCTATGACGCCAATTGTGTGCTAACGCTGTTCACCACTAATTCACCTTATGCCATTTCTCATTGTAATAACATTTCAGTAACCAAATCAGATTTAACCCTGCGAGGAAATCTGTAGCTCGTTTTCTTTTCCCATTCAGTATTCCCCCCGTCCGTCCATATAACTAAGCTACGTTGCTCTTCGTATAGCTGAAAGCAGAAAATGTGTTTTGTTTTTAAAGGAAGGGTATTTGCCAACAAGGAGGATTCAGTCTGTCTTCTGGGAATGCGCCGGAGGAACCTTGTTTTCCAGCCTGTGGTTGAATTGAAGGTTGAAACAGACTTTGAGTACGTAAAAACATGTGAAAAATTAACACTGGTGTTATTATTATTATTTATTTATATAGCACCATCAATGTACATGGTGCTGTACAGAGTAAAACAGTAAATAGCAAGACCCTGCCGCATAGGCTTACATATTACCACTGAGGTAGAAAAGAAGACCAGAATTGCACACCCACCCAAATAGTATGGCATTCCTTGGCATCTCTGAGGACAATGCTACAGATTCTTTGTATTACTGCAGTTCAGCTTTGGACTTAAAAACTGTTCTGGGATTATACCCTCTTGCAGTTTACCCACAGCCACCACTCCCAAGCACAAATGTCAGACCCAGCTTTTAATTCCTCCAGTATTCAGATTTGTCCATTTCATTATTAATGGCAATTCTCGTAAAGTGCGTCTAGGATTTCTGGGGTGTTCAGAGTGAACAGTTATATGCAGAGGATATTTTCATGATTGACTCTCCTGCCAAATCCAATTCTTCTGGTGTAATTAATGGAGATGTGTTGGCATGCAAGAATGCCATATATGTCCAGCAAGCACTTTTGGTCTTGATCTAAAATGAGCAAAGGGCTGGAGCATCTCCCCTATGAGGGAGGTTACAACAGCTGGGTTAAGCCTGGAAAAAAGGAGGGCAAAGGGAGATATGATAGAGGTGTAGGAAAATTCTGCAGTGTGGAGAATGTGGATAGGAAGACATTACCACAAGATGCAATGATGGCCACCAATTTCAATGGATTTAAAAGGGGCTTGGATAAATTCCTGGAGAAGGCTATCAATGGCTTCTAATCCTGATGGCTATGTGCTACCTCCCATGTCCGAGGCAATAAGCCCATGTGCACCAGTTGCTGGGGAACATGGGCAGGAGGGTGCTGTTGCATCTGTGTCCTACTTGTGGGTCCCTGATCACTGGTTAGCCACTGTGTGAACAGAGAGCTGGGCTAGATGGGCCCTTGGTCTGATCCAGCATGGCTCTTCTTGTGGCCTTAAAGGTAGGATTCTTTTCAGTTGAAAGAGCTACTGAATTCAGATCGCAGAGAAGCCCTTGTGCAGAAGTTAATCAAGGTGATATACTTTGCATGTATAACTTCGCTAGTTTGATCCCTCAAGTCTTGTGTAGCAGTGCCCAGAAAGACCTCTTTCCGAAAGCTTTGGCCAGTCACAATAAAACAAATGGACCAGTGGTGTGACTGGACCAGATGGCTTGTGTTAAGCTGCTCGCCTGAGTACCAGAATCAGGAATTTGCTATTTTTGTTTTCGCAGAAGGGCAGCAGAGCTCTCTCATCGGACTGACTTAGGAGTAGCCAGTGTGTGCATTGAGACAATATATTATAACTGAGCTTGTAGGAACAGAGTGAAAACGCACCCTGCCTGCCCTCCCTCCTTCGCATGGCTAAACCATGCAAATGGTCATCATTCCTACTATTTGTTACAAATTGAATAGCAGCTGTGGGTCAAGCCTCCTAGAAGCTTAAATACACATTTTGATGCCGTTTCCCCACCCTCTCTCTCGCTCCAACAGGCATAGAATTCCCAAGGAACAATGGTGGCTAAAGCTACGTCCGCTGATGAAAATTCTGGCCAAATACAAGACCAGCTACGATATTTCAGATTCAGGCCAGTTAGAGCACGTGCAGAGACCAAACCCAAACGAAGCCTGAGGGGGTTGATCCCAAGATGTCGTACCGTTAAAGTTTGTGATAGCTGTCCATTGTGTGTCAACAATGCTTTAGAATACTTGTTACAGCTTCCTTTTGTAACATCTAAGTTATTGTACCAGCACTTTATGTGGGAAAACAAAGCAGCCATCACAGAAGTTCTCTGCCTGGTATTGTTTTAGGGTTCTCAATACACCACACGAACACCCTAGCGCCTGACTTGACAAAGCCAACCCAGTTACCAATGTGCTCCTTACCGATAACCTGTCCAAAGCCGGTTCTATGCACTCCGTGTGACGTTATTCATCTCTTGCACTTTTTACCAGATAGTGTTTACACTCAAAAACATTACAGAGGCTTAGTTTTGTGTCATGCTAAAAGGAAAATTATATAGGCTCCAGCTGGAATAAAAATACTATATTACAAATAAGGACTGGAATCATTTGTTCTATACAACCCCATGCCTGGAACAACGTGGTCTCATCCCACCAACCCCTTGCCTGATTGTGTAAACTGCTCTTTTGAAAGGTTTGCTCAAAGCTCAAGACCCAATAATGGCCTTGCTATGCAACAAGTTACCATGAACCCGAAAATCGCATTTTCTACTCTTTCCAAATTGTAAATCCCCTTCCTTTTTACATTGCAATACACTACGTTAAGGTTACAATCCTATATCCGCCCACCTGGGAGTAAACCTCATTGAACTAAGTGGGACTTACTTCTGAGTAGATATGAGTAGAAGCCTCCCCCCCATTTTTTGTCTTATCTTGCATAAAACTAGACTGTTTTAATCAGAAATCTTGCCTCTTCAATTGTTTAACTAGGGCATCCTCCCACCCCCTCAAGAGCCTTCTCACTTTGGTCTCTCTGACCATTTTGCTCTGGTGAAATCTGTGGGATGATTTCAGAAGCCCCATGGTTTGCAACAGGGTTCCAGGCACAGTGCAGCCAAACATGTTTGCTCAGAGGGGACACAGAGATAGGAGCCCGTTTCAATGGGTGATTGCATACCGCCCCCACCCCAACAATTCTTTGTGCTATTTTATCTCTTCTTGTTCACCACTCCAAAATCTAGATATGGAATGGTATATAAATCATGTTAATAAATAAATCATATATGTCCATCATTAGAAATAATTGCTAAAACTTAAATTATATAGAAGGCAAGCTAATTAACCTCTTGTTCGCATTCAGGACAGCACTATGCAATCTCCCGAACTGTGCTCGCTTAAAACTTACCCTCCATGAACCCAGTTTCCCTTGATCTTTCAGGCCCAAATCCAGATGGGGAGGATGGAGTGCCTGGGACCAGCAAAGAGCTGGACGGCATCTTAAGCATTTATCAATTAATTGCAAACAGAAAAATCCCCCCTTCCAGTACTTATCTAGTGCAACCACCTTCACTCTGAAAGCCCTGGTAGCTATGCAAGGAGAGAGGAAAAAAAACCCACACATAGTCAATGCAGGACTATCATCCTTTGCTGTAGTAGCATTAACAGCATAGAGAGCCCATCATGTAATCCCTGGTGAATAACAAGCTGTAACTTGGGATCCAAGCAGTCGCAGGGACACAACTTTGTTCTGGAGACAGTAATCTCTTCCCCTTACTTGGAATCCTTACAAAGGGCGTTTAATACAGGAGCCACGTGGCCACTAACCACCCGGGGGTGAAAACCAGACAATTCATAATTGTCAAACTGCACCCTCCTGCTTAAAAATACCTATGTGACATGCATATACAATCAGATGGTAGGAATAACCATGTATTTAAATCCCAAACATTGCTATATGTGCCTCCTTCAATGGATTCTTTTTCTAGCAGCAGCACCTGGAAAGAAAGCAGTTTCAATTAAAACTTCCATCATCAAACAAAAACACATGGTACAGGCAGGCACAGACTTTTGTAGTTCTGTTTTGACTTTAGAGTGTCACCTTCTGCGAAACAGAAGTTTCATGACAAGCTACTCCTCAGAGGGCAACATATTTATTGGCACGAAGTTGAGACACAAAATATTCGAGTACAGAGGAACGTTAAAGTCAATCAAGTAGCTATCTTTAAAAACATGATGTTTTATTTTATGGACATGATTTAAGGCAAACCACCTGAAAACTAATTCTGTGCTTTGACAAAATACTATTTGCATACCTCTAAAGTATTCTGCACATTTTAGCTAAAATTATGAGCAGTTGTCAGGACTAATTATGGCTCCAGTTGGACTTAGTTGGGCCATAGAGCTTCATCTTGGAAAAAAGCCACTGGGGGCTTTCACTAGGGTGAAATCTTCCTTCAGTAAAAAAAAACACTAGATCAGGTTATATCTTTCAGATGACACAGTGCAAACGGCTTCTCGTCCCGATAGCACTTTGATACAGGAGCAGGTTTCAAAGTCATTTTGGTGTCTGCCACATGAATTGGCGTGTTTGATTTCATCTAAGCCAACAGCAGGCATTATCGTATAACCCATGAAGGGTCTTTGGCAGTGTCGGGGTTATCTGGTCCAAGAATAGCAAGCCCTCTTGTGCTCTTCCCAGCGGCGAGGTATCTGAAAGGAACAAACCATCCAGCATGAGTGCAGTGCAACCGTTAAAAGGGGCCTCTTGCTATTGCTCTTAATTTGGAATTGAGTGTTAAATCTCAATGGGTTTGGGGGGTGGGCGTGTGCTTCATAGGTTGCCATGTGTCTATTTGTGCATGCACACAGAAAGGCTGAATGCAAATTTACCAAGGATTCTGCAACATAATACTTTAACTATTGTACCGGTATAATGGCAATTTGCTAAGACACAATAAAGAACTTCTGCTGTACCGGTGCCCTGGCCAGTCCAATCTTGCCTGCCTCCCCCGCCCCCAACTTACCGATTGGGGAGTGCTGTCATGTAGCCAATCTTCCTCAAAAGCCAACTTTGCCGCAGTTTCCTTGTGTTCCCCGCTCCCCCCACCATCCCCATTCAGTTCAGCACTCTTGTCAACCGCTGGATGCGCTTGGCTTCACTGCTGTCCTCGTGCTTCTGAAGACCACAACGCCCGCCCGACGAACAATGACAGACGAGCGCCGAACAGAATGGCGACGTGAGAGCGGTCGGGAGCATCAGGAAGTGGCCCGAAGCACTCGAAGGTGGACGACCGCGCTTGAAATAATGGGGGAAACGAAGGGCAAAGGGAGAGATGCCCCAGAAAAGCTGGAGCCAAGAAGAAGGGTACGGCTCGGTGGGACAGCTAGTAGGCCAGAGGTACCCCAACCCCAAGCTTAAGGAATATTAGGATTTTTCCATTCTCAAAACCCAATGGGCAAATGTAACGTTGAACATACATCCTCTACACCGCCGTTTAACAAACTGCACAGTTGATTGCAGTGTGCTTTACTCTCATTCTCAGAGAAATTCCAGTTTTAGAGGGTGTAAAATCAAGAACAAATCACAGCCAGGTGAAGCCCATCTCTTACGAGTCCCTGCTCCAAAGATGCCTCCAGACTGGAAGGAAGCACATCCAAAGTAGTGACCCACAGAGGAATGCAATGGACAGCTTCCACAGGAGGGCAGGCAATTCTGTTGCATAGAAGTACTGGAAGTGATTGGATACTCTAACCGCATTTAATGCAGACACACACTCATAGAATTACCAGGCTCACATCCCCATTGGAAGACTTCATGGGAAGAGGCAAAACAGTGACTAATGCAGGAACCCCAGTGAACCATCTCCTCTGGGTAGATACAGGAACATATTTATTTATTGCATTGATATCCCGCCTTTTTTCCTCCAAGGAACTCAATCTTCCTCTCCATTTTAACCTCTCAACAACAACCCTCTGAGGTAGGCTGGGCTGAAAGCCTGTGACTGGCCCAAAGTCACCCTGTGAGTTTCCATGGCTGAGTGGCGACTAGAACCTGGATCTCCTGACTCCCAGTCCAACACTCTAGCCACTACACCACACTGGATAGGATCCAAACCGGGCCATACTTCCGAGTAGACCCACTGAAACCAATGGGACTTGTTAGTCATGAGTGACTTTAGTCCCATTGATTTCAACGTATATCAGTATAACAAAGTCTTGATCCAACTTCGCTGTTTGCAGCATCTTAGAATGCCCAGCACACAAGTGTAACTACCATATATTATGCAGAATGGTTGACTCGGATTGATCAAAACTTCTACCTTGCCTAGAGGCCCTTCGGCTCCCCAGGGTCTTGCTCATGGGTCCCTGGTTGACAACTGGTTGGGGCTACTGTGTGCACAGAGCGCTGGACTAGATGGACTCTTAGTCTGATCCAGCATGGCTCTTATGTAGATTGCTGCTATAAATCTCCTGCCATATAGCTTTATATATATATATATTTTAAAAGGACACCCATAGCATTCCTCACTACTATGGACATCACAAAAGGATAGAATAGGACTGAGGAAAGGACACTGAAATGAGACAGACAGAAGGAGTGAATGTCCACCAGTCAAAAGGCAACAGCACTGCTTTCGGATTCCCCCTCCCCACTGGACAAGCAAAGCAGCCCTCCCACCATTAACGGTTGTGCTGAAACATCCCCAGACACCAGCATGATCACTGAAGCCTCTGGGGTGTATTCTCACCTAATGCTAGAGGGCTGGATCTTCCCCAGGGAATGTGCAGCAGAAGGGTGAGGGGCAGGAAAGAAGGGTCTGGCTTGCAAGGAGCTTTCCTGGGGAGATTTCTCAGGCTGAGGTTGCCCACCTCTCTGTCCCAAAGAAGTACCTCTGCATGAGCGTGTTGCCAGTCATTTCTATTTTCATTCCATACTGCAGGTGTCTCAGGCCTTACATGTGTTATATAAGCCAGTGTGGTGTAGTGGCTAAGGTCTTGGACTGAAAATCAGGAGATCCGGGTTCTAGTCCCCACTCGGCCATGGAAACCTACTGGGTGACTTTAGGCCAGTCATAGACTCTCAGCCCAACCTACCTCACAGGGTTGTGAGAATAACATGAAGAGGAGGTTTATGTACGCTGCCTTGGGTTCCTTGGAGGAAAAAACATGGGATATAAATGTAATAAATAAATAAATAAATATGAGGGCTCCTCACCAATCCAGTGAGAATTATGGGTTAGATCCAGACGTACTTGGAGAAGGCTCACTAAAATCATAGAATAGTAGAGATGGAAGGGGCCTATAAGGCCACGGAGTCCAACCCCCTGCTCAATGCAGGAATCCACCTTAAAGCATCCCTGACAGATGGTTGTCCAGCTGCCTCTTGAATGCCTCTAGTGAGGGAGAGCCCACAATTTCAACAGGGTGCAAGTTAGCCATGATGAACTGAAGTCTCACTGGCCCTGTTCTGAAGATGCCTTAAACCACGACTTTAACCACAGAGAGTAAGGCAAAAAAATACCTTATTCACCGTGGTTAAAGCTGTGGTTTAAGGTGTCTTCTGAACAGGGCCAGTGAGTTCAGTGGGCCTATTCTGTGTATGGCTAAATCTGGATCCAACCCAACGTTTGCACGTGAAGCCAACCAGATTCAATGGCTTCATGCCAGATTAAAATCTAACCCTGCCGAATTCAACGGTGAATGGGGCAAGCTCTTCTCTTTCCCCCTTGCTGATTTCTGGAATCATCTCTGCATTTTTCCGCCAGGCAGGCAGACAGACTCACTTGTTGGCTGCATCCATCAGGCTATCCTTGGAGACTGTGAAAAGATGCTCCCTGTGCCTCTGCTTCATCTCATCAGAGATTCCGTACAAGAAGTTACTCATCCCTGCAAAGCAGAATCCACAAGTGTGAGCAATTCAGATGAGTCTTTAGAGCAAGGGCAGCAGCAGATGGCTTCCATACCCTCATTCTTCAGTTCCTAAATTAAACTAATCCATTTCATAAATACGCATCACCCCCCCCCCCAATGTAATCCTGAGCGGCATATGCATGGCCGAAAATTATGCAACCTATTCTGAGTAATTCCTCCTCCCCCTTGAAATTGCCAGTCGCAAATGGCTACTCTCGTCAAGAACCACTGGGGCTATGATTTAAACAGATAAAATGTATTGCCTTGCACAAAAGCATTAGAGAGAACTGAAGTCAGTGTAAATTAATACTTCAACCTTTAGAATTCTAGCTTTTTAATTACAAATATTAAGACGCATTAACCATTTTTATGGGTGTTTGACTTGCCATTTTCAACCTGGATTGTGTTGAATTCTGAATGGATTACAATCATTGCTGTTTCAGTGCTATGCGTTTGTCATGTTTCTCAGCAGCCCGATAGTTTCCTTCAAAAACAGTATTGGAACTGTTTAATACAGAGTCGGGGTACTTCTGTGGATCAGGGGGGCACACTACCTCCCCCAAAACACAAAAGAATATAAGAAGAGCCCTGCTGGATCAGACCAAGTGTCCATCTAGTCCAGCACTGTGTTCACACAGTGGCCAACCAGCTATCGGCCAGGGATGAACAAGCAGGACATGGTGCAACAGCACCCTGCTGCCCATGTTCCCCAGCAACTGGTGCACACAGGCTTACTGCCTCAAATACTGGAGATAGCACACAACCATCAGGGCTAGTAGCCATTGACAGACTTCGCCTCCAGAGCCATACCCCTTCCCCTGCCACCGGAATTGCAGGAGCAAAAAATCTTGCAATTTTGGAAGGAAACAAGGCACACCGGAAGCACCCAGGAGCGTGATTATGCTTCTAAATAAGGTGTCGTCCCCAGGGTCCTTGTTTCCTTCAAAAATCTGGGGAGGCTGCCACCACCAGCTATTTGGCAGCAAGGGGACGGACAATAATGGCCAGAGGTGGCACATGTGTCATGCATGTTATCCACCCTTGGTTTAATAAGTGTCATTCCTCAAGCTCCCAGATTATCGACACAAAATAATTTATTTTAGTTATCTTTAGCTTTTCTCACTGCCCTACCTGAGAATAGGAGGGTGCCTTCCTCTAGTCTCCAACCTACACTGCAAATTTTAAGAAAATATAACACTTGCTCATCCAATGTAGTTCTCCATACCACAAATTTAGTTCCCCAAACCACAACTAGAGGTGCAACCCTATACATGTATAGACCTAAAAAAAGAAAAGAAAAGGCTGTCTGGGGAACGCTAGGAGTAGTAAGACTCGAGACTCAAATCGAAGAAGAGACGTTGACGTACCTTTGTCAGATGGAGCAACGGGGGCGTCCACGGCTGCAAACACAGCCAGCTTGGCTTCGTCAATGTCTTGCTGAGTGAACTGGCCTGCCTTGGCCCACTCGGCAGCTTTGTCAAAAGTAGCCAGAGTACCCATCGAATTTGGATCCCTAAAATTCAAAGTAGTGGTGGATACATTTGTACCGCCCGTTCTTACAGAGAAAAGCCACTGCAAAGGGGACTCATCTCTGATCAGGGCTGAAGTCTTTCTAAATTTGCCACACAGAAGTCAAACTCACGAAACCCAGCCACTAGACAGCAAGGGTCATTTCTGCAGGTCAGCAGTGCCAAGGGATGCTTCTGAGCCAGCAGGTTCTGGCCTACAAACCTTCATGTCACATTAAATCAGTTGATCTTTCAAGGGTGTCACAGTCCTCGGTCTTGTTTTTGATAGCAAGAGCGTCGCTATCCTCGCGTCTTGCAGGAATCAGATAGATGTCAACAGTGGGGTCAGAGGCAGAGCAGGAACCGGGGTAGGTTGGGGGAGATCGGTCAAATCTCATCTCCGTTAAGCATTCACATTGGGAAATTATTTTCAAACTGGGTTCCATGCCCTGCGAACAGCTTGCCCATGACCACCAATCTTGACCTGCAACATGCAGCTGCACAGAAGGTTTGTTGCATCTTCAGTTCATGCCAACCGCACAACAAAAACCCTCCCTAGAACCTTCTGCAACTTGTAGAAATCCAGAAGGGATTCTTGAACTCCACACACACCCGCCCCCCACTCTCGGAATAGATGCATACATTCTTCACATCCTATATTGAGAAGGGGAGTGGCTCAGTGGTAGGCACCCTGCTTTGCACGGATTCCCGTGAATTGTGGGTTCAATAACCCCCAATTTGCTGCCATTGCATGTGAACTGGGTCCGTTTCTGGACCCATCCCTGCAAACAACTGATGGTTTGTTAACCAGCTACAACCACAAATAGAAGCCATGGTTTGTTGCTAACTTATTAAGTATGCCTTATTTAAATCATGGCTAGTCGTGATGTCTGAACCCAGAACTGTGGCTTATCCCAGGCTAACTGCCTGAAACAGAGGTACCAAGCAAGAACAGCCTGAAAATGTAAATGTTCTAAAAACTGGCAAAATGGGCAGAAGAGAAGCAACCAGAAATAGGGGCATTAAGCCACTGTTTGTTTTCTCTGCTGCAAGACAACACATGTCTAAAGCCACAATCCACACTTAACATAAACCATGGCTTAACATGGGAAACATGTGACCCTTCAGATGTTTTGGCCTACTCCATGCCTCTGTGGGACTTCTCCACAATTTAAAACCTCTGATCCGAGCGCTCCTGTGTAAACAATCATACATGTCCTTCCCTTGAACACCTTATGGTTTGCATAATGTCCTTTTCTGAAGCCATGCAACTGGCACCCCGACAAGGGTACAGGAGGCTGGTTTATAAAGTGATCAACGAAGATGGTCAGAGGAGGAAATGATGGCTCATCAGAAGTGCCATGTGGGATCAGACCAAGGGTCCATCCAGTCCAGCACTCTGTTCACACGGTGGCCAACCAGTTGTCGACCAGGGACCCACAAGCAGGGCACGGTGCAACAGCACCCTCCCACCCATGTTCCCCAGCAACTAGTGTATGCCTCTAATACTGGAGGTTGCATTTGAGCCATCAGGACTAGTAGCCATTGATAGCCTTCTCCTCCAGAAATTTATCCAACCCCCTTTTAAGGCCATCCAAATTGGTGGCCATGACCACATCTTGTGGTAGTGAGTTCCATCGTTTAACTACGCGCTGTGTAAAGAAGTCCCACCCCAATCAGCCCAACCGTTACCTATAGGAGTAGAAGCTGAAGATGCCATTATGGGCGAGCTGAGCGCCACCTCCGTACGCTCCTCCTTTCTCTCTGATTTCCATGTGCAAGAATTTGGCTGTCATTAAGCGCGCCAGGATACGAAGGCTGAAACGAGAGGAATCGACAGTGAACGAGAAAGGGGGGGGGGTGCCTTGAAGCTACACCATTTCCTGTCCCCTCTTTGGGACCAAAACAAATCCAAAGCTTAGACCCGCAGTATCAAATCCACCTAATCTCCAAGTTTTCAGCTTCAGTAAGATTCCTTGCAATGGTAACGACCATGATTCTCAACTCAATCTATGTTAAACAATCCATTTTCTCCCTACGGGCAGTCAGGTTGTTTAAGCCTCATCTTTCAGTGCAGGTTTTTCTTTTTATTGCACATACAGCCTGACATTTTTCTCCATTTGGGAGTTTCACAGATTTCTCCCAGAGGGAGATGCCAACTGGCGCTTTCCACGGACAGAATCCAAACCAGCTATCCAACGTTTTGCTAGTCAGAAGGGGTGTCCCTTTTCAATGGGTGCAGGTGCATTCAGCTCAGAAGTGGAGCTATTAGCTTGGCAACATCTCTCCCTGAAGATTCACGTCGCTGCAAAGCATGCTTCTGAGCCAACAGCACCTGGACCCTCCCAGATGTTCTGAATTCATCATCCTTTCTTTGATTTCTGTATGCGGGAATTTGGCTGTTATTAATCGAGCAAAGAGGTGAAGGGTGTAACTAGAGAGGGATCCACAGTGAACGAGGAAGGGAGCTGCCCTGAAGATACGACACTCCTCATCCCCTCTTTGTGATCAAAATGAATTCAAAGATTAGATCTACATTAGTGAAGCCCTATGAGGAGAGAATGAAAGAACTGGGCATGTTTAGCCTTGAGAAGAAAATGCTGAGGGGAGACATATTGGCACTCTTCAAGTACTGGAAAGGTTGTCACACAGAGGAGGGCCAGGATCTCATCTCGATCCTCCCAGAGTGCAGGACACGGAATAACGGGCTCAAGTTACAGGAAGCCAGACATCAGGAAAAACTTCCCAACTGTTTGAGCAGTATGACAATGGAACCAGTTACCCAGGGGGGTTGTGGGCTCTCCCACACTAGAGGCATTCAAGAGGCAGCTGGACAACCCTCTGTCAGGGATGCTTTAAGGGGGATTCTTGCATTGAGCAAGAGGTTGGACTCAATGCCCTTATAGGCCCCTTCCAACTCTACTATTCTATGAAATCCACCTAATCTGCAAGTTTTCAGGTTCACTATTTCTCACAATGCTAACGAACATCACACGCCCGTTGTCCTACCTTGCATGGTCTGATGCTGTGAAGGGAACAGTTCGAACACACGCGCCGACGTAATTGACGGGGAAGGGAAGCAGGAAGTGGGTCTTCATCTGACAAGGTTGGAACGTGGGATCCTGGAGGGGAAAAGTCAGGGCGTGTTTGATTCGTAGGCAACCTTTGGGGGCCACGAACACGTGTGGTATTTTGAAAAGAACAAAAAGCCCTGTCCCGAGTGCCATCACAGAACGGCTGCCATGGAAGGTGTGGCAAAGAATAAGTAGCCTGCCGGAAAGGCTGGGGACAAGGCAGAGGTTGTTTCTGAGCCCAACATACTAAATGAGTCCTTTGATCCCAGAGTTTTAAGCACCAACAGAAACCTATTTTACAGCAAACCCAACTGCTGATAAGAAAATATGTTAATTTTTTAAAGTGGGAGAGGGCTACTGCAACTTGGGGGGCACCGTGTCCATGGGCACATTAGTGCTCCCAGGTGCTGTGTTGCCAACCCCTGGATTAGATCATCTCTAGCTCAGATCCATAGAGGTGGAAAAGCCCTTCACCCCCCAACACAGGGCTCCCTTCTCAGGCATCCAAAAGCATCAAAAGGAGCCTCTTTCGTGTCTAAATTAAGTCCATTCTGCACCAGCAATTGAGCACAAACGTGCAAATGAAGGCGAGTACATTTTTATTCTATTTATTTACTGCATTTATATCCCGCCTTTCCTCCAAGGTGGCATACATGATGCTTCTAGTCCCCTTTTTCATTTTATCCTCACAACAACCCTGTGAGGTAGGTTAGGCTGAGCATCAGTGACTGGCCCAAAATCACTCAGTGAACATCATGACAAAGTGGGAACTAGAAACCAGATCTCTATAGTTCTAGTGTATATACCTCTGTGTATATGTGTGATCAACTTGATCACTTTGAGAGCTTAAAACAGTACTCCACAACCTGTTGGATGCTAGCAGGGTCGATAAAAATTAATGATTTTTAAAAATAATAATTTTTTAAAAATTGATTTTTTAAATTTAAATCGGATTTTTTTTAACAAAATGCTTTTTGAGGAAAAATCTAAAGATAGTTTTCTATTTAAGATACATTATAGTCCAAAGGTATTCATCATGAGATAAGGATTAGTTTTTAATTATGTAGCATGAGGCTGTTTAAATTTTTTGGTTAAATGAATTCTATTATTCCATTCACAATGTTATGCTCTTCCAGAGGTTTCTGTAAGATTATTTTTCTCCTTCCAATAAAGTACAGCAGAAAAGTTGTCCAAATATGAATGATTAACCTATTAAACAAGAGATAGTTCACCTCGCAATAATTTCATAATTATCTATCTATGATGTGTTTCTAATAGTATAACCAAATCAGTATTTTTTTTTGATATAACTGTAAAACTAATCTGAAAAGTTGCTATTCTAAAAATGAAACCTTCATCTGGTCGTAAATATTAAGATTATACCAGCAAGAATGAGTCTTTGGTAACTCTGAGTTGTGTAAAATATAGCGAGGAAGAGTGCACTTTATTTTAGGTGTGGGGGGGGAGAAGTCACACAATTAATTCGAGTCTTTCTGAGTAGTGATTTAAATCGTGATTTAAATCACGATTTAAATCAAATTGATTTAAATCAAATCCACCTTGGATGCTAGCCATCACGGCTTCATGGATTGTGGGAAATTACCCCATACTTCATAAGACTTATTTCCGAGACGGCCAATTCATGGAACCAGTCTGCGGAGTAATGGAGAAAACCAACTCAAGCCACATAAACCAGACTCACCGTGATGAGCTTCCTCGTGATCAGGGAGCAGGCGAGAGCCTCACTGCCAGCAGCTTTAGCGTCCGAAGGTTTCTACAAATACAAGATGTCGTTGAATGGGTGGAAATCCAGCCGGTTGAGTCGTGAGTCCTCCTTCCCCGGAGCGTTCCTTTCGCACCAGACCTCTGACCCTCAGGCCCAGAGAGATGTGCTGCCAGCATTAATGCCGAGAATACTCCAAGATCAATGAGGATTAGGTTGTGGGCCAGCTGTGGCCCTCCAAGGCTTTGGCTTACAAATCCCATCATCCGTCAACATTGGCAATGCTGGCTAGAGCTAATGGGAGTGGTAGGCCAAAACATCTGGGAGGGGGTCATTAAGTTGTCCGGCTTTGTTTGCAGGCCAGCTTTCCCCCACCTGGTGCCCTCTGGGTGTGTTGGGACCACAACTCCCAGCATGCCTCAGCCAGCATGTAGTCCAACACACCTGGAGGGTGCCAGGTGAGCAAAGGCTGCTGTAGGCGATGGGAGCAGCCAAAGCAGAAGCGGTACAGGAAAGCCACGATCGTCTCTCCCAGTCTTCCCTGTCCTCGGACTTTAAAACAGCTGCAGGAAAGCTCAGTAGTTGATCAGAGCAGTAATACTACACGAAAGGACGCCGTACTTTTTCTCCTCCATCATGGTCTTGATCTAAACCCCCATCCCACTAAAGGTGCTATTAGGGCAAGATGCAGAGAAACATGTTATTCATATTATTTCTCTAGTCCATTTCTAATCTGCCCTATAACTAATGCTCTCTGGGCATCCTGCAACCGGTTTCTATTTGCATAAGGATGGAAAGATCAGAATCGCTTGTTGTCAAAGTATCTTATATTTTAACCAAGTCTCCCCCCTTACCTCGATCACATGCGGACGAACGGGCTTCCGTTCCTTTTTGCTCCTGGCCAGGCCCTTTGTAAATGTTTCGATGGCTTTCACAGCATTCGGCATCTGCTGAGGCGTGGCATTCACCGAACAGCTATGCAGGAAAAACAGTGCATCTAGTTGCACACAAAAAGGGACATTTGCACGAAACAAGGCGTTCTCTTTTACATCGGCGGGTCTCCAACCTTTTCGGGCCAGTGGACGTATCTGGCATTTGGGAAAAAGTGCCCTGAGCACCACCACAAATTAGCTGCTATAGGGGAGTGAGGAGCCAATCACAAAAAATATTGGGGCGCCCCCCCTTATCTGTAGTGATGTGTGTGTGTGTATGCTACTCACTCTGGCTCTTTTCTCCTCTGTGGCTCCCCTCCTTCCTCCCCCGCCCCTCCTTCCTTCCATCCATCTCTCTGACTCCATATTAAAGCCAATGGAGTGATCTGTTAGTTGGTTTTAATAGGGAGAGGAAAAGCACCCTCTGCCAAAAAAATGGGTGGGGGTGGGGGCAAAGGTCACCCCCACCATGGACCCCGTTTCTCCAAGGTGGGCCGGGTACGACCTCTAGCTTTCAGGTTCTGCAGCCCTGACATATATGTTACTAGAAATTCAGAGAGAAAACAGGCCAAGGGTTCAGAAATCAACTCCCGTCAAACATCAGTTATGGTCAAGCAAACACAACTAGAATCTTACCGCAAGTTGTCGCTATTTAAGAGGTGTTTCTTGATGCGCGGCAATTTGCGGAGCACGGGCCTGATATCGGACATTTCAGCAATGCGCTTCATCAATTTCACCTGAATAGAATTCAGTGTCAATTAATATTAAAACACATGCAGATCGAGCCCCTAAAAGACAAGAGTCTAAGATCCTGGACGCATTCTTCCTGCTGCTGGCAAAAGTGGCACTACTGAAACCGATTGAGATAGCAGCGTCCAAGGAGGGTAGAGCGTTCATGCTAGATCTGAACATAGTATTTCTACTAAGCATTTACACAGTACATTAGGGTACAATCCTATGCATGTTTAGGTGCTGGCTGAGGAATGCTGGAAGGTGTAGGAGTTTCTTCTGCATAAGCATGCATAAGATTGTGTTTTTGGATTCTCTAAAGTTTTAGACTGTTTAAAGCGATTCACATATATCTTGTTATAAAACCCATAACAGTTTTCCCTAAATTGGCGTCCTGCAGATGTATTTTGCCATAACTCCCAGCACCCCCCAGCAAGCCAGACACAAGCGAGACGCATCCTGATGAGTTGCCCAGTTTCTTAACCACCAGGAAACTTGCTCAGCACCAAGGTCAATGAGGAAAACATTTCCTGCCGTGCTTTTAAGTGCACCGTTCACAGATCCAGGAACGGACATAACCGTTGCAGGACGCCGACTGGTGGACGATGTGGGCAATTACATTTCCCCCAATTAGATTGACTGGAGACTATGTGAGGTCTCAGTTTACTCTGAAATTACCTTCCCAAGCCAGCATCTTCTCCCCTGTCAGAACCTGGGGGAATGCTGTTGTAGCACAGAGAACCACATTGTGCACTCCTCCTCCTGGGTGACCCAGAGTGTCTGATGTTACCCGAAGGACAGATGCTGCACAGAGCCAGTACAGGAGCCATAGCTCAGGGGTAGAATGGCTGCTTTGCACGCACAAGGTCTCAGGTTCAATTCCCTGCATCTCCAGTTCAACAGATCAGACAGCAGGCAAGAAAAAGACCTCTCTGCCTGATACCCAGACAGCTGCTTCCAGTGAGAATAAGACAGCACTGGGCTAGGCAGACAAAATGGGCCCATTCAGAAGACACCTTAAACCACGGCTTTAACCATGGTGGTTAAGCCAGAAAGTCAGGCCGTGTTCAGAAGACACCTTAAACCATGGCTTTAACCACGGTGAATAAAGCAAAAAACTTTATTCACCGTGGTTAAAGCCATGGTTTAAGGTGTCTTCTGAACGGGGCCATAGTCTGACCTGGAATCAGGCCACTCCCTACGTTCCTACATCTCCCTTCATTTTACCTGCTCCATGCCATTGAACAGTTCTTGCAATTCTCCTGCTGGGGTCAGGGTTCTGCTGGCTCTAATCGAGGCGTACAGGTGCCCAGAGTCGGGAATTGCGTTCGACAACTCTTGAGCCGTCATCTTCACCAGGACTTTGAAATGTTCCTCCTCTTCAAAATGGGGGCTGCAGAGAGAATCAGGAAAGAGGAAAGGAGAGGGAGAGAAAAAAAATAAGCCATGCAGTTACAGACAGTTCACAGGAGTAAAGCACTGGAAAGGCTTAAAACTCATGTAGCCCCAAGACCAACACCTTCCACTTTATTTATTTATTACATATTTATACCGCCCAACAGCCAAGGCACTCTGGGCAGTTTTCAATTAAAGCCACAATATACAAAAGTCAGAACTTAAAACTTTAATTTTTTAAAAAAACTCATATAAAACCACAAAAAGTTAGAATCCAAGGAAAACTTGTCTAAAAAGATGCGTTTTCAGGTGTTTGAAAGATGTTATATTTTCCGCCTCCTGAACCGCACGAGGGAGGGTTTTCCAGAGAACGGGTGCCGCTACAGAGAAGGCCCGCCGTCGAGGTTCTTCATGGCGACATTCTGCTCGTCTTGGAATGGCGAGCAGGACCTCCTCAGACAACCGTAAATGTCGTCTGGGCGTGTATAAGGGAAGGCGGTCTGCTAGGTATGCTGGTCCCAAGTTGTTTAGGGCTTTGTAGGATAATAGCATGACCTTGTATGTGGCTCGGTAGCTAACAGGCAGCCAGTGCAGTACTTTTAGCACAGGTTTTACGTGGGCAGAGCTAGGCGTCCCGGTGAGCACCCTAGCTGCTGCGTTCTACACAAGCTGCACCTTCCAAACCACACACATGGGTAGCCCCACACAGAGCATGTGACCCACCATGGCAGGTGTGATGAACCTCTTTCAGCCTGAGTGCCAAATTCATTCAGAGAAGTTCTCGGAGGCCACACTCCATTAGTGAGTGGGGCCTAAAAACTAGCATATTTAGCTTAAATCTCTTACGGGTAGTATTTAAGCCTTTGGAAGGGTATATTAGACTTTTAAGAATGGGGTGGGGGAGAGACAAACACATGCAAAACTAGTAAACTACCAAATAATCAGCAATCAGGTTGAGGGGCCAGGAGGAGGAGGTCTGGATTTGGCCCACAGGCCTGAGGTTTAGAGACCTTACCGTGAATCCCACTACTCGATGCATCAGGATAGAATATCAAGGGCATGTACAAAAGGACCCCAAAAGTCACTGTCAAATCTGCTTCTGTTAATGTGCCAATTGTACTTAAGACAAAAGGCCATGTCTTTATAAGACTATAAGCCTGATGGAGTTATTCCTATGTGAACTGATACGAAGTAAAAGCAGACAGATTAGGGGGTATTGTTCTGGTTTGAATGTCTCCAAGATTTATGGCCTGTGTAAAAAGCAAGACATCTCTCAAGGAAGTGAACATCTGCAACAAAGGAAGGAATGATGCCCCCCCCCATATACTGTACTTGTTGAATATTTCGCTCCAGATGTGCATCATGTCAGGTAGATTCCTATCCAGGCACAGAGAGGTGAAGACTACACCCTAAGGAAAAGAAAGAAAGAAGATCAGGTCACTGGGAAAAACATTGGCCCTGTTCAAACACACTAAACCATGTTGGTTAAGCGTTTGGAGCTGAACATTATGGCTTAGCGTGTTGTGTGAACCATTCCTAACCATGGCGACTACATAACTGTGGTTTAAAAACGCTCGCTAAACATTTGCTGCAAAAGGGTTAGCAGACTAACCATGGCTTAGTGTGTTGTCTGAACAGGCCCAATATGACATACCCATCTGATTGACTTAAGTAAGGTATGTTGTAAGAATGTGTGTTCTTTTAACAAAATTACCAACTAAGTCTTGTAACAGAAAACCCGGTTACAAGCTTGTATTGGACTTCAACTCCCACCTGCCCCAGCCAGCATGGCATATAGTCCAGAATCCTGGGAGTCGTCATCTCAGCCACCTGGAGGGCACCCGGTTTGAGAAGGCTGTGCTACACTAATAGGTTGATATTGCAATTGCTGTGTTTAAAATTGCAATATCTAAGTAATTCTTACAAAAAATACCGGAGCCACACTGGATAATTGGCTTAAAACAGTTTGGAGAATTGCTCTAACTGAAAAATTGACAAGTAATTTACGCCTGGCTAGAGGACAAAAATACAAGAATGTGTTTTCAGCTGATTGGTAGACAGCTCAAGAAGATCTGTTTAAGACTTCCAGATGTATATTGATTTATTATTGATTGATTTACAATATTTATATACCGCTCCCCATTCAAAATTTCAGAGCAGTGTACAAGATAAAATAAAACAAAAACAGAATAAAAACACATTAAAATAGATTTTTAAAAGAAGCAAAATGCAACGTGAACCGTGGCTGGTATATCAATCATTTTGTCTTTATGATATTGCGACTGCTGACCCTTTTTGTATTATTTAAATGTTCATGGTTTCATTAATATCCCTCCCCCTCTGCTTCTTTTCTGATTTCTGATTATTTGGTTGAAGAAGGGCTGTTGTGTATTGAAAAAATTACTGAATACTTTTTTAAAAAATAAAAATAAAAATTAAAACACAACAAAAAACCTGTAAAGTGGATCAGAGTTATTATCTCAGTATTACAGATGGAAAGATTGTGAAGGCTGCGAGACACACACACACAGACAGAAAGTGGTTTGCCTAAGGCTGTTCCTGAATTCAAGTCAGACACAACATTTCCTGATTAGTACACTCATTTAAATCATTCCACTATGATAAGTCTTGCAATAAATTCCATTTTAAGATGTCTTGACTAACTGCCACATTAGAACGATACGTATGAGCGATTGTCAAATTAAAGCAACAACCTTATCAAATCCTGAACCAGGTTTACATCTGATCTGGAGCAAGTGAAGCATTACATCCCCCGGGGTCGTAGCCAATGGGTTGTACCTTATCTTAGTCTAAATTAAGTCCTGTTCATGACAATGGCTCTACTCCAAGCGGGACTAGTCAACACAGCACTGGCGTTAAAAGAAAATTACTGCCAGCTAACTGGAAGCTGACTTACTTGTTCATAGATGTCTAGATGGGAGTCGTCCGCAGTGATATGAGGGCCGACAGAAAGGCCGCCCGTTTTCAGATCTATTTCTTGAGCCTGCTCTCTGTAACTGAGAGCCCCGCAACCCATTCTGCAAGAGGGAGAGAAAGAAGAAGCTGGGTTTCTCCATGGGTCACGTGGACTCCGGCCCCACAAAATCGGATGCTTCTCCATACATTTAATTTTGCACAATTTGCCCTACACGTGTGCGATGTAACAAACCCTCACACTAGGCCCGTCGCATAAACCCTTCTCAGGCCAAGCGCCACCACTTGAAAACCTGAGGGAGGGTTAAATAAAACCTTACCCTAGCTATGAGGGAAACAGGTTTTATACAGGATCTGCTCTAAATATACTGTGGGTATATTCTGGGGTGGGTGTTTAATAACGGTAAGGCAGGTAAATAATGCCAAGCTGACGCGTGGGATTTGGTAGCTAACAAAATAATAACAAGTTTATTGTTATTTAAAAGCTTTAAATAAAAATGTAATACTTTCAATCCTGCCCAATCTAAACTCTCCATACCCCAAGCAATTCTCTCTCTTTACACCAATCCTAAATCCCTAGAATCTAAACACTTCTTACTTTACAAAACACACACAAGAAAACCCAAACTCTACTAACTACAAAAGCTCCCAATATATTCCTTATATACTCCTCTTCCCCACCCCACCTATTACCTCATAAACCACACCCACTCAGTTCTAACGTTCCCTACTTACCAGACATACTAATCCAGACATTTACAATCTAATCAATTGTGGGGTAACGCCACAACATGTGCATAATTCAGTCTGTAGCTCCTTGCCATAAGAGATCATGGCACTTAGCCAAAGTTCATCATCTTCGGTCAGGACTCAAAAAAAATTGGTATGGCAAAAGCCCCTCCTCCTCCCACAGCCAGCCAGCCCCAAAAGTTCCCCGGAATGTCCTCAATGAATTGCAGAAAACAAAGCCGTGGGGAGGGATATCTCACTTTTGTCAAGGGTTTCTGGCAAAAGGCAGAATCAGCACGAGAGATGCATTCAAGCAAGAGACACTTTGCACAAGCTTTGCATGAAGTGTGTGGGGGGGGAAAACATGCATGCATGCACCTGCCCGGGGTCTTCTGCAATTCACAGAGAAGTTGTCATATCTCCCTTGCGGCTTCCACCTTCCAGAAATCCTCAATGGATTGAGAGCAGTTCCCGGTGCAGCTGAAGTCACTCCTGATCTTCAAATTCCCACAGTTGTATGGACGAGGTGCACAGATTGCACAAACACCACCTCTGCAGCTCCTTTTCATGTTGTTGTTGTTGTTGTTTCTAACAACCTTCCCTTTCTTAAAGCTTGCTCCCTAACTCGGCGGCAGCCACCTCTTCAGAAAGCCCACAGAAGGCTCACACACTCCAGCTGGGCTCAAGCGCATTTCTGCGCCTGTAAAGGTCTGTGTGTAACTGCTGGATCGCGACCCCCAAATGGGTGGCAAGATCAGTCCAGATGGGTCACGGAAAATTTGCTGCCACCACATTGGGCATGGAGAAAATTGTGAACGTGGTCCCATGTGGCAGGCTGGGAGTCCAAGGCGGACCAGTTGAAGATCGTTGTATTAGAGCACTAATGTAACAGTGGCGTTAGGAGACTCCAGCTTAAAACCAGATTTTGGGGGCGGGCGGAGAAAAGGAAAGCGCTGTGGTTGGATTAGGGGAAGACAACCTGGTGTCCTCCAGACCCTTAGGACTACAACTCCCCAAAGCCGCAGTCAACATAGCCCATGGTCTGGGAATTGTAGTCCAAAACACACCGAGCACATCAGGATGCCTACCCCATATGTTCCCTGCTGCTCTGATGAGTAGCAGAGCAGTTCAGGTTTCACTAAACCTCAATCGCAAGGAGGGAAGCACATCAGGTTCAGCACAATCCTCTCCTCTCTGGAACTTTGAACCCTCAGAGTCTTCAACCTTAAACATCTGGCACCTCTGCTGGAGGATCGGTCCCCACCGTGAGTTGAACCATTCGTCATAATGCACTATCAAAGTCAGTTAAGTTGCTGAGAACTTGAGTAAGATCGACAGCGATGCCATTTAGAGGAATGACGTTCACAACATGTGCCCAAACTGGTGTCCCAAACTAAGCTAATTTGCGCCATCTCATCACCCCAAAACAAACAAGGGGTACGGAGGTTTCTGGAAAGGGCCCATTATCAGTCTTTTCTAGAGCAAAAGGCAAAGGTAGCTGCGTTGACCATAAGTAAAATTCTAAATCCCCCATTAGTGTAATGCCTTTATTCGGCCAACCAAACATCACAAAAATGTGCAAGCTTTCGAGGTCCACAGGTCTCTTAAACAGACACCTGCCTTTTATAACGTGGTGCCCAATGAAGGGCTTGCACATGTTTCGTGATCTTTTGGTCGGCCTAATACAGGTATCACCCTGATTTGGCTCAACAGCCCCGAACACAAAACTTGCTTACTTGGTGATGACATTGCAGAAGAGGGGAACGTAAGGACGGAGCTCTTCCGGGAGGGTGTTGAGGCTGGAAACAGCTCGGAAATACACCATGCCATTGGTGGGCTGCGCACAGTACTGGACGGGAACATCCTCAGCTAGAGACCAAAGAGAAGCAGTCCGGAGCATCAAGTTATGATGTAAGTCTTAACCGATGCAATCTTGACCAACAGAGGCTGCGGACTCAGCCGTTATATGTTGGCTTCACCAGGTTTCAGGCCATAATCATGTCAAGTTCATGCACTGGCTGTGGCAGCGCCAACCCTGCAAGGTAGCTCACTCCGCTACATGCCCTTCTAGTTTCCCTCCATTTCCCATCTAAATCAGCTAGTTCACCAGGAGAGCAGGCAGGCCCTCGCCTCTGCCTCGCATTTACTCAGGAGAAAGGCAGCCAGCTACAGTAAAACGACAGTCTGACAGGTACTTAGCTTGTCTTTCCCTCCTTCGGTGCCTCGCTCGGGTAAGCCTAACCCAATCTAGGCAATGTGGGGAAAACCAACTTTGAAGGTGCAAAAAGGCAAAGCAATCTAGCCCAGGAACCGAATTAAAGAAGTTTAATAAAGTAAAGGTAAAAACAGGATAGGAAAAGGAAGCAGAATTTTCAGCTTGGCTTATATATACAAGCTTAGACCCATTCTGAGCCGCCCATTCCCTTTTCTCCTTGACCTACAGGTGTTTACTGGGCCCTAAAGCCTAACCCAACAGGAACCCTCCCTGTGCAAAACACCCTGGGAACTGTAGTTTTCCAGGGCTTCTGTGTCCTTACTAAGACACCATTACATAGGCATCTCTGTTTCCAGTGGCTAGATGGCAAACTCTTTTCCTTTCTCAGGAGTGCTAGAATTCTAGATTGTGCCATTTAAGAGAGAAGGTGGCTGGTGGGGGGTGGGATCATGAATTTGAGTGGTTCCTCGCATTAAGGGGATTTCAAATCGCTCGCTCTCTTTCACACACACACACACACACACACACACACACACACACACACACAGGGATACAGTCCAGGATTCTGCTACCCCAGTCTACCGTGCCATGCTGCAAAAGTCTCTTACAAACCTGCTTCTCGAAGAAGAGGAGTGAATGTGGATCCTTACATAGCCAAGATGGCACCAAACGTACAAAAGAGGTAGGGAATCCAAAGGCTTGGGAGAACCCCAAACTTTGCAGAAGTGCAAAAGAAAGTTAAAGGGGGTGGGGAATAAAAGAGCCCACTGAGGATTGAACAAGTTCATTGGCCACAAATTGCGGAGTTGTGATTGTTGGGGAAGGGGGGGGGAGGGGGCAGAAAACTGGGAGGGGGAATGGAATGGAATGTTCTAGAAGCAGGCATGGCTGGCACCCTGAGTAGGAGGACCACTCCTATTCACTGCAACATTTTGTTGCAGCTCCCACTTGTACTGTGCTGAGGTCTGCCTTCATTTCCACGTGATGTCAACCTCTCCAACCCCTAAAAACAGGCTGCTATTCCGACTCAAGGCTTCTCTACATTCAGCAGTCTCTACATCAGCCTTCCCCAACGTGGACTCCTTTGAGAAGTGTTGCTCCACAACTCCTGTCACCCCCAACCAGCACAGCCAAGGAATCTGCTTGGCTGGGGATGATGGGAGTTGGGAGACCGACACTTCTGGAGGCCACGGGGTTGGGAAAGATTGCTCCACTTTTTTTTTTGCTTAACCGAACTCCAGCGTTTTATCCCTTTTGCCCACGAGACTTCAGTTACTCCAACCTGTAAGCGCCGTCTCCAGCTCAGTAAACGTAATCCTGGGCTCAATATCTGAAATCTGCAAGGCTGGGAGGCAGGACGTGTCTTGAGGCTGGCTCTGCAGGCCCAGCAATTCCAAACCTAGCAGACAGAAGCAGAACGTTAATCGCCAGTTCTGACAACGGGGGCCCACGGCAGTCAAGTGTTCCGGCAACAAAATACATGAATCCTAAAACATTACTTTTAAAAAGTCTAACATTGAGGTAATAAAATATTCAAAAAGACAAAAGTGAAGTATTACACATAGGCCTGGAAACGCCACGCTGACAGCACACTGTCCGGGGGGGTAAACGGGCTTCTGTGGTAATCTTCCTCCCAGTTAATTGGCCATTGTTAATTGTCTAAGAGAATGAGTCATGCTTTGACTTCCACCTTAATCCGGGAACAAACATGTTAAGAGAGCTAGTTACCAAACGTCCTGTTTACCTTGTTTACCTTCTGCCTCATACAAGAGCAAGGTGATAATTGGGTTGCCTCACATAGGAAGAGCAGAAGAAGAGGGGAGAGAAGAATGGTATATAAACCCTGGATGTATTCTCAATAAACGTGGTATTCCATCATCACCCATCGTGTGCGTGAGGTTACTACACAAAAGTACATATACTTTTCGATAAAATGAGCGTTTATGCTCCTATTGAGCCCCCACAAGATTTAAAAGCTGTTACATGGCTCATTTAACACATGTTTTCCTTTTTCCTAAAACTGGCCACCTTAGCCGCCAAAAAGGCAACCAGTAACAAACTGGTTAGATCCTCGTAAGAGGAAATATAGCTATTCAACCACCGTTTTTCATACACCCAAGAAATGGAGACAAATAATGTGCCCTTTAACTGGAATATAACTGGCTTTCCAGTAAATAGTGGGCCAGAACTTCCGCTTCAGGCAAGAAAATGGAACACGCGTCCCGCGGCAATGGTTAAGGATGCGGCAAGGCCCTGCGGGGATCTGTAAATAAGATCCCTCCATGAAGCACTTCCCAAAAACCTACCTGTGATTTTTAAACCAAATGAAAAATGCAGCCCCCGCCCCACCCTTGCAAATTTTGATGAATCAGTAGAGATCCAGTGTGGTGTAGTGGCTAAAATGTTGGACTGGGAGTTGGGAGATTCGGGTTCTAGTCCCCACTTGGCCATGGAAACACCCTGGGTGACTTTGGGCCAGTCACTGACTCACAGCCCAGCCTACCTCACAGGGTTGTTGTTGTGAGGATAAAATAGAGAGGAGGATTATGTATGGAACCTTGGGTTCCTTTAGAGGAAAAAAGGCAGGATATAAATGAAACAACAATTATAATAATAATAATGCACAGAAGGAAAAGGAGAAGGGATCTTGCCAGTGTTTAGAACTGGGGAGCTGAATCTTTCTGAGCAGGGGGTTGCACTCCATGGCCTTAGAGGCACCTTCCAGCTCAACTATTCTACGATTCTACGATCTATGAGCCCAAGGGACTAATTCAATTTCAGAGAAACCCTCACGGGCCGCATTCCAGCATCGTTTAGCTTAAAGGTCTCACTGCCAGTCGAGGAAAGGGCGGGAGTAGGCAGGAGACACTCGCCTTTCTCAAACGTCTGCTTCTTCTCTTCTTCGGAAAGAGCCTCCACTTTCTCTTTCAGCTTTGCCGCTTCCGTCACCGCTTGCTTGTCATAGAAAGCCGCGTCGGGACTCATGGAGAGCAGCAGTCTGTGGCGGTTATCCTTCAACCAGGAAGAAAAGCGCCCATCAGTGGGAAAATTATTTCTCTGTCTTCTTTCCTCCCAATCCCGCTCAGCTATTGGTAGCAACGCCATCTAAACCATCTCATTACAGAGGGCGAGGGAGGGGCTTTTGTTTCGAGGACAAGCGCCACAGGCCATGGAAAGCGGGGGGGGGGGGGGGAGAGGGAAGAAAATCACGAGCAGGTCCACCAACTGTGCAGGAGTGGCCAACCTCGTTGGGCTGGTAGGCACGTTTGCAATGTTGAGGAAGCGTCTTGGGGGCTGTCACAAAATGGCTACCTCAGTGGGCACAGCCAGTTGTGAAACACCCATTTCGCAGACCCCTGTTGGGTCACCTCGCAACTGCGCCTAACCCAGCCCCCGTCTCCTCACTTCCTCCATCCAGTATAGGATTGCTCCCATTGGGCCATCCCCAAACCTAGGTCTCCATGCATTTCCTTCCACTCCATTGGATCCACCCCCAGCTTCTCCCCCCCCCCCCCAGTTGCCCTGCTGTCATTCCCAACCTTTCCCGTTTACCAGGCAGGGACAGGGCGGGGGGTGGGGGTTATCACTTATTTCCTTTCCCCACCCTTCCAGGGTGGCTTCAATCTGGCCCACCTGGGATCCAATTACAGCCCCTTTGAATTTCCCAGATGACCAAACTCTTCCTCTGGCCCCACCGTCTTTCCCCATTCCCTACCCCACTAACCATTTCGGAATTTCCTGGCTTTTGTGCAGAATTTCCCCCATTCTGAAAAGTCAAGATTGCCTCTCCTAAGGCTCAGCTGCTGGTGATAAGAGCTTTAAACGACAACCTGCTGGCATTTAGGCCCCTCCCACCACTGGAGCGCAGCCCCTACGAGCTTCTCCAAAATGGAACCTGCCCCCCGGGCCGAAAGACACACACATGCACACACACGCGCCGTCATGGATCCCTACCTTGAAGTACTGCTTGACCTTCTTCTGCAGGAACTGGGGATCCTCCTCCCGGCACCGCCTGAACCGAGCCACTTTCTCAGCAACCTTCAAGAGGTCGACGGGGTCGCCTTCGTGGTTCCAGCAGGAGGCGATATACTGGAGGAGTGAAAGGCAAAGGGTGGGGAGGGGGCAAAGGCAGGCTCATCCCGGGGCAAAGGGGCAGGAGCAGCGTTCCCTCCGCCACGCACGCTCTCCCCGTTTGTGGATGTGGAACGGGCGGAGGAGGACAGTGTCATGTCTAGCCCTGCTCCCCCTAGTTTGGCAGAAGGTGTTTGAGGTAATCAATCAGAATCAGACTCCACCTCAGAACTAGCCTCTCAGAAGTTAACGTGTTTTGGGAAAAGGCTTTCTTCTTCTTGAACGGACAAGCTGTCATGTTTCTCTTTAACCTACTGCCTTTTTGGGAGACAATAACAAGGCCTGCTCAGTAATCCACAAAGCTTTATTTAAGCAACAAACATCTCTTCCCGCCTGAAGAAAGTCTAATCTCTTGGAACTTTCCACTAGGCAAAACGAGGCAAACTAAGCGGGACAACTGTCTGTTCAAGAAGAAGAAAGCCTTTTCCCAAGAAGCATTAACTTCAGAGAGGCTAGTTCTGAGGCGGCTTCTGACATGATGCGAGCCGGGCAGACTTTCTCTCGCCTTCCTTTCGCTCCGCCCTTTTTGGCTTGCGACATACTCTAGGATCGGCTAGCCTGAAGGTGCTCTCTCCTTCGGAAGAATGTTGGCTTCCCACTGACTGTGTATTATTTGCCCTTGACGAGATAAGCTCTGGAGAGAGTTCACCACCAGCTGGTGAAGAACCCATGAGAGCTTTCTCCCCACACTGATACAAGCTGGTCTGTGTCTGGCGCCGACTCCTCTACATCAGAGTCTGATTGCTTACCTGAAACACCTCCTTCCAAACTAGGGGGAGCATGGCTAGACATGACAGACAGTGCCCTTCTGACAGCGTCCTTCTCCAGGCGTTACATCTTCCTCCGCCACGCCCTCCTCAAAGCGGTGGCGAATGGGGCGGGGATGGGGACCGCTATGGTCTCCTGTTGCTCTCAAGCGTCCTCTGTCCCCATCACTTTGAGGAGAACGAGGGCAGGGTCCCAACATCTCCTGCTGCTTGACGGCGGCAGGAAATGCTTGTGCATCCCATCCCAACACCGGTGGAAGGAGATCTCCTGTGGTTTGACGTCACACGTCAAGCTGTGGGAACCATCCTTCACCCGCCCCACCCCGAGATCCATTTGGATATCCATTAGGATATTGGATTGGCTCCTTCCATCCCCTCAAACCGATATACAAATGCATTGTGGAGCAGGGCGGGGGCAAAGGGACATGCACATCCCTGGGAACACGCGGGGGGCGCTTCCCTTACTTGGCTTCGTCCTTTTTCTTCTGCTGCCCCTTACGCCTGGAATGCTCTTCCAGAACACTTGAGAACTACAAACTCAATCACAGCTTTTAAAACTCAGCTAAAAACTTTTCTTTTCCCTATAGCTTTTAAATATTGAGTTTGTTCTGACTCTATACTGTTAGCTTCACCCTACCCAGTGCCTGTTTACACTTCCCTGTGCCTGTTTGCATTCTCTTTCCCTCCTCATTGTTTACTACAACTTTATTAGATTGTAAGCCTATGCGGCAGGGTCTTGCTATTTACTGTGTTATCTGTACAGCACCATGTACATTGATGGTGCTATATAAATAAATAATAATAATAATAATAATAACCTCACCCAGGGGGGACTATTTAATCAACCGTTGACTATTGTGTGGTCTGAACCCAATCTTTGCCATGCTCAGTGTGCAACCACTGTAATCAATGGGACTAAAGCTAGTCACTCAAAGTAAGACTGAATCTGGATCCAACCCACATATTTGCCACTACGTGACTATTCAGTGGGGAAAGAGCACTTACTGAAGTTAAGGCCAGTCCAAAGCTGGTCGACTGATGCTTCATCTGGATTTCAATTTTGTGAAGTAAGGCTTCAATCCTTTCGTCCTCAAAGCCATTCCTTGAGAGAAAAATAACCCGTTTAATTTTGCTGCAAGAATGCAGAAACAAACCATGAAGCTAACCGGACTCCTCCACACACGAATAAAGTGCGTAACTTGGAGATGTGCTGAATATCACACACATGCAGGCGCACGCTTTTGTGGGACCATTCATCTACCCGGAAAGACATAGGGCACATTTGGACATCATGATAAACAAATTTTTGTGAACCGCCCAGAGAGCTTCAGCTATTGGGCGGTATAGAAATGTAATAAATAAATAAATAAATAAAGTTTCGCATGACGTCTGAATGCAGCCAGAGGATGACATTTTCAGAATATCATACAACCCAAAATTTAGTGCCATTCCAAGAAGTTTTAAACAAACAACTATTTAAATAATTTGTGATCGGGGCGGGGGAGGGGAGGAGAAAGAAAAGGAACCACAAGGCTTGTACTTACTCAATGACTTCGTCAATTGTTCGAGTGATAATTTGCTTGACGGCGTCAATGTTTTCCTCAGCAATCCCTTGAAGGCCTACGCTGAAATAAGCTTCGCGCGTCGAGCCATTAAACCTGGAACACAATGGAGAAAGGAATGCAAACAGTGTAACAGCCTGCAGTGTGCTCTTGGGAAGCTGGATCTTGACAGATTAGCATCCTGGGAAGGGCAGGGAGAGGAAAGAGGTGACAACACTTGACAATATGTTGTGGCAGTCGCCAAAAGGAAGCCAGTGTGGTGTAGTGGCTAAGGTGTTGGACTGGGAGTCAGGAGATCTGGGTTCTAGTCCCCACTCGGCCATGGAAACCCACTGGGTAACTTTGGGCCAGTCACAGACTCTCAGCCCAACCTACCTCACAGGGTTGTTGTTGTGAGGCTAACATGGAGAGGAGGAGGATTATGTAACACCGCCTTGGGTTCCTTGGAGGAAAAAAGGCGGGATATAAATGCAATAATAAACAAATAAAAGGAAGCCTCAAGCATTCAAAATGAAGGTAGTGTCACCTGGTCAGCCTGCTCACACGAGGGC